>NC_133328.1:173832441-174432441 GCF_042186555.1 Aquarana catesbeiana | reverse complement strand
AGTGAATGATTGATGACCCACGGAAGAAGGGGAGCTCCAAGTGAGAGGACCTGGATGTGTGAGTGACCAGGAAGTAAGAAAGAAGCTTATCGGTGCAGCAGACATTCTGAATGCCTATATACTTGAAAATAAAGAAGGACCAGACTGTTGGGGGCTTTACATATTAGAAGAGGGATTACCAATTGTACTATGTGGACAGTGGAGAGCCAGTGCAGAAACTAAAGAAAGGAGCAGAAATCACTGAGTGAAAACAGCAGTTACTGAGCTGGTCTGAAGTGTTCAAAACATACTGAAATGAGTCCAATCCATTTACTAGATAAGAGACAAAAAGAAAGTACTGCATTAGTCAAGATGGCAAAAAATTAGAACATGCACCACTACTTTAGATGTATCATGCAAGAGAAGAGAAGGGCAGATCGGATATTCCTTAGCCAAAGATGAAAGGCAGTTGTTAAAGCATGAATGAGTGGATAGAATGAGACTTCAGTGCCAAAATTAGTCCCCAAGCAGCAAGCTTGAGGAGTTGAGAAAAATAGGAATGATAACCACTTTAGTATTATCCACTTTACATTTTAAGCAGCAGGAGGACATACAATCAAAAACAGCAGTAAGGCATGCAGTCACGTTTTTCAGAATAAAGGACAGGATACCAGCAGAAAGACCAATTTGGGTATCATTTACATACAGATAATACTGAAATCCTAAGGATTATATATTTCAGTGCAACCATTTTAATAGCAAAATACCTATTAGTAAATTAACCTTTATCATACATTAGCCTCTTCTGACAGTTATTTGCCTTAAGATCAAATCTTAACTGTGCTTTTATGTAAGGTATTAAATTATGCCTAGAATTTGATGTTCCAGTTCTTTGCACATGTTGATTGTGTCTAAAAAGACCAATTATGTAGAAAGAGATTAGTGAAGTAACCAAAGTCCTCTTTAACATACCAAATGAGAAATCTAGCCAGCAAAGTAACATATAAGGGATTGCAGGGTGTAGCAGACCGACAGTGCTTTTCCAGTTTTCTTTCCTGTAAAAAATGATACAAAACACAATGCACTCATAACAGATCAAAGGAATTTCCATTCAATGCTCCTGTATGCTAAAAAAAAAAGGTCCATCACCAACTCCACAGTACTATGTTTGATGACCTCGCTGAGAACAGGTCACGCAAAGTACGGTAAATTCTGATGCTCACTAAGCATTCCAGCATGCTAGTCAGATTAACTTGCCCACAGCAGACAGACCATTAGCATAACTACACTGCTACTAAGTTCCAGAAAACAAAAACCCTTTTAAATCCTTTTTAATATTCAAAGCAATGTCTTCATGCTTTTTTTTTTGAAAAATCACTTTGAAAAACACCCCCTAGCATTTATGGATGTATCCATCTTGAGTAAGGGCAGATGATTCGTGTAGCATGTACTTCCTGTAATCCATCTGCCCTTAGTTCAGGCATACATGTAGGAGGGTGTGCTTAGCTGAGAAAGCCCATCCTCCCTTCCTGAAGACACCTGAGATCGTATGACATCATCGGCCTAGGTATGGAAATCAGGATGTAACTGAAGAAATGGAAAACAAAAGTTTAAAACAAGTAAATATGATATACTTTCCTATGTTTTTAATAATTCTAGCAACATAAGGATTACAAATAGCCAATGTTGATTGACTAGAGTGAAGTTCCACTTTAAGCAGCCCACAGAGAAAGCTCAAGTAGCAACAAGTCTGGTAAATCCACTCTGACTTATTCAGGCTGTTTAACTTTTTCATTTCTATTATTTTCATTAGGGCTCCTGGCCATCATTACCTTCCAGCTGAAAAGCAACCTGTGGTGGATCACTTTTCAGAAGAATATGACAGGCGCCTCAGAGGCAATAAGTCACCTACTAAACTCCTGTTTTAACCTTTAAAAGCCTCAATCGCAACACTGCATGCATTGCAAACAGTTACAGAGTGGTTGTGGCACAGTCCTATTCACTTGAAATGCATTTTACAGCAAAACTGCTTTGCTGATTGCAGTGTGTCCTGCCATTAACCAGGGGCCATGTTAACTTGCAGCTGAACAGTTGAAGGGGGGGGGGTGGCAGTTTAATTTTTAAAGAGCCCCCCTAAATACAGTAAAACACATCAGATATGTAAACAGACTTATGCACATGAACAGCCAACAATAGAACAGAAACGCATAAAAAGAGTAAAGCAATTAACCTGATCTTTGGTCAATACAATACTGGCTCCACTGCATTCAAGATTTAAAAGCTCTTTTACATCTTTAGAGTTTAATGGATCGAGATGAAGAGTTGGCCACAACCTGTAAATGAAAGAAAAATTGCAAAAACAAAAAAAAGGTGTTCTGCATAATTTTCATCAAAAGTGTTTGTACTGTCTTGTTGGAATCATCTACCTTGACATCAGTGAAGGAAAAATAGCACCCCCAAAAAACAAATTCCTATTTGTGTACAAACATAATGGACCCATGGACATACTTAAAACTCATACTAAGCTTCATACATTAAAACAAACCTATGGCTTTTCCAGGTGCAGGCAGCAACTGAATCAATCACTGCCCAACCACTTACAGACAGCTCTAAAGGGTGCCTTGGTTATTTTGAAAAACACTGTTCTATTAGCATGGTATAGCCACAACAAAAATTCCATCAAATGTTGATTACATTATTTCTGAAAAAAATCAGGTGTTCATAAATTGCTGGGGGGAACTGACTAACTGCCACTGACATCACCAGTGGCAGTATTACAGTGATCAGTGCTAAAAATATGTAGAGTCACTGTACTAAAGACACTGGCTGGGAGGGGGTTAACATCTAGGGAGATCAAGGGGTGAAATATGTGCCTAACTGTGTAATGTGTGTATATTGTGCTGCTTTTTACTAATGATCTTTGCAGGGATGAAAAACCTGACAGTTCGCTCCCTGGGAACAGAGCCCTGTGTTGAATTTTAACACAGAGCTCTCAGCTGTGAATGTACACCACTGATCAGCATGTCCCAGCCATGAATCATTGGCCGGGACTTGCTGACAGGCTCCCGCTGTGTTCAAACAAAGAAAAAGCCGGCGCGGGGGACGCATGAGCGCACCCTAAAGCCAGAAGTAGGCAGTGATGTAGCAGTACGTTGCTTTGCCTACAGCGGCCACCCGTCCGCAATACAATACAGGCGGTCATTAAGTGGCTAAAGTACAAAGCATTTCTAGCATATGTCATCTATTTTCTATTTAACCTTGGTTTTTAGCAGTGCGTGCAATTTTAAACCTAGATGTAAAATTTTACTAAACGTAACAGTTGAAATTGTGCAGATTTAAGAAGTTGAAAGTTGCCCCTTTCACACAGGCAATTCGATCATGTCCGTCTGTCAGTTTTTCTTGCGTCTGTTTACACCCGCCTACCTCCAGGTCTGACCTCGTTCACTTATAAAAATGGAAGGAGATCCGTCCTCTTCCGTCCAGACGGATTGGATCGGAGGGTAGTCCGGTGTAAACGGACAGCGGCGTCCGTTTACTCCTAGCCACCCATAGAGTAGAGTGGACATGGATGTGTCACCCACCTGCTCTCCTCTGATCAGCAGAGGATCGGTGAGCTGACTAAGGCTACATGCCCACAGATGGTTTAAAAAACGAGCTGCAAAGCTAGTACCGACGCCAGGAAAAAAGCGGCGTTAAAAACGCTATTTTTTTCACGTTTTGCATCGGCGTCAATGCCCGTTTAGCCACGCTAGCTTTCAGCCGCGTTTCTATGTCTCTATTCAAAATCAGTGGTTCCCTATGGGAGCCCATTGATTTGAATAGAAGTCGCACCAGAAGTCGGATCAAGATGATCTGACTTGCGGTGCTGAGAATCTTGAAGGGGAACCCCGACAAAATTTTGCGCAAGGTTCCCCCCAAGATCCATACCAGACCCTTATCCAAGCACACAGCCCGGCAGGTCAGGAAAGGGAGGGGGACAAGTGAGGGCCCCCCCCCCCCTCCTGGACCAGACCAGGCCACATGCCCTTTAACAAGGGGCCCCTCAGATCACGCCCCCCCACCCTAGGTGAATGAGTATGGGGTACATCGTACTCCTACCCATTCACCTAAAAAAAAGGTGTCAAACATAAACACACTACCCAGCATTACACCGGGAGATCGCATCAACATCGGAAGAAGAACAGAGGGAGAAGATAGCGGAGAAGACCCGGCAAAAGAACAGAAGGTAGCGGAGAAGACCCGGCAAAAAAGCAGAAGATAGGGGAGAGAGAGGACAGCGCAGAGAGGAGAAGAACCAAAGAGGGGAGAAGGCCCAGAGAGGAGAGAATACGTCGCTAGAAGAGGGAGAAGAGCCAGAGCTGCTTTAATAAAATACTTTAAAAATCTGTGTAGTGTGTTTATTTTTGACACTTTTTTTTAGGTGAATGGGTAGGGGTGCGTTGTACCCCATACTCATTCACCTAGGGTGGGAGGCCATGATCTGGGGGGCCCCTTGTTAAAGGGGGCTTCCAGATCACGATAAGTCCCCGCCCGTAGACCCCGACAATCCTTGTCTTCATCAACATGGGGACAAGGTGCTTTGGTGTGGGGGGGCGCAGGGGCCCCCTCTGCCCCAAAGCACCAACCCCCCCATGTTGAGGGCATGTGGCCTGGTATGGTCCAGGTGGGGGGCGCTCGCTCATCCCCCTCCCTTTCCTGACCTGCCAGGCTACGTGCTCGAATAAGGGTCTGGTATGGATCTTGGGGGGAACCTCATGCAAAATTTTGTTGGGGTTCCCCTTCAAGATTCTCAGCACACAAGTCGCACCACAAGTCAGATCATCTTGATCCGATTTTTGGATGCGACTTCTATTCAAATCAATGGGCTCCCATAGGGAACCATTGATTTTGAATAGAGACAGAGAAGCGCTGGACGGGGCATAACGCTGTGTGTACAGCGTTAAGCCTCGTTAAATCGCGTTTAACACCTTTTACCGGCGTCTGGCGTTTTTACAGCTCTAGAGCTGGAGCCTCAGAATGCACTGGCCCTGGGGTTTTTTGGAGCTTAAAAATGCCTATGCCACTTACAGCTCAAAAACGCCATGGTGGGCATGAGGCCATAGGCTAACAGGGAGAGGCATTTTTAAGCTGCAAAAAACGCTCAAAAAAGCGGCTGTAAAAACGTCCGTGGGCATGAGGCCTAAAAATAAAGTCTGATTAAGAACAACTTTTCTAGGAGTATTGTGGATGTACAAAATCATTTACTTCTACAGTACTCAATCTCCACTTGCAGAAAATTTACAGTTTGGAGGGTGAAGGGTCTATTATTTATTTTTTATTCTCTAATGTGTGTTTGATTGGTGCTTGTGAAAATTAAGAAATTTCACTAAACAGAGTGGCAAATCTAAGTCAGCCAATGACAGAGAAGAGGATAAATATATACAGTAGATACAATTAAAAAATAGATTCTGTTTTTAAATATGGTATATAAAGCGTTGGGTATAAGCAATAACCTATTGCAGGGTGAGGCTACGATCTTAAAAAATATGATATTCCTTTGGAGAATACCAGATGCAAGAGTTACAATATGTCAACAGATACTTATTAGTAGTCTGCTCACCGAAGATATTCCTTAGGAGCTATTAGTGACTTTACTCACCTCCATGCCTGAGGACAAGTTTCCACATTCACTGAGACAATTACTCGTACATTCACTGGTAAAGGATCAATGAGCCATTTCATATGCTTTTCTGGTTGCTGTGAATAAAAGAAATGATGGGTTAGTAGCCTTTGCATGTTATTTAAACATTATTTTACAGCTTATTTTAACAAACCATTTTATTGTAGATCAAAAGGATGGTATTTTCTTCTACAACTCACTGGGGGTTATTTACAAAAGGCAAATCCACTTTGCATTGCAAGTGCATTGGAAGTGCAGTTGCTCTAAATCGAAGGGGTAGATCTGAAATGAGTGGAAGCGCTGCCGATTTTATCATCCAATCACGTGCAAGCTAAAATGCTGTTTTTTATTTTCCTTGCATGTTCCCCTCAGATCTACAGCAACTTTACTTCCAAGTGCACTTGCAGTGCACTTGTAGTGCAAAGTGGATTTGCCTTTAGTAAATAACCCCCACTGTCACCAAATAAAAAAATAACTGTAAACCTAATACCTGGGTTCTTATGAGAGAACCAATATCATTTGCATTTTTATCATGGTATGCAATGCTTGTAAACTAAAATAATACAACTTTGTAAAACAACTGGTTCTTACCTCTATTTGGTCAATGGAGTCAATAATGATGATGATGTTCCCCTGGTAGCGAATGGAAAGTTTTTCAAGCCAGTGAGGAAATTCTTCTAAGAACTTTCCAGGATCCATTGAGAGTGATGAGACTGACCAGGAATGCTGCATTAGCTGTACTCAGAACAGAGAAATACATGTGGTTTTATTTGTGATGTACTAAGAACAGTGATTTTTTTGTACTCATCCTTAAAGTGTTACTAAACCCACAACAGTAAAATCAGTCTGTATATGGAGTAAAGCAAGTTCATTTTACTTACTGTGGAACCTAAGGGGTTAATCCTCTGCATTGTGTAAAAAGGCTGTTTGATCCTGTCTTCTCTGATCCTCCCCCTCTTTCACAATCCCCAATCCATCTCCTGATAGGACAGAGCCCCAGAAGTGCACTCTGCACATGCTCAGTTTGATGTGCATTGCTAAAGAGGTTTTTTTTTTGGGGGGGGGGGGTACATGTGATCAGCAGCACAGGGCCAATCAGCACTACCCAGACAGAGGGTCAGGGGTCATGCAGCCTCATAGGACAGTCTGAGGAGAATGAAAACTCCTCCTACAAGCTTTAACCAGTGTTTGGCTGGACACTGACAGAAGTCACAAGACTGCTATATACTGCTGATGAGAAAAGGCATTTAGCAGTGTATATTTACTAAAATAATTGCATTTCCATGTTCTGTGTACTATGGGAGACCAGAATTAGTGAATGCAGGGTTTAGTAACACTTTAAATCCTCCCTCCTAGATCTATTGGAGGACACAGCACACCAAATCTAAAAAGGGGCCAGCTGTGGATATACTTCTACACCCACTTAACAGCTCAGTTTAGCATAGTTTTATGAGCAGGTAGGACATCCTTCTAGAGCTCTGCTGGATTTAGACTTTGCATGCAGTCCTGTGGTCACTGCCACACCAAACAAACATTCTATTGCAGAACCTTGATTCTGCATCATACTTCTCAATAACTGGCATTAATGTGGCTGTAAACCCTTAAATATACCCTGTGAAAAGACTGGCCTCAGGTGATACACAGAGATTAAACAATATGTTGTACCTGTTTATTTACAGCGGTCTTTCCCGTACATTCATTCAAAGTGCAGAATTTACACAGGATCTCTCAGGTCTGAAAAGCAGGGGAGGGACCCCCCCTTCACACAGCACACAGCACACAGGAACAGAGTTGAGGCTGTCAATCAGCTGGAGCTCCCTCTCCTGTCACCTTTTTTCTCTTGGTGTCAAGAAAACTTGTCAGAAATGATTCATGCTGATAGCAGAGGAATTTGTTTTTTTTTTAATGATTAGGTTGAAGACACCTGCTGCCCACTTTTGGTTGGCTGTACATTCCAGTCCTTTTATTAGGACATTATTGTTTTCATGTCTGCTTTGCATTATGTGGAATTGCTTGCAGGTGTGCCGTGTCTTGCTCCCCCCAGTGGCTGTATGGGTCTTTCTTTCATGGGAGCTGCAATGCCAATCCCTCATCCATTGTCCCCGCTCGTCCCATCCTGGATGGGCGGCACCAGGGAGATGCATAGGCGTCTGGTACAACTTTCAGCGAATGGCAGCGGAGTGGCTGACATGTCTTGATGCCGGATCACGCAACTTCTGTCAGGTGATGCTGTAGAGGGACACACACTCCTGCGTTGTCCTTTCCCCTACGATAACCAGGGCTGGTGGGGCTAATTTTCAGTTCCTCCTTTCCCCTGGGCGTCGTTCACCCGGCGTTTGGGGGGATCCTGTGATGGGCCTGCAGGGCTATAAATTGCCGGGCTCAGACACCAGTAATGCAATGCCTCCCAGGTGGTTGGACACACATTATTTTTGGTCAGCATTATCTAGATCCTGGTAGGTACTAACCCTTCCCCTCTCACATTTGTCACTACATATTTACTTTTTTTACCTGTTTTGACCTTGCATTACTGGGGTACTCCCATGCACTGGTGTCACTGTCTCACCAAGCTGCAGTTTATACTTTACAGCACATATACTTAGTTTCACATGTGGACTCTCATTCAATTCAGCTGTTTAGGTTACCTTTACCATTCCCAATTGTACCATGTGGTTGCTCTTGGCCATTTAATCATTATTTGATTATTTTCTCACCAATTTTTTATTTTTTCATCCTTTATTTTTTCCTAATTTTTTTAGTGCACATCATAACCCATATACACTTTTTTCTTGCCACCATCCTTGCAGGCCATGCTGGACGGTTCTGTTTGCCCGTTTTTCCATCTGTCTTGTTTTGCGCTGCCGGCCCAATTTGGATTCTTTACCCACAGTTCCCGGGTCAGACGCCTCCGGTGGCTACCTGTGGGACTTTGGCATGCGGCGTCCTGCATCTCTGTGAGTATGGATCCCTTAGTTTGATTCCCACATTTCAAGCTACCTGATACATTTCCATTTTCATTACTATGTTATATCTTGTAATCATTTATACTTTATAGATTATGTCTACGCATCAACTCCTGAAGAGTGAGACTGAACTCACGAAACGCGTTGGGTCACCATAGATGCTATGACACACTTACCATGGACTATTTGATTACTGTATGTAACCATGTAATGGATCTGTAAATTTGGGCCAGCTGTTTGGCATCATGACACCTTTTTCCAGTGTTATTGCTGGCATATACTTAAAGTGGAGTTCCACCCCCCAAAAAAAAAAATTAGTAATGTGCTTAAAAAAAATTAAAAAAAACATTTGGAGAAAATTTTTTTTTTTTTTTACTCACCTCTAAATGCCTGTTGCTAGGGGGTCCCTCATAGTCTGCCTCCTTCGGTGTCTGGGCTCCTGACATCACTTCCCTCGGCGCAGGAAGGGAGATCGCCTCTCCCCCCTCCCTCTTGTCAATCATCTGGGACACGTGACCGGTCCCAGATGTTTGTGAGGTCAGTGACGGCTCGCGACGCGGCTCGTGCATGCACAGTGGGTGCCCGGCTGTGAAGCCACAGCCGGGTGCCCACAGTTAAATGCCGGCACCGCCAAGCGGGGGGGGGACGAGCGGGGCTTCGATCCCCTGCATTGCTGGACCCTGGGACAGGTAAGTGTCTGATTAAAAGTCAGCAGCTGCAGTATTTGTAGCTGCTGACTTTTAATTTTTTTTTTTTTAAATGGGAACCCCGCTTTAATAAACCCGTACTATGTTTTTATTACTGGCTGTGTGGAGCGTCATCTAAAGTTTCAATGGGCACAACTCTGCATTTGTATGTACAATGAGGATAGAGACACCTCGCAGGGTACTACCAATCATATTTTGTTTTTATAGCAGAGGAATGAAGCAGCAGACAGAAATAACGCTTAGTGTTTTTTATTGAGACAAGTACACTATAGTGGGATATGCTTTGTTCATATTTTATGTCTGAGGTTCACAACCACTTTAAATGCATGGCCTGGAGATGGAGGTTTCTCTGAGGCTTTCCTTTCCACCATGCTTACTCTAGAAAACCATCGTCTTGCAGGGTTCACCACTGTACCTGGAAGGCTTGGTTCTGGTTATGCAAGTCCTAGGGATCCTGATTATGTTCTTTTTTGGTTGGTTAGGTACTTAGCATCCTCTAATCAGGAGTAGATCAGTATATGGTGATCAGAATATCTGAGTGAGCACCCCAGCAAACTCTACATCAACATGCAAGTTGTATTGCAGTTAATTCTTTTTTTGGTGGGAACACAAAATAGAAATTAGAAAACAGATATTAGAGGTTAACACAAATTAAATGAGCCTGCAGAACCTTAGGATTTTTTTTTTCAGTTGCGTTTCCCTGTTTGGTAGAATTAGTTATGTTATATTACAAGGCAAATAATCACGATAGAAGTTGTAGAGATAAAAACTCCCAGCAACAAAAGGACTAATGCCAATTTTTTTTTTTTTATACGGTTATGAAATCAAATTGTTAGGAACCCCAGGGAAACAATTAAATACACAACAGAAATACATACACAGTATGTAAATTGTTACCTGCCAAATGACTAATAACTTTGTTGTGACTCGCACACTTCTACCACACTACACAGCCATGCAGGTGACACTACCATTTCTTGGTTCAGATTGCAGCTTCCCCTACAGCCTGCTCATTGGACAATTATTAGGTGCTGACTAGAGCTGCATGATTCTGGCTAAAACGAGAATCACGATTTTTTTGCTTAGAAGATAGATCACGATTCTCTCACGATTCTCGCAGCATAACATCATCTTTCACATTAAACAAAAAAATTGGGCTAACTTTAATGTTTAGTTTTTTTTTTTTATTCATTGAAGTGTATTTTTTACCAAAAAATTGCGTTTGAAAGACCGCTGGGCAAATACAGTGTGACATAAAATATTGCAGCAATTGACATTTTATTCCATAGGGTCTCTGCTAAAATATATATAATGTTTGGGGGTTCCAAGGAATTTTCTAGCAAAAAATATTGATTTTAACTTAAGAAACAAGTGTCAAAAAAAGATTTAGACTTTAAGTGGTTAAACTTCCTGCATTTACAGGTTGTTAAAAAACTTGGCAGACTGCCTGGATTTTTTCTTTATACAGAAGTTTATCCCTTTGATCTAAGAAGGAAGAGTTAGTTACAATGTTTCATGTTAAAAACTTGGCAGACTGCCCATGTTTTCTTTTGACAGCTGAATGAGCAGATAAGTCTCTCTACTTGTTATATGAAAGAATCTGCAAACTCTGCAATAGAGATGTCAAAGGGGTTGAATGGAGATCACGATTTTTTAACGATTAATTGTGCAGCTCTAGTGCTGACATTATTCATTATCCAGTGACAAGGCAGCTGACAACAGAATATGCTTAGCCAGAGTTCCATGTTATCAGTTTACAACTGAAAAAGGGTTTTGAGGTGTGACAGTCTGAAGTGTAATAAAACAAAGAAAGGTCCAATTTTTCATTAGTGAGTGTAATTATTCCTACATGTATAAGTTATTTGGGAAAGAAATACACAAGAGGATTTTGCCCAAACAAGGAATCCAGAAATTTAGAACACTATGGGGTTGATGTAGTAAAACTGGAGAGTGAAACATCTGGTGCAGCTCCGCATAGAAACCAATCAGCTTCCAGGTTTTATTTTTTATTAACACTTAAAGTGGATGTAAACCCGAATTTTTTTTTTTTTTATATCATACTGTAGAGCAGTGTTTCTCAACTCCAGTCCTCAAGGCACCCCAACAGGTCATGTTTTCGGGCTATCCATTAATTTGCACAGGTGATTTGATCAGTTTCACTGCCTTAGTAATTACCACAGCTGTTTCATCTGAGGGAAATCCTGAAAACATGACCTGTTGGGGCGCCTTGAGGACTGGAGTTGAGAAACACTGCTGTAGAGTATAAGATTTCCTATCATTTGAGCCCAGTCTTGCCACACAGAGTTAATCCAGCTCTGAGGAATCCTCTTTTATTGTTCAGTGAGATAAATCTTGACAAACAGAGAAAAACTTTGTCAAATCCTCCCCCTTGCTGTGAGTGACAGGTGATTTACATCTCCTGCACTAGCCTAATGCCGCGTACACACGGTCGGACTTTTCGTCTACAAAAGTCCGACGGACGCCGACGGACTAAAGCTGGCTGACAATCTGATCGTGTGTGGGCTTCCCCGGACTTTCAGCGGACTTTTCCAGCCGCAAATCTGACGGACTTTAGATTTCAAACATGCTTCAAATTTTTACGTCGTAACTACGCCGGACCCAGAAATCCGCTCGTCTGTATGCTAGTCTGACGGACAAAAACCCACGCTAGGGCAGCTATTGGCTATCAACTTCCTTATTTTAGTCTGGTGTACGTCATCATGTACAAATCCGTCCTACTTTTGTGTGATCGTATGTAGGCAAGTCCGTTCGTTAGAAAGTCCACCGAAAAGTCCGACCGTGTGTATGCGGCATAAGAGACATTCAGTATTTTTTAATTCCCTCCCACTCCTTTCTTCAGCAGCTCTGCAAGGATTGGCTGTTCCACACCTCACCATGATTTGGCATGCTGAAGTCATGTGGTGACTTTCCTGTCTTTTCACTGGATGTTAGAGATCATAACAGAAGTTCAGTGTTAGAAATACACAGGAGAAAATGCATATTGAAAAGGGGAGTGTAGAGGTGGGCGGGGAGTCTACTGACATCACGACTCCACCCACCGAGCTCCAGACAACAGACCCACCCACAGAATATGCAGTTTTTCGGGTCTCATAACAGACAGAGGGGAGACATTTGACAGGTAAAGATACATGCAGGAGGCATGTATATCCTTATAGATAACCCCTATGGCAGTAGTTTAGAAAGGATGACATTGGGTTTACATCCACTTTAATTGAACAAGCTGAAGATAGAAGCCGATTGGCTACCATGCACAGCTGCACCAGATTTTGCACTTTCCAGCTTTAGTAAATCAACCCCTATATGTTTTTGTGTATGTATTTTTTTTTTTTATTGGGCAGCGGTATGAGAGTGGAAAGCATATACTGTTGCTTTTTAATGGACCCCTAACGGACAGCTCTAGTAAGGATGAGCTCAGACGTGTTTGTAGTTCCACATGCCCGAGCCCGCTAGAGAGCTGACACTCCGCAGCGCTAATCACATGCAGTGAGACATTTCCCGATCCGCGGCTGCACAGATCGGGAAATGTCTGCGGAGTGTCAGCTTCGGGCATGTGGAGCTGCAAACATGCCTGAGCTCATCCTTAACAGACAGCAAATATCACTATCATTACACTCCACAAGGAAACGCATACTTTGACCACACGACTGCTTTTTCAGTAGACCCCCAAATGTCAGGACAGTAAATGCTTTAGTGTATAGTATATCAAATCGTAATCTAAGTCTACACACCTCATCAGGCATAATATCATATAGCTAAAAAACCTTATATTCATGCAAATTATGTCTTGGCTACACAAGCATTATTGTTAGCTTCTTATTTCACTACTAATTTAGATAAGGAAATTTACACATGTGGTAATAGATAGGCAAGCATCCAGTATGGAGTACATTAAAGTGATATTATAGCAAATGTTTTTTTCAAAATAACAAATATGTTATAGTTACCTGCTCTGTGCACTGGTTTTGCACAGAGTAGCCCTGATCCTCCTCTTCGTGGGTCTCTCGCCGGTGCTCCTGGCCCCTCCCTCCTGCCGAGAGTTCCCAGAGCAAGCAGTTTGCAATGGGGGCACCCAAGCAGGCTTGGGAGCGAGCCTGCTTGGGTGTGTCCATTCACACACAGCATTGCAGCTCAGCCCCCCCCCTTTTCTTTCATCATTGGCTCACTGGCTGTGATTGACAGCAGCGGGAAACGGGGAGGGAGAGTCCCTGGAGAGCCGAGTCTCTTATGCACATCGCTGGATCGCGATGGAGCTCAGGTACGTATTGAGGGGGGGGAGGGGGCTCTTGCACAAAAAGTTTTTCACCTTCATGCATAGAATGTATGAAGGTAAAAAACCTTGAGCCTTTAGAACCACTTTAAGGCTAGGTGCACACTAGAACGCAGTGCAGGAAACCCACAGCAGGTGTTAATGTTAAGTTAATGGCACCTCAAACACAGGCCTACTTTTGATGCGATGTAGTGTGATCTGAGCTCATTCAAAATGAATAGGCTCAAATCACACCACACTAAATCGCATGTGAATCAAACAGGAATGCGCAGCATGTTCCTATGTGAATTGTGGACAACCGCATTTTTTTTTTATTAACTCAATGGAGTAATGGGCCTAGCACACTTATTGCTTTAGCAATATAAATGTTACATCTTTTTTCCACATAAACTTAGATTTTGCCATGGTATGACTAAAGCCGGGTACACACACACTACTAGTTTTTTTGGGTTGAACGAAAAAAAAACCTGACAGCTCCAGTTGGTACTAACGATAGAACATCAATCTCCCCCACTGAGCTGTTGTGTTCTGACAGGGGGACACTCCGCCTCCCTGCCAGAACACGCCAATCAGCGCTCTCTGCCATAGGCTGACAGTGCTGATCGGGAGCCAGTTGGCTGCTGGTTTTCCAGCATGCTCGTCCGACAGAAGCCAGGCAAACAGCTGGCTTCTGTTAAACTGAGCGCCTTACACACAGGCCGAAAGGAAGGCGGCCGCCACAGATAATCCAAACATGTAAAATGCGCGATAACCGGAACATACAGCTCAGCTGTATGTTTCAGTTATCGCGCATTTTACATGTTTTCCTTTGTAAGTTCAATACTAATAATAATGGAGTTTGCCATTTGACCATATGGGCAATTTGAGAGACAGATTTTTCTGGACTGTTTATTTATTTATATATTTAAAAAAAATTCAGTATTTTTAATAATCAATCACTGTAGCGCAACACACCTTTAATTTTGTTTCTTGTATTTTGTGGTAGTATCTCACATTTGTGCTGCTGCTTTTTTTTCACACTGAATTATCTTTTCACATGCGCAGTATTATTTTTGTATTTATTTTCTTAGGGTCGTAGTCAGCATTATTCTTCCTCCAAACACAACAAATTAATGCCAAAGACTTCAATTTTGGTCTCATCTGACCACAGCGCTTTCTTTCAATCCTTCTCTGAATCATTTAGATGTTCATTGGCAAACTTCAGACAGGCCTGTACATGTGCCTACTTGAGAAGGGGGACCTTGCGGGGACTGCAGGATTTCAATCCATGGCAGTGTACTGTGTTACCAATGGTTTGTTTGGTGACTGTGGTCCCAATTGCCCTGAGATCATTCACAAGTTCCTCCCGTGTAGTTCTGAGGTGATCCCTCATTTTTCTTATAATCATCCTTACCCCCACCATGAGGTAAAATCCTGCATAGAGCTCCGAGGGAAATTAATGGTAATTTTGTATTTCTTCCATTTGGGAATACTTGCTCCAACAGTTGTCTCCTTCTCACCAAGCTTCTTGCCGATGTTCTTGTTGCCCATTCCAGCCTCGTGCAGGTCTACAATCTTGTCCCTGATGTCCTTTGACAGCTCTTTGGTCCTGCCCTTGATGATGAGGTTTGAACTGAGGAAAGAGATTCTGTGGACAGGTGTCTTTTATACACATAACGAGTGGTCGTTAGGAGCACCTTCTTACATTGCCAGGACTAATCTGTGTACCGCATGAGCACATACTGTAGCCAGTCTGTGGGAGCCAGAATTATTGTTGGTTGGTAAGGGATGAAATACTTATTTTACTTACTGAACTGAAACTCAATTTATAACTTTTGTACCGTGTGTTTTTTCTGGATTTTTTGATTGATATTCTGTCTCTATCATTTAAAATACACCTATGCTAACAATTATAGACCCTTCATTTCATTGTGAGTGGGAAAACGTACAAAATCTGCAGGGGATCAAATAATAATTTTCGCCGCTTTATGTTCTAAAAAAATAAAATTGTATGAAGTGATCCATTGAACTCCTCTAAAGTAGCCTCCAAGAAAAAATTTAAAGAGGAGCTCCAGGCTCCCCCCATAAAGCTAAAAGTTAGCAGTATAAATACTGTAGCTGCTGACTTTTAATATTAGAGCACTTTCCTGTCCAGGCATCCAGCAAAATCCTCGTCCGAGCCGATTCTTCAATTGGCTAATCGGGTGGTGGCGCCACCATCCTGACTAAGGGAACCCGGTAGCGAAGCCGGATTACTACTGTGCATGTGCGAAGCGTACTGCGCATTGTGAAAGGCCTGCAGTCTTCTGGGACTTGTGAAGTGTCCGAGAAGGCTGTGGGGGAAGGAGGGGGCCGAACGTCCAGCTCAGGGCATCGCAATGTGGCAGCAGAGGGAGGGGGGAGGCAGACAAGCGGAGCTTCCCCTTTTGGGTGGGGCTCCACTTTAACTGCATCTATGGTCAAAATGTAAAATCATTATATTCTTTTTCATACTGAATTTCATTTATTTTTATTCAATTTTTATTGATCTGAATAATATTGACATTTGTCAAATTACATTGTAAAGATCCTCACATATTTACTTTTTTTACTTGTAACACATATTCACTATGCCCTGTGCGTAGGCACTGCTGTGTTACTCATTTCATAGAGCCTGCCTTCTGAACCACAGAGGAATTTCAAGAGGTGGAGTCAGTATGGGAATCACTGTTTGCAGGTCCTAAGAGATCCAAAATAAACAGCAGAGGAGAAGCTTGGTCTGTCCACAAAGTTGAAAAATAACAGATCTGCTGGCCAGATTACCAGGTAAAAAAATGAAAGAAAAAAAATGAATGCAGTCATCACATTTAACCACTTTAGCCCCAAAAGGATATGCCCCCTTAATGACCAGGCCATTTTTGCGATACGGCACTGCTTTGCTTTAACTGACAATTGCGCAATCGTGAGGCGCTGTATCCAAACAAAATTGATGTCCTTTTTTTCCCCACAAATAGAGCTTTCTTTTGGTGGTATTTGATCACCTCTGCGTTTTTTATTTTTTGCGCTATAAAACCAAAAAAAGAGCGACAATTTTGAAAAAAAAAATGTTTTTACTTTTTGCTATAATAAATATCCCCTAAAAATTAAAAAAAAAAAAAACAAATTTATTCATCAGTTTAGGCCAATATGTATTCTACATATTTTTGGTAAAAAAAAAAAAAAAAAATTGCAATTAGCGTATATTGATTGGTTTGTGCAAACGTTCTAGCGTCTACAAAATAGGGGATAGATTTATAGCCTTTTTTTTTTTTTTTTTTTTTTTACTAGTAATGGTGGCGATCAGTGATTTTTAGTGGGACTGCGACATTGCGGCAGGCAGATCGGACATTTTTTTGGGACCATCAACATTTATACAGCGATCAGTGCTATAAAAATGCACTGATTACTGTGTAAGTGTCACTGGCAGGGAAGGGGTTAACACTAGGGGGCGATTAAGGGGTTAAATGTGTTCCCTCATGTGTGTTTCTAACTGTGGGGGCAGTGTACTGACTGGAGGAGGAGACGGATTGCTGTTCCTAATTACTAGGAAAAGCAGATCTGTCTCTCCTCTCCTGTCAGAACGGGGATTTGTGTGTTTACACACACAAATCCCCGTTCTGGCTCTTGTGCCCACGATTGTGGGTGGCCAGAGTACATCTCGCCCACCGGCCACGAACACTGGGTCCCCCCGCTGTGCAGCAGCACGCGCGCATGCCTGCTATGGCTCTTAAAGGAGCCAGCGTACCGGTATGGCGATTTGCGCAGGGGAGCCAACCTGCCGCTGCAAATTTACGTGAGCTAGTTGGGAGGTGGATTGTTAGGCTGCAATACTTTACAATTTTGGTTTTGCATTTGGACACGCTAAGTCTTTCCTGTAGAACCTCTTACAAACAACATTTGTGCACTAATATAGGTTGGATGTGGTTTTATGGTATAACCCTGTTTTAATACCTCCTGCCGTTTACAATGACCAGTTGATAAAAAGAATATTACCTTAAGGGTCAGTCTTTTTATGATGAGTGCTGGCTCTGAGCTGGTAGACATTGGTTTTCCAACAAAGTGATACAACATCAGAGTGTTTGGTGAATGCTTCTGCTGAAGCTGAATCCTGTACATAGAAAACACAGCTAGTCACTGGGAGCTTAAACTGCTGACCTGATCATTGTTCAAACTGATTCTATAGAAAAAAAAAAAAAAAAAAAAAACAACATACCATTATAGCACAACAAAGCAAAAATCAAAGTGGCATTTTGTAAAAGTGCTTGCATCAGAGGAATATTTTGGATGCATTTAAAAAAAGAAGAATGCTAAGCTACAACAAGTTTACATCCGGGTCAGTCATTTATAACCCTTTGCACTATGAAGCAAATAAATAAATAAAAATCAATAGTTATTGTTCTGTTGAAAAATAAATAAAACAAAATATAAAGACGTGTTCTTTTAAAAAAATAAAAAAGAAGGAAGGTTAAAAAAGTGGATCATTATAACCATGGATATGCATTATAACACTAAAACAAATAAAATCGCTGTAAAACAAAATCTTCACAGACATTATGTTAACGAAAGTCTATGTTTGAGGATTACTGTCTTACTACAGCTGATTTTTTTTTAGTTTAGGGTAGATCACGAAAGAGTTATCATTTCTGGCATGTTTTTATTTCTGTCTGTGAACCCATTTGGGAGGTTTTCCCTCACTTTCTTTCCTTGTAACACTTGCATAATGAATATGGAGATGGTTGTCGCTGGGACAAGAAGGCATGGACAGCAATAGAAACCCTGTGAATGTTCTAATGCTGTATGTGATACTTTCCAGGGGATAATATTCTGTATGTTGGTATGTGTTGTTATTAAATAATTGCAACTTTTTATAGTAAATTGGTAGCACAATTGGTAAAGCGCTGAGCAAACTGTTGGCGCTTTATAAATCCCGTATAATAATAATTGACTATTAATTGTAGTCAACTAACTATTAAGGGATAGGGTTATGGCGGGTGTTTGTATGATTTATTCATTTTGTTTATTACTTGTTGTAGTTTTAGTGTGTTTTTATTTTTTCTGCTCTTTTTTCTTATGTGTAGATTTGGGCAAAGAGGCTACAATTTCATTTCCTTTTCTAATCTTGTATTCTAGTATAACACATTTCTTGAATCCGAACTGTACAAACTCTACTAAAAATGTGTCTTTGTTCCTGTTTGTCCCTATTAGAGGAGTTTCCCATCATTTCCTCTCTGAACAGAAATATAGGGGAAATCTCAATAGGACTACAGACAGCAATAAAAGCCAACCCTTCTCTAATATACCCATTGATAATTGTTTTGGATGAAATTGGACTAAACAGCAAGAAGTTTTAAAATCGGGTAATCCAGAAAGACCACTGCTATATTTTCAGTAATTTACTGCAACATTATCTGTTACCTACAAAAATCTTCAAACTGTATTGACCAAAAAACATACCACTTTGATAGGAGAAGAGATTTCCCTGAACCTGGTCCTCCTGTTATAAGGAGAGGTGGAATAGGAGCTGGAGCAGCCACCAAATCATTCAAACGATCATAATACTAGCATAAAAAAAATACATAGTTATACATTGTGAGTAAAAAAAGAAACATTCATTCTAAAAACAAATCAACTGGGACAGAATTGTACTTTAATTAAAAACATGAACCAGAGAAAAAAAATTTAAAAAACCCAAAATGTAACTATCGGTACTTCATAAATATAGAAGTAATAAAGTAGAACTGAATGAAAAACTTTTACTCATTTTGGATAGAGTATGGGAGGGTTATAACCGCTGTCAAGTTTTTTTTGCCATCTGTGTCCCATTGAAGCGATAACCCTTTACTTCATATCTCAAAGCTACAACAGAAAGGAGGAAAAATCCCTCCAAAGAGGGAAATCCCTGGTAGTCACCAGAGCTAACGTACGCATTAGGTAAATTTCCCTCTATTTCTGTTCTCTTGGGGTTTTCTTTTATTTTCCCTTTCATTGATCACGGTCACCAGGACAAATAGAGAGGATGGATCTCCCTAACAGGGACATGGACAGCAAAAAAACAAAAAACAAAGAAAAAAAAAAAACTGACAAGTTCTCTAATCTCTAGCTATTCTTCTAAAACAAAAAAAAAATTGCCTTGATTTATACTTTAAGATATTAGACGTGTGTACACGCATAGGCTACCGCTATAGTGTGAACATGCCCTTGGGCTGGACATACACTGATTGAAGTTTGAAACTGTTCACACAAGTTAGCTTGTACATAACGCACACATGCTGGCATGCTCCCCAGCTCAATGGAAGTCAATTGAAGTTGAAGGGAGGGACATGTCAGAAAATCTTTCAGTGATCAGCAGCTGCAACCAATCCACTATAGCCACTGAAAAAAAGTATTCTGACAGCGGTGGCCACCCATGTAAGAATACAATGTCCTGGTGGGGGGAGGATTCTTCCATCAACTTTTTTTGTATGGATAAAGCAATCTGCTAGATTTTTGTCATTCAGTTTATTGGCTGAACAATAAAAAAATAACCGTGTATGGCAAGCTTTAGAGGCTCATTATAATGAAATGGAGGAGCAACTATGCAGAATTACACCACCAAGTGCTCCTGCAAGTGGGATGCAAAATTACACCTCCAAATAAAAATTGGTTGCAACAAAAAGAGACATCTCATTTATTCCTCAGAGAGGTTTGGATGATTTAAACAGGCTGAGCAACCTAAACTCACTTTGTCAAACCCAAGCTCACATGTTGAATGAGATGCATGCTGAAAAGCCTCCATCTGCTCCTGCTCATCATGAACATCCCACAGGACATCTCCAAAATCATCATCTTCCTGGATTGCTGTATCATCCTTGGATTCAGGGTCCGATATCTCAGCGGCCAACAAATCCTGCAGAGAGAAGTCACATCTGCTACTTGAATTGTAAAACTACAGTCAATATGAATGGAAGGTAGCGCAAAATGCTAAACTCCCATACACGGTACAGTTGGAAATACCAAGATAGGAGATGTGGGTTGACTTCAGAGTTTCATTTTGATAAAGTATAGGTTTAGCCAATTTTTTTTTTAGTTTTCCATGGAGCAGGTAAGGGTTAAAACTACTAAGTTAATTGTTGTGGTATGCATTCAGTTAGGGAGACTTCCCTTTACTTCCTGTCTTGGAGACACAACAAAAAGTTAGAAGAAATCTCCCAAAACTTAGAGGAATTCACACCTTAGACAGTTGTCACCAGAACATTTGTCCATTAGAAGATTTCTCTGCATCTCTTGCTTTCATGACAACTCTAAATTTTGGATTTCCCCTCATTGACAATGAGGACAAATAGATGGGTGAATATTCCCAGCAAGGACACAGACCACAATAAAACTTTGCAGAGGGTCTACCCCTTAAAAAACAAAAAAAATAAGTTTTTTCCTTTACACACAAATTCATTATCAAAACATCTAAATAAAATATAGAGACTAAAAAATTTTTCTTTCGTTTTGTGCAGCCATGAAACATGCGGCTTCATGACTAAAAATGAATGTTATTAAGAAGGTGCAGAGCAATAAAACATTAAAACATGAAAAAAACACAACAACCAATTATTATTATTATTCAGGATTTATATAGCGCCAACAGTTTACGCAGCGCTTTACAATATAAAACCAATGAGCCTACATACCTGTTTTATGACCTTTTCTACTTGACAATAGATCTTATAAAGTCCTTCATCAGGATCCCCGCTGTGGTCAATGATCTGGAACATACACACGGCATTTACAGTATAAAAACACTTTGTAGTGGAGGACCGCTTGGTGCAATACCATTTTAATTTAGAAAAAAACATTTGCCCTTACAACTGCTTTAAAGTTAAAAGGCAACTGTGGCTTTATTGTTAAATGTCCCATTGAAGTGAAGCTGCATATAGGACAATTTGTATTTTTATTTTTTTAATAAAAGTGCTGCATATCTAGAATGTCCCCAGCAGCATTATGGTGACAAAGAATGCTGCAAACTTTGTAGCCCTCCAGCAGCGGTCTGGACTTTCTGACTTTTGAATAGTGTTGGCTCAGGCAGAACAATCTTCATGTCTGTCCTGAGAGGGTGCACAATGTCTTTTCAAGGTCACTCATGTGGCCCTCGAGGGCTGAGAAACATTCACACACCTCTAGGTCATGGCAAAAAAGTGACAAGACCCTGTGGATCTGGTCAGACTATGCAGAGAGGCATTGCACTGCTGTACTGAAGTGAACACATCCCTCAGTGTGGGCTCTGAGTTTTCTCCTTTAATAATGAGGTCCCTGAGCGGATTAGGGAGTGTAGTAGTGTTACTTACTGTAAATGCTGGTTCGTCTCTCAATTCGTGCCTGTTTGTCGGAGAGGCCACTGCTAAGTCCAGTTCATTCAGTTGAGGTTTTGCACCTTCTTACTCAGGGGCTGAGAAAGATAAAAGATCTGTCTCATGGACCAGACTGGGGTACTGGGCAAACTTCTCTAGGCGAGTGGAAGCTGCCTCTTTTGCTTTCTCTTCAGCTGGCAGTCTGCCATGTGTCTGTGCACTGCCAGCGCCATCTTAGATGCTATGTTCAGCAGGGTCTGCTCTGCTGTTTCACCTGGTCATGGTGGGGGAAAAGAGGAAAACATGCACGAGGCAGCCGCCTAGGTCGCAAAGCATGCAGAAACAGTCGGTGAGAATGGGTGCCAAATAAGCAGGTTCCCTGGCAGGATAAAAGCAGGAGGAAGCAATCCTCTCAAATTTGCGATCAGCCATGCCCCCCAATGTCTGGACCTTACTGATCTGGCTTGTCCCCTATCATCGTAGGAATACTAATAAATAAAACTACAAATGGAAACAGCACTTAGTGCAAAAAAATGATAAACAAAAAATAAAAATAATAAAATAAAGAACTCTCTTGCACCGTCTTCATCTGGGGTCGGAAACATCCTAGAATTAGCTATGACATACTTGCGCTACCAAAACTGAAGGGAGGTAAAGGTTTGCTGGGCGTCTACAAATAATACTTGGCATGTCATCTCACGTGGAAACTCAGAAACTGTCTAATTTGTGCACATATCATATCCGAATAAAATAAATCTGTACAAATATAGAAAATGTGAAAACATAGTTTTTATTTTATTTATTGTTATATGTTTGCACATTTTTATCTTTGCACAGATATATTTCTTTTCATATGAAACATGCACACCTGAGAGTTGTTTAATTTATTCTTTATTTACTTTTACACAAAGTGCTGTTTTATTTATTGGATTTATATTTCTATATCACTGGGTGATACGAAACACAGCTGCTAGAGTTTTAGGTATTTAAAAAAGATCTTAGTGCAGACTTTATACACATTTTTAAAGCTACAATTGTGCTTTAATTCTAGCTACATGCTTTTTTATTTTATTTTATAGCTTTGATTAGTGTAGGAGATGACCTGTATGCCACATTGTTATTTCTGTATGTGACTCAATTTGGGAGATTTTTCCTTGCTCCCTGTTCTTGTGACACCTATGCTCTCTGGAGCATTAAAAAAAGAAAACTTGAGACCCATCAAATATAAGGTAATTTCACATATCTGTCCATAGTGTGCAAAGCCAGTCTCAGTTCCTACCTTGACCTTGTTTGATTTATTTTGGTCTTGCTCTATTAACTGCTGCATGTGATCTAGATCACTGCTGCTGTCCTCTATTTTGTGATACACAATCCAAGGTTTTGCTTCAGTATTCTTCAAGAATGCTTCCTTACAGTCTTCCCACAATGAGCTGCAATAAAGTTTTGAAACATTAGATAAATTCAAATTCAGTCCATCGGGGCTGGTATACAGTATACAGGTATCTGTGAAGCAAGCTGTTTTTAATCCAGCTCAATCAATATCTACCAATAGGGTGGCTATGGTGGTGCTGTAAAATGCATGTTGCTGCAATTAATCATGAAACATACTATTCACCTTCATCAACCTGCTCTGAGTTCACTTTTAATAAACACTATTATTGCAATCCTGCTTAAGATGTGCCTTATGGATCTCCATTGGCCCAAAAAACCCCATGTGCATAAAGGTAATACTGTAAATTAAATGATGAGGGTGACGAATAGGTCAGCTTATTATTTTATATGCAGGCACTGACTCGGAATTATTATTAGTTAAGCCTTTTTGCACATGGGCAACAGTTTCTGCCACTCTCTGAAAAGTGATCTGCAGTGCTTTTAAAGGGGCAGCAGGGCAGTGACCTCTACATGTTCAGGTGGTGATCCTGCCACCTCCCGAATGTAGGTTTTTGGGGGTTTTTTTGTTCTCCTGACAAAAAGTGATCACGTTAGCAGTCTGTCTTGCTTAAAGCGAAACTTTACCCAAAAGGGGAAGCCAGCTGTTAATCCGCAAGGTGTCACAGCTGGCTTCCCATAGTTAAAATGCCAGCGCCGGGGACCCGAAGACAAATGAAGAACCAGACTGGGTGAGGACAGCGCTCCTTTTTAAATATTTCTGTACTTCTTTTAACGATTTGTATAAATAAAAAAGTATATTTTTGGAAAGTGCTGGTCATTTAATAATTAAACCCTATATATCAATCATAAGCTGGGAGTGCACCTAGGAGTAGTGCAGGCAAGGGTGGACCTGCCTGGAATGGGCTATTCAACATTACTGTATAATGCAAAGAGAAAAGTTATAACTTCAAAAACTGTAAGCAACCAACTACAAGTCAGTTTTTAATGTTCTTAATTACACTAAACAGACAAACAAGATATGTAAATGATATGACTAAATTCACAGCATTGCTCTCTGCACCAAGTTATTTAAATAGGCAAGATCTACATATTATTGGACTATTCTATGAATCAATAACATGTGATTCCATTCTCAATTCAATATATCTGTTTTCTGTTTAATACTTTACAGAACGGATATTAATTTCTATATGCTACTAATTCTGGGTGAGAAAAGATTACAAAGATACAGACTATGAAACATCCACATAATAAAGACAAACCTTGGCAAGGAGGAACAAATAAAAAATATGACAAGGGAACTCTTTTCAATTTCCCACTTCCGTACAGCGGTGTAATGGTTCTCACATTCTTCAGGGAAATGGACAACTTGAAAGAAATAGCCCAAACTTTCACACATCCTCTGCAGCTTTGGAGAGTATTCCTACAAGTACACAAAAAGATGTAACAGGTGCTCATTCTAGATAACAAGAGAGTGATGTATACAGTTGCTGTAGTTTGATTCTTACCCTTAGGAAAATGTCTACTTCAGGCTGAGTATCCTTAGAGTTGATTAGATAACATCGTACAGTGTTGCTCCACACTGCCTGAGAGAAAAGAGGGGTGACTTGTAGCAAGCTAGCTACTGCTACATCCCAATCATCTGCAAAATATGAGAACATAAAACTGGTTAGTGTTTACGCACCAGACCGACATTATGCCCAATGTGTGTACAAACGCAAAACTTTTTCTTTTTTTATTAGGTTTGGATAGAGTGCAGAAGGATTGGAACTGTCAGGTTTTAAATAAGAATTCAGGGATATATATATATATATATTTACATAATTGCATTGGCACAGCTTGGACCAATGTACTTATGCATATACCATACATGTGGGATCCCCCTGGAAGCTAGAAATCACAATAGAAGGCACCGCTACTCCAGTGATCTCCACTAGCCTCTGTCTCCCATGCCTAGCAGCTACCCTGAAGCATTGTGAATACAGGAGTTGCTCCTTCGGCACAGGCAACATGCAGAGAATGCTTTTTATTTTCTCAATGAATGCAAAGCATTCTCTTATTAGCTGAGGTGTAGGGCATGACATCACACCTCCTCCAATCAGAGAATGCTTTGCATTCACTGAGGACATGCAAAGCATTCTCTGAACAGTGGCCAATGTGGAGCAGGTGACCCCCTGTGTTCATAATTCTACAGGGCAGACACTCGGCATGGATCCAGAAGCTAGTGCAGATCACTGAAGTAGCAATGTCTAATATAGTGGTTTCCAGCTTTTAGAGCAGGGGTGTCAAACTCAATTTCTTCATGGGTCGCATCAGCACTATGGTTGTTCTCAAAGGGCCAGTTGAATCTTTAAGACTATACAAATTTATCCAGGTTTTTTTTCTCAGAGAATAGGTGCAGAAACTCAAACAACCCCCCCACCCCCGCTGGATCACATCAAACTGTGGGTGTGGTCGAATTGCACTGCAACAGTGAGAAAAAAGCAATAAATACCAGGACTGCGTTATGTGTGGAGTTTAGGGATGCACTATGTACCGAGTGCAGAGTTCAGGGGGTGCACTATGTACCGAGTGCAGAGTTCAGGAGTGCACTATGTACCGAATGCAGCGTTCAGGTGCATGCTGCATAAAGAGTGCAAAGTTCAGCGGTGTGCTGTGTACAGATTGCAGGGTTGAGGGGTGCGCTACATACAGAGTGCAGGGTTTAGAGGTGTGCTGTGCACAGTGTGCAGGGCTCAGCTATCTTTCAGAGGCTGTCCACCACATCTCACTGCATCGCTCCCCCCACCTCTATACACATATCCCTCCCACCCCCAAAAGCTTCCTGGCATCTGACCTACCTGGCCTGGCTCTAGTACCTCCTGGCAGTACAATCAGCTTATTGGTCAGCATCTATGCACCAAGGCACAGATAGGGATCACAGCGTAGCTTACCACATGATGCCCCATCCCACACTGCTCCTGCATCTCCCTTGTCCCATGAGTGCAGGGAAGCCAGGGATCTGTGAGAGCCGCTGAGAGGAAAGCTCTCTTTGTAAACACAGAGGGCTTCTGTGTTTGCAAGTGACAGTGGTGAGTGGGAAGCAAAGGGCGAGAGCTGGAGGTGGTGAGCGCTAACAAAGGTGACGAGAGCTGAAAAAAAAGCCCTGGGTGCAAGGGCCACATGAAATGGCCCGGAGGGCAGGATTCGGCCCACGGGCCTTATGTTTGAAACGTGTTCTAGAGGGATTTCACAAGTATGGTATATGCATAGTTACATTGACCCAAACTGGACAAATGTAACTATGTAAAAACATCCATACCTAGAATTCCTTTTGAATTCAGTTGGAGGCACCGTTGGAGAGATTCCTTCACTAGGTTGTTCCCAGGACAAGAAAAGAGAGAGGGGAAATCTCTGAAACAGCAATACAAACAGGAGTACATTTTTTAAAATGAAGTAGGGGAATGTTAGAACCCTTGTCAGCTTTTTATTACAGCCTGCTTCCCGTTGTAGTTTCCCTCACTGCCTGTCCGGTAAAGGTTGTCCTCGGTGAGTGGACACCTCTCTAATTGAACTCCAGATAGCAGCAAAACCTGGCAGGGGTTCCAAGCTTTCCCCATTCTATCTAAAATGAACTGACTAACTTACTAACTAAATAAATAATGGGCTTAAATACACTATAAAGCCCAACTCCAGTTATTTTTTAATAAAATGATCCCTAAGCCAGTGTATAAAATAAAAAGGCAGCTCAGGGTGCTGAAGGAGCATCACCACAGTACCACATAATTCACAGTGTATTGATGCAAAAAGTGGCGCTGAACCACAGAAGATAACCCAGGGTGTCACATTACTTCTGAAAAAAAAGAAAGCTTAGAAAGAGTTAGGCAAAACATATTGAGAAGCACAGATTTGGACTTAAAGTTATATTAAACACACATTGATTAATTTACATTGTCCCTTCGATTTCTGTATATGGATGATGGCAATGTAATTATTTTAATGAAAAAAAATTCCAAGTACCTTAATCCTAATCAATATACAGCTGTCACATTACCCAGATCTTTCCCAGCCTGTCTGCTTGGAAACATAAGCAGGTGGAGCTTCTAGTCCTGTGCTGCTGGTCACATGTTCAGAATAAAAAAAATAATAAAAAACTGTCTTTGGAATACAGAGTAAAAAAAAAATATATCAATAAACTGTTTTAAATTGACATACAAATATATATTTGAAATCAAATCCTTATTATTTTGTGAAAATAACATGGTGTGGGCCGATTTCTGCCAGTCGCAAGCTGGATCATGCCCCTCCAGCCTGTGTCTTAGAATAAGAGGGAGGTGAAGCCACCAGTAATCTATATGTAATATCCCGCCCCCCATTGTGTTTAGCTTTATAGTGGGCATGGAGGAGGAGGGAGAAAGTGGGCTGTTATTTACCACTGTGTATACGCCCACATGTGTGACTCTATAGTCACATGGGCTGCTCAGATGTAATAGGGAGGAAATGCTCAGAACTGAAATTCACTGAAAACTGAGCATGTGCAGCTGCAAAATCCCTAGCTGACTTGGGGACATGATCAGAAAGTAGAGATAGCAGCAGAATCTACCAGGATTTTTTCAGAATACAGGAAACAAAATCTCATAGTGACTGGGTGAGTATGAACAGCATGTAATACACTATTTATTGATAGTATTTTATGGGTTTAGTGACATCTTAAAGCGAAATTATGCCGGTGGGATGGCCCAGCCAGAATTTGCCATAATGAATGATATGCACAGCATATTTGCTCATTATGGCAAATTTACCTCTGGGTGTGCTCTCCTTCAGCAATGCGATGTCCAAACTCCCGATGTTTTTTTTTTTTCATTAAAATAATGACAGTGCTATCATCCACATACAGAACTAGAAGGGGCAATGTAAATTAAACCGTGTGTGTTTAGTATCACTTTAAGGTTGGGTATGCCCTTAGTAGATTGGGATGGCCTGTCACAGAAAATTCCCATATATTATTAATATAACATCTCAGTTGCTCTGGAATATTTTTCAGAATATTTTTGGATATTTCTGAATATCTTTGCACAAATTGGAAAAACTTGATGGTAGTGAACTAAATGTATTGATGCTGTTATTTGTTTGTTTTTTTCTCTTCCTTTTTTTGCATTTTCTTTTTGTCTATTTGTTATTAAAATAAAACCTGAATAAAAAAAAATTTAAAAATCTAGCAAAATTTGGCAGAATTCTAATTAACTTGAAGAAAAACAGGACAATTCAGTTAGCAATTCACAAGTTATGTTAAATAAATCGCATTCTCTAAAGGGAACAAAAAAACTCCACAAAAAACAAAATATAAAAAAAAGCTTTCGTTAACATTTCTTCTGGGGAAAAAATTCAATATTGTCGACCTCTTTAAAAATACACACTGTAGATCAGGCATGTCCAAAGTCCGGCCCGCGGGCCATTTGCGGCCCGCGACCCGGTGTTATGCAGCCCCCACTTGCAAATTGCCTCTATCACTATTGTGGCCCCCACAGGCTATGGATGAGCCCGGTTTTTTAATGTTTTCTTATCCCCTGACTGAGAAATCATGATTGCCGCATAAGCTGGGGTGTGTTGCTGGCCGGGAAGATGACAGCGCGCCGCGGCCAATAACAGACACTAAGTCATTTCCACAGCTGCAGAGCTCTCAGTGACTCAGTGCCTGTGATTGGCGGCGGTAATTGGCAGCGGTGATTGGCTGCGGCGCCGCGCGCTGTCAGCATCCTAGCGGGCTCGGGCACACTGACCTGTGAACACGCCCGACGTCACCCCTGTCAGTGAGAGGCGCTCAGGGATTTCTCAGGGGATTAGAGAAGTACAGTACCGTTTAAAGCTATTTAGGAGAGTATTTATAATATATTTTTAAAAAAACGAGCTCATCCTTGTGGGGGGCCACAGAAAAATATAAAAAACGAGCTCATCCTTGTGGGGGTCTAGAGAAAAATATAAAAAACAGCACATCCTTGTGGGGGCCTGAGAAAAATTTAAAAAAACAGCTCATCCTTGTGGGTGCCTGAGAAAAATTTAAACAAACAGCTCATCCTTGTGGGGGCCAGAGAAAAATATTAAAAAAAAGCTCATCCTTGTGGGGGCCAGAGAAAAATATTAAAAAAAAAGCTCATCCTTGCCCTGATCGGAGCCTGGGGCCACAGAAGAGATAAGGGAAAATTACAAGGGCCCAGAGAGACCAAAAAAAAAAATTGCTCATCCTTGCCCTGATCGGAGCCTGGGGGCCGCAAAAGTGATAAAGGCCAGATTTCTCAGAGGATATATATCCAAATAACTCATCCTCAGACTCTTCACCACACACAGCCACAAAAGGTAGGAGAATACTTGGTGGGCAGTGTATTAGTGTATCGGACGAACACACTTAGACCAAAACCTCTGGCAATTTCTCAAATGGCGACTGTAAACAAGAGAAGGAAAGTTGACAGTGAGGGCCGCCGCTTCAAGGACAGGTGGAAAATGGAATATTTCTTCACTGAAATACGGAATCACTGTGTTTGTCTGATATGCCAAGAGACTGTGGCTGTTTATAAAGAATTTAATGTCAAGAGACACTACCAGTCGCGACATAGCACATACGACAAGCTAACAGGGCACGACCGCAGTGAAAAGTTGAAGCAACTTGAAGCTGTTTTAATGTCGCAACAGCGATTTTTCACAAGAGCCCGTGAGTCAAATGAAAATGCCACAAAGGCAAGCTATGAGGTGGCAACGTTAATTGCTAAAAATTGCAAATCTTTTGCTGATGGTGACTTTATCAAAGAATGCGTTATGAAAATGGTTGAGAATATCTGTCCAGAGAAGAAGCAAGAGTTTGCCAACATTTGCCTGGCTCATAACACTGTAGCACGGAGAATTGAAGAGATTTCATCAGATATTAAGAGACAGTTGACATCAAAAGGAGTGGATTTTGACTTCTTTTCAATAGCCTGTGATGAAAGCACAGACCTTTCTGACACGGCTCAGTTGCTGATTTTTATGAGAGGGGTGGACGATGAAATGAATGTGACTGAAGAGCTACTTGACCTCCAGAGCCTTACGGACCAAACAAGAGGAAAAGATTTATTTGTTTCTGTTAGTTCTGCCATAGACGACATGAAACTGCCTTGGAACAAACTTACTGGGATTATTACTGATGGGGCACCTGCCATGGCTGGTGAACGAAGTGGATTAGCAACCCTAATCTGTAACAAGGTGATCGAAGAAGGAGGCAAAGCTATTAAACTCCATTGTATCATTCATCAACAAGTTCTCTGCGCCAAACATCTCAAATATGACCATGTTATGAAACCGGTGCTGAAGACTATTAATTTTATTCGCTCTAAAGCCCTGTGCCACCGCCAGTTTAAACACTTTCTACTGGACATCCAGGCTGAATATGAAGATGTTGTATATCACAACGATGTAAGATGGCTCAGTCGGGGGTCTGCACTGCAGCGTTTCTACACTCTGAGAAAGGAAATCAGAGAATTCTTGGAAACAAAGGGACAACCGATGCGAGAACTATCTGATCCTATTTGGCTGGCTGATTTGGGGTTTCTAGTTGACATAACAAAGCATCTGAATGTACTGAACACAAGTCTTCAGGGGAAAGATGCAGCGGTGAACCAGCTTTATTCACACCTCAAAGCCTTTGGAACAAAGCTGCAACTTTTCATAAGGCAGTTGTCACAAACACAGCCCAACACTATCCATTTTTCAGCGTTGCAGGAAATAATGAACAGTTTTCCACAGGACAATATCTGTACACAAATGAGCAAGTATGCAGCAGACATCACATCTCTGGCTGGGGAGTTTAAACGGCGCTTTCAGGATTTTGCAGCTATTGAAAATGAGATAAGCCTTTTCTCCTCTCCATTCTCTGTTGACCCCGATAATGCTCCAGATCAGCTGCAGCTCGAGGTCATTGAGCTGCATTGTGACAGTGAGTTACGCAGTCGTCACCAACAGCTCTCTCTTGTGAACTTTTACCGCCAACTGGATAAGAGCCGGTTTCAAGAGATTCGAACATTGGCTAAGAAAATGCTGAGCTTGTTTGGCTCAACATATATGTGTGAGAAGACATTCTCTGCTATGAACTTTAACAAGAACCGCGTGAGGACAAGACTAAGTGACTCTCACCTGCGGGACATTTTGCGCATCAAAACCACTTCCTTTGACCCAGACCTAGCCTATGTTCTGCAGTCCAGATCCCAGTTTCACCCTTCACATTAGTGCAGGCAATTTTTCTTTTTCAATTGAGATGAATATATTGTACAATCTCAGTTAATTTTAGTTGGTCTAAATCAGTTATGAATATATTTGGACACAAGATGTATACTTGGTGTTATGTTCCTGTTCAAATTTTTTTTTAACTTAAAAGTTGACAACCTTTATTATAATATGTAATGTACTTTACAATGTTCCTGACATATATTTCAGCTTCCTGGATTTGTTTTCATCTGGCCTTCAGATATGAAAGGCAGAGTGATTTAACACCTATTTAGATTTGTTATCCTTGTAGCGAAATGAAAAGTATGCAGTTTGCAATAAAGTTTGCATAAAATATTTAACTTGCATTTCATTTTAATGGTTCGACGAACGTCAGGCAAAATGGTCGGCCCTCAGCCATGTTCACTTCATGAAATCTGGCCCTCTTTGAAAAAAGTTTGTACACCCCTGCTGTAGATGCACTGCAGTGTAGAATAGCAGGAGTGGCAGTGAAACAGCAGGCAGTTGGCACAGGAGGGGAGAGTGATCACTCTCACAAACAAGGAGCAGATGTTGACAGCACATAAGTCTGTAGTCCAGCAGAGGAAAACTCTGGAAGGGCTGTGACAATGCTGCTCAGGATATGCGAAGTGGGAGCGTTTCCAGGTCATTGCAGGAAATTGGGAGTAGATTATATTTCTGGCAGGATCATCAGGTATATTTTATTAATCACAGCAGTTTTAAAGGAACAACATGTGGCATGTAATGGAAAGATGTGCCGAATAGAATTCTTGCTATCTTGCCCACACATACCCACTAAAATATAATTTTTTAGGTTTTAGGTGGACTCAACCTTTAAATATTAGTTCTTAATACTTGCACTGGAATGTAATGTTGTGAATTATTAATTTTAAACTTAATAATGAAGCCATAAGCAACATACAAGACACATTTGAAAAATCTGCCACAATGTATGTAGTCTCCAGGTACAATGGGCACAAGCTTACCTCTGTTTACATTAGCAAATGGTCCTTCAACATCAATAGAACTATGAGCAAATTCTGGTCCCCGAAAAGACTGCTGAAGCTGCATCATGCTGCCCATGGAGGGCTCACTTCCTAAGGCTCCACTTGTCCAATAGTCACACTGTGTGCCAGGAACTTAACACAAAAGATATACAATTACCTTTTTCTTTAGAGGAATTTTAAAATAGCATTTCTGTATATGAAAAAAAAAAACCTTAAGGCTTGGTTCACATATATGCAAATTGAATGTGTTTTGAATCGCATCTGATTCGCATGACATGAATTAAACCGGCTTTCTATAGAGCCAGTTCACATATGTGCAATGCAGAGGCAGTGCGAATTTACTGCAAATCTGAAAAGAGTGTTGTGCGTTCTTTGCGCACTGCGGTGCGGTTCAGATGTGAATTTAAGGCTATTGCCTTCTATGGGAATGCATCTGAATTGCACATCCTAATGAGTTTTGAACAAGTAGTCGATCCAAAAAAAACCCAAAAAACAGTATCCCCCTCTTTCCTAGCATTTCAGGCAGCATGCTTTAGAGAGAAGAGTCTGGTATGAAATTTGGGGGGGACCGCACGCTGGTTTTTTACATTTTTTTTATTGCTGGCAATGTTTTTTGTTTTTTTTTCCATTTAGCTGTCAGCGGGGAATCTCGTTAACAGCTGATGAGTCATCCGTTGTTAAGAAAATGTCAGTCGGCTTCCAGGCCCGTTCCTTAACAACAAGCTAGGGTTAAAGATGTCGGTGGTCACCGGCTCCAAAAATTCCCACCTGAACTGCATCCCAATTTGCAACTGAACCGCTCAGCAGCTGCTTATGAAATTCGCCGTGGAAACGGAGGGGAAATTCGCACTGGACATGTGTGAACCTAGCCTAAAGGGTTAGTTCACCTTTACCTAAAAACTGCCTATGCAGATAAGGGGCATCTGTAGATAAAAACAGAATGTGCAGCTCTAACTAAAATTGAATAATGCCCTTGTTATAGGTGTAGGCCATTTTCATACCTCATGAAGCCTGACTGGAAAACTCCCTGGACATTGCTAGGATGTTGATAAGCGAGGCTAGCCGATATTGTTCACCTCCACCATCACAGGAGTGAGCTCTCAAACCCCGAGCTCAGAGTTACTGCATCAGGAGAGAAAAACATGCACGTGAGGGATTTGAATCAGAGAAAAAGCTCACTCCTGTGATGGTGAAGAGTAATTAGTGGAGCTTTGTTTAGCAACATCCTGGGAGTTTTCAGGTCAGGCTTCAGGCTCCCTATAGGGAGGGTATTATTCAACTTTAGTCAAAGCTGAAGTTTGTTTTTGTCTACACATGCCCCTTATCTGTATAGACAGTTTTTTGGTAAAGATGAACTAACCCTTTAAATAAATGTAGAATTTAGCATTTGTCTAACACTTATTTCCTTATAAGGGCCCTTTCACACTGATCAGTTTTTGATGCGCTCTTGATTTTTTTAAAAGCGAAATACAAATGCATGGAAAATGTATCCCTTTAAAGTGGTTGTACACCAAGTACAACCACTTTTACTTACAGGTAAGCCTATATTAAGGCTTACCTGTAGGTGCTTGAAATATCTCTTAAAACTGCACGATTAAGGAGATATTTACTAAAATGACGAGCGGCGATGTCATAGGCGCATGCACCCTTTAGAAAGGGCACATCGTGCCCTTTCTAATAGGGGTCACGCTGTGACTGGTGGCTCCCGCGCACATGAGCGGGAGTGACGTCACGCAACTCCAGCCAGTCACAGAGCCGGAGTTCGCGGCCCCGGAAGGAAGAGGGGAAAAGATGGAAGCTCCCTGCTCGTGGGGACAACAACGACAGCGCAGGCTTCGTGTCAGGTAAGTGACACATAATTGGCTACTATGCGATGTAAAGTAGCCCATTATGATTTACCTTTGCAGGGAAATAAAGAGGAAGTAAAAATCACCAGGGTTTTACTTCCTCTTTAAGGGCCCATTCATACCAGAAACTGTGCGTCACTTCACTCTTTCTTACTTTGGGTGCTTATTTGCACTGCAATGCATTGCGGTGTGTTTATCTACATTTACATGCGCTTGTGCAAGTTTATTTTCACATTTGTGGTTCAAAAAAATGCAGCTTGCTGTACTTTTTTCTCCACTGTAGTGCACTGTAAAGGTGTGAACTCTGCCCACAGAATAACCTGCATTTTGGACTGTCTATGCAGTTGGAATACAGTCAAAAATGCATCTAACTGCATCTTGTGTGAATGGGCTATTAACCCTATGAAACTCCTCACACCAAAGCGCTGCGAGTGTGGTGCGTTTTTAAAAGTCCTGTATACTGCATTTTTGGTACATGCTTAAAGAGCGCACAAAAAATGCACCTCCCATTGAAATAAATAAAAAACACATCCAAAACGCAGCAAGATTGCCTTTTTCATGCGTTTTTTTAATCACATTTCTATGTTTCATAGGTGCATGATCGGTGAAAGGTAACCAGAAACGCACCAAAAACACATATGAATTTTTTCTGTGTTTTTTTCAATGGAGCAGTGTGAAAGGGAACCAAACAATAGATTGTGCAGCGTTCCCATATCTGTACAACACCTAACACAACTGCGTGGGCATATCTGTATTCAAAGGTGTTTCCTTATATTTTGGAATTCTAATCTTCTTCCATTAAAGTTACCTGTCACATCTGTGTCATTGTCATCGGAATCGGACTCTCCTGGATCGAACACCTGTATTCCCTGAGCTTGTAGTCTCTGAAGTTTGGTTTCAAGGTCTCGCTTGGCTCTAAGTAAATCCTGGATCTCTTTTTCCTTCGTTTCTCTAAAGATCTTTTGGAAAAAGTTAATTATTATTCACAAAGCTACAAATGAATTCAACAAAAGCTTACTAAACACAAAAGGACAATTGATAAATGGGTCTGATCGGAATTCGGGGTTAACATTGCACTTGACCTCGGAGAGAAAATGTATTATCTTTTTGCAATTCCCCTGAAGATTCAAGTTACAAAGTGTCGATCAGGAAAAGTTTGTGCCCGGCTAGCACCAGGCTACCTGACCTGTACTGGCATTACCTGTACAATCCCCTATGGGCAGGGCAGCCATTGTGCAACCAGGAGCTGCGAGTATCACAGAAAGAGAATCAAGAAGATTGACCCTTTCCCCTTATGGCTTTACGGGTCCTTTCCTTAACGCATTAAAAGCCTTATACTCTCGAATCAAGAAGATTGATTAGGAAGAAGATCATTGAAGAAAGTCAATGTAAGTTCACAGAAATAAGTTACTCACTTGTATTATCTTGCCGTTTGGACTTGGACATGGGGTCACTAAACACTCTGGGTGAACAGCTGTTTCGGCTGGATTGAGAGACCCTATGGTGACAGGCTGACTTTTTCGGAAGGGACGAACTCCAAATTTTTTTCATACGTGAACAGAACTAATGATTTACGTTTAATTTCTACTGTTTTTGCACAAGAAAAATCAGATACGAAAGACTGCGCATGATCAGAAACAATAAACATCAATAATCTACGCTACAACGTTTTTATGTCAAACAAAAAAAACAAACCTTTGTCGTTTGAGAATTTTTGTACAATTAGTACCATCCTCGAGTTCGACTTTCTGTGAAACATTGAGGAAAACTGGATGATTGTTTGCCGATTTTCTTATAGTGTGTACCAAGTTTTAAGCTGGCCATACACTACTCAAATTCTAGTTAATGCCTCCTGGTTTGGCTGAAATTCAAACAGTGTTTAGCAAAAGTCGATTTTCGAGTCGAGTGGTTTTAACTTTTTGTCGAAGGAGCCTGTTAGAAAAATGTCAACCGAACAGTGACTGGAGCCAATCAGTTGCAGTCACTGTTCAGATATTCAGACTGCCTCTGACACCGGCTGTCACAATACAATAGCCCATCATGGGGTATTCATAGTTACATAGTTGGCGAGGTTGAAAAAAGTCCATCAAGTCCAACCTATGTGTGTGATTTTATGTTAATATTACATTGTATATCCCTGTAAACAGCAATTGCACCATGCATGTGAGGTATCACCGCGAAGGTCAGATCAAGGGAAGTAATTTTAGCAGTAGACCTCCTCTGTAAATCTAAAGTGGTAACCTGTAAAGGCTTTTAAAGGCTTTTAAAAATGTATGTAGTTTGTCGCCACTGCACGTTTGTGCACAATTTTAAAGCATGTCGTGTCTGGTATCCATGTACTCGGCCTAAGATCATCTTTTTTATTTCATCAAACATTTGGGCAATATAGTGTGTTTTAGTGCATTAAAATTAAAAAAAGTGTGTTTTTTTCCCAAAAAAATGTGTAAAATCGCTGCGTAAATCAAAAATTTACGCCCTTAGAAATCCTGAAGGCGGTGGTTGGTTTTCGGGGCCCCGTACGCAGTTAGGCTCCCAAAAAGTCCCACACATGTGGTATTCCCATACTCAGGAGAAGCAGCAGAATGTATTTTGGGGTGTAATTCCACATATGCCCATGGCATATTTGAGCAATATATCATTTAGTGACAACTTTTTGTAAATTTTTTTTTTTTTTGTCATTATTCAATCACTTGGGACAAAAAAAATTAATATTCAATGGGCTCAACATGCCTCTCAGCAATTTCCTTGCGGTGTCTACTTTCCAAAATGGGGTCATTTGGGGGGGTTTTGTACTGCCCTGCCATTTTAGCACCTCAAGAAATGAGATGAAATGAAATGAGGCTGTCATAAACTAAAAGCTGTGTAAATTCCAGAAAATGTACCCTAGTGTGTAGACACTATAACTTTTGCGCAAACCAATAAATATACGCTTATTGACATTTTTTTTTACCAAAGACATGTGGCTGAATACATTTTGGACTAAATGTATGACTAAAATTGAGTTTATTGGATTTTTTTTTATAACAAAAAGTAGAAAATATCATTTTTTTCAAAATTTTCGGTCTTTTTCCATTTATAGCGCAAAAAATAAAAACCGCAGAGGTGATCAAATACCATAAAAAATAAGCTTTATTTGTGGGAACAAAAGGACGCAAATTTCGTTTGAGTACAGCATTGCATGACTGCGCAATTAGCAGTGCCAAATTGTAAAAAGTGCTCTGGTCAGGAAGGGGACAAGCCATCTGGTCCCAGTGACTTATTAGTGTTAGGTTTTTCAAGTCTATTTCTAATTCTGTCCTCTGTTAGCCATGAGGGCGACGCGTCATGAGGATAAACATTGCAGTTTTGGTTACTGAAGCCCCCCGATTTCCCTGTGAAGACTGAGGAGAAGAATACATTCAATACCTTCGCCGTGTCTCCATCCTTAGTAACCAGATTCCCTTCATAATTCTTTATGGGACCAATGTGATCTGACCTCCCTTTCTTACTATATATGTGCTTAAAGAGTTTCTTTTTTTTTACTCTCTTCCGCTATGTGCCTTTCGTGCTCTATTTTAGCTGCCCTGAATGCACCCTTACATTTCTTGTTGTATTCTTTGTAAAGTTGGAATGCTGATGATGATCCCTCAGCCTTCTATTTTTTTGAAGGCCTTCGCCTTTGCTTTTTTATGCATGTTGGAGTTAAGCCACCCAGGTCTTTTATTAGATCTTTTAAAAAAATATTCCCATTGGGATGCACTGGCTAATGTCCTTATTTAATATGCTCTTAAAGCATACCCTTTTTGCCTCCGTGTCCTTTGTTCCTAAGATTTTATTCCAATTAGTATCTTCTAGCAAGGACTGTAATTTAGGGAAGCTCTTTTGAAATTCAGGTGTCTTTGTATTCCTCTTATGTTTCATATTTGTGCGATTTATACTAAAACTAATTGACCTGTGATCGCTGTTTTCTAAATTGTGAAGTCAGCCCAGTTCTCCAGGAACCCAAACCCCCCTTTCTACACCAGCTCCTCAGCCACTGGTGTTACTTCCCTAATCTCCCTCTGCCTTTCTGGTGTGGCTCGAGGTACAGGCAGTATTTCTGAGAATACTACCTTGGAGGTTCTTTTCCTCAATTTAGCTCCTAAGTCCCTAAAATTGTTTGTTTAGGACACTCCATCTTCCTCTGACTTTGTCATTGGTGGCAACGTGCACCATGACAGTCATCTGCACTGTTAACGTGGGTAAAGTAATCTATTAGATGCTGTTAGAAATCCATTTGTGTATGGCAAGCTTTAGAAAACCTGCCCTGAACATTACAGTTGTTCACCGAGATAAGCTGTTTTGGCCTGTGGTGCTTGTCTTCTTCCCCACACCTATTTCAGAGATATAGCCTTACAGAAGAAGTGGCTCTACCAGTTTATAGAACATTCAGAAGCTTTGCTGCCCTGAAGGGGATGGGTTCGCACCTTATCTTTGGGCAGCCTTAGGCATATTTAAATTATTTTAAAAAAAATGGGATCAGACACTTTTGACTTCTTTTGATAGAGGCAGGCTCTCAGGAAGTCACCCTCATCTTATATAGTAAATCACTAACCTTAACCTGATCTCCTGCCCTGCATATTTGTCCCAGGTCAATAAATAACTAGACAGTAAACCAGAATAAGGATGACCACCCTAGATCCCTCATCCTTAAAAAAAGATAAAGTCGGCATGACGGTTCTTATATTTCCATTAATCAGGTTCTCTAAAGAATTTTTCCTAAGGGATTATTTTTTTTCACAAATAGCTTTAACCTGTAAGCATATATCACCGATAAAATGTAGCCAGTTACAGTGACTTGAAAAAGTATTCACTCCCCTTGACATTTTCCACATTTTGTCATGTTACAACCAAAAAGGTAAATGTATTTCATTGAGATTTTGTGTGCTAGACCAACACAAAGTGGCACATAATTGTGAAATGGAAAGAAAATGATAAATGTTTTTCAAATTTTATTACAAATAAATATGTTAAAAGTGTGCCATGCTTTTGTATTCAGCCCCCTTTACTCTGATACCCCCAACTAAAATCTTGTGGAACCCACTGCCTTCAGAAGTCACCTAATTAGTAAATAGAGTCCACCTGTGTGCAATTTACTTTCAGTATAAATACAGATGTTCTGTGAAGCCCTCAAAGGTTTGTTAGAGAACCTTAGTGAACAAACAGCATCATGAAGGCCAAGGAACACACCAGACAGGTCAGGGATAAAAGTTGTGGAGAAGTTTAAAGCAGGATTAGGTTATAAAAAAATATCCTAAGCTTTGAACATCTCATGGAGCACTGTTCAATCCATTATCCGAAAATTGAAAAAAAAAAAAAAAAGGAGTATGCCACAACTGCAAACCTACCAAGACATGGTCGTCCACCTAAACTGGCAGGCAATGAGAGCATTAATCAGAGAAGCAGCCAAGGGGCCCATGGTAACTCTGGAGGAGCTGCAGAGATCCACAGCTCAGGTGGGAGAATCTGTCCACAGGACATCTATTAGTCGTGCACTCCACAAATCTGGCCTTTATAGAAGAGTGGCAAGAAGAAAGTCATTGCTGAAAGAAAGCCATAATAAGTCCTGTTTGCAGTTTGCAAGAAGCCATGTGGGGGACACAGCAAACCTGTGAAAGAAGGTGCTCTGGTCAGATAAGACCAAAATTGAACTTTTTGGCCTAAAAGCAAAATGCTATGTGTGGCGGAAAACTAACACTGCACATCACCCTGAACACATCATCCTCACCGTGAAACATGGTGGTGGCAGCATCATGTTGTGGGGATGCTTTTCTTCAGCAGGGACAGGGAAGCAGGTCAGAGTTGATGGGAAGATAGATGGAGCCAAATACAGGGCAGAACAAGAAAACCTGTTAGAGAGTCTGCTGAAGACTTGAGACTGGGGGGGGGGGTTCACCTTCCAACGGGACAACTACCCTAAACATACAGCCAGAGCTAGAATGGAATGGTTTAGATCAAAGCACACTCATGTGTTAGAATGGCCCAGTCAAGGTCCAGACCTAAATCCAAATGAGAGTCTGTGGCAAGACTTGAAAATTGCTGTTCACAGATGCTCTCCATCCAATCTGACAGAGCTTGAGCTATTTTGCAAAGAATGATGTGCAAAGCTGGTAGAGACATACCCAAAAAGACTTGCAGCTGTAATTGCAGTGAATGCAGGTTCTACAAAGTATTGACTCAGGGGGGCTGAATACAAACACACTTTTTAGATATTTATTTGTAAAAAATAAATTAAAAAACATTTATCATTTTCCTTCCACTTCACAATTATGTGTCACTTTGTGTTGGTTCATCACATAAAATCCCAATAAAATACATTTAAGTTTTTGGTTGTAACATGACAAAATGTGGAACATTTCAAGGGGTATAAATACTTTTTCAACGCACTGTACTTTTACAAAATGATTTGTATGTGCAGTCAGCATCAGCAATTCATTGGTAGGGCTTATACCTTAAACTGTCTTTTCACTTTATCTCTATCATGTTCAAAAGTAGCAGCTCTCTCCATAGCTTGATATTTAGCTTCAACTGCACTCTCCTTCTCTCTGAGGATCTTCTGATATGTCTTCTGAAGAGCCTACAGTAAACCAAAGAACAAATACAAAATAAAGTCTACATTACATATTTTGTTCACAGAAAAAAAAAAAAAAAAAAAAAATATATATATATATATATATATATATATATATATATATATATATATATATATATATATATATATATATATATATATATATATATATTTTTTTTTTTTTATTACGGTGCAAACGTTTTAGGCAGGTGTAAAGAAATGTAAATAAAAGTAAAGTAAAAATGCTTTCAGAAATATATATTTTAATTGTTTATTTTCATCAGTTTACAAAAAAATGCAAAGTGAGTGGATAGAAGATAAATTTAAGTACCCTTTAGCTTCAAACCAGCTTAAATTCTTACACTTGCACAAAGTCAGATATTTTGTAGGATTAGAGTCAGGTGTATGATGAACCAATTATACCAAGCCGGTGCTTATGATCATGAAGTTCATATGTAGATTCAAACACAGTCAAATGAAACAGGAACAGCTGTGTTGGAGGCTTGAAACTGGGTGAGGAACAGCCAAACTCTGCTACTAAGGTGAGGTTGTGAAATACAGTTTCATGTCACAGGTCATACACCATAACAAGACGGAGCACACAAGGTAATTATACTGCATGAGCAAGGTCTCTCCCAGGTAAAGATTTCAAAGCAGACTGGGGTTTCAAGATGTGCTGTTTAAGCTCTTTTGAAGATGCACAAAGAATTGGACAAAGTTGAGGGCTGTAGAGGCAGTGGTGGGTCGACCAAGGAAAACTCAATGCAGCAGATGAAAGACACATCATGCTAGATTCACTTCAACATAGGAAGATGTCCAGCAGTTCCATCAGCACTGGCAGAAACCAGTGGGACCCAGGTACACCCATCTACTGTCTGGAGAAGTCTGGCCAGGAGTGGTCTTCATGGAAGAATTGAAGCCAAAAAGCCATACCTCTGACATGGAAACAAGGCTAAGTGACCCAACTATACACAAAAACATAGGAACTGGAGTGCAGAAAAATGATGGGCCTCACTGGTACAATAATGAGTGTCTGCAGGCAACAGTCAAGTATGGTGGAGGTTCCTTGCAAGTTTGGGGCTGCATTTCTGCAAATGGAATTGTAGATTCTGTCAATGGCGTCCTCAATGCTGAGAAAAACAGGCAGATACTTATCCATCATGCCATACCATCAGGGAGGCATGTGATTGGCCCCAAATTTATTCTGCAACAAGACAATGACCCCAAACATACAATTGAAGAACTATCCTCAGTGTAAATAAGAACAAGGAGTCCTGGAAGTGATGGTTTGGCTCCAACACCCAGCTCCAATCTCAATATCATCAAATCTGCCTGGGATTACATGAAGCGACAGAAGGATCTGAGGCTGCCTACATCCACAGAAGATCTGTAGTTAGTTCTCCAAGATGTTAGTCTACCTAGAAGAATTGATGTTGTTTTAAAGGCAAAGGGTGATCACACCAAATAATGATTTGATTTGATGGGGATTTCTCTTCTGTTCATTTCCTTTTTATTTTTTTACTCATTTTGTTAACTAATAAAATTAATCTATTAAAAGAAATGTACTGGTTTATGCAAATAAAAAAAAAATAAAATCTATAATCACCAAGGTAAATGAAGCATCGGTCCGATGCTGCATCTGTCGCCTGCCGCCTCTGCATTGAGAAATGAGCGATCAAATATCGCTGATCACTTAGTTCTCCCTACCACTCTGAGCAGAGAGTGTCACTAGAGCACTGGGCTGTGGAGGGGATGGAAATGGCTGGCTTATGCTCTCAGCGGCGCTAAGAGGCTGAGCCAGCTGCTGCTCCAGGTATCATGGTGGCTCACGACTGTAAAATTGGAATCGATCCAGAGCCTGGACCAACTGAATGGTATCAGCCGACAGCAGACTTTAGCCCGCTGTTCAATTGCTTGGTAACATAAACTGCTAATCAGCCATTTGCAAGGCAGCAACTCAATGCATTTAGACATCTAGATGCGGTGAAGACGATTTGCTGAAGTTCAAACCGAGCATCAGAATGGGGAAGAAGGGGGATTTAAGCGACTTTGAATGTGGCAGGCTGGTCTGAGTATTTCAAAAATTGCTGATCTACTGGGATTTTCAAACACAACCATCTCAAAGGTTTACAGAGAATGGTCCGAAAAAGAGAAAATATCCAGTGAGCGGTAGTTGTGTGGACGAAAATGGCTTGTTGATGTCAGAGGCCAGAGGAGAATAAGCAGACTAGTTCGAGATGATAGAAAGGCAACAGTAACTTGCTACAACCAAGGTGTGCAGAATACCATCTCTGAACGCACAACACATTGAACCTTGAAGTAGATGGGCTACAGCAGCAAAAGACCACACCGGGTGCCATTTCTGTCAGCTAAGAACAGCAAACTGAGGCTACAATTTGCACAAGATCACCAAAATTGGACAATAGAAGATTGGAAAAACGTTGCCTGGTCTCATGACTCGTGATTTCAACTGCGACATTCAGATGGTAGGGTCAGAATTTGGCATAAACAACATGAAAGCATGGATCCATCCTGCCTTGTATCAACGGTTTAGGCTGGTGGTGTAATGGTGTGGGGGATAATTTCTTGCCACACTTTGCGCCCCTTAGTATCAACTGAGCATCGTTTAAACACCACAGCCTACCTGAGTATTGTTGCTGACAATGTCCATCCCTGTATGACCACAGTTATCCATCTTCTGGTGGCTCCTTCCAGCAGGATAATGCACCATGTCACAAAGCTCAAATCATCTTAAACTGGTTTCTTGAACATGACAATGAGTTCACTGTACTCCAATGGCCTCCACAGTCACCAGATCTCAATCCAATAGAGCACCTTTGGGATGTGGTGGAACAGGAGATTTGCATCATGGATGTGCAGCCAACAAACTTGCAGCAACTGTGTGATGCTATCATGTCGATATGGAACAAAATCTCTGAGGAATGTTTCTAACACCTTGTTGAATCGATGCCATGAAGAAGTAAAGGCAGTTCTATAGGCAAAAGGGGTCCAACCCAATATAAGCAAGGTGTCCCTTATAAAGTGGCCGGTGAGTGTATATATTACATCTGAATCTAGGCCATTGCATATTTGATCACTTAAAGTAATGTAGTTAAAAGTTAAATGGGAACTAAACCCTCCTATCCTTTTCAGCCAAGGAAGCTTCCATCTTAGCCTCTGTTTGATCTGCAGCGGCCATGGAGCTACACGTGATTAGTTATGACTCCAGCCATTTGATGTTTTGGCAGTTTGGTTAAGAGTACAAACAAATGTGACAGTTAGCATTGCTGGCATGTAATGCTTTTTTAAAACAATTAAAATCGATGACTTTAGTTCCGCTTTAAGAACTTACAAGTCACTGTCATATTTCAAAAGTTACTGTAACTTAGTAACTGCACAACCCACATGAGATGTTTCACAAGCTTTGCCCACATTTGCACATTCAGAGTTATGCCGCGTACACACGAGCGGACTTTCTATCCTACTTGGTCCGGCACACTTTCCGACGGACTTTGTCCGCCAGGTGCGCCGGACTTTAAAACGAACGGACTTGCCCACACACGCCGGGATTTTCCGGCGGGCTAAGTCCGCCCGTCTTTCCGACGGACTTTCGCCGGAGTTCCGGCGGACTTTCAGAATGAACGGACTTGCCCACACACGGACAAGTCCGTTCATTTTGAACGTGACTCAGGTGCGACGGGACTAGAAAAGGATGTCAATCTTGCCGCTTTTATCGGCTAGATTGACACCTTGCGAGCCCCGTCGCGGGGCATACCAGGCCCTTAGGTCTGGTATGGATTATAAAGGGGAACCCCGCTACGCCGAAAAAACGGCGTGGGGTCCCCCCTAAAATCCATACCAGACCCCGATCCGAGCACGCAGCCTGGCCGGTCAGGAAAGGGGGTGGGGACGAGCGAGCGCCCCCCCCCCTCCTGAACCGTACCAGGCCGCATGCCCTCAACATGGGGGGTGGGTGCTTTGGGGGAGGGGGGCGCCCTGCGCCCCCCCCCCCAAAGCACCTTGTCCCCATGTTGATGAGGACAAGGGCCTCTTCCCGACAACCCTGGCCGTTGGTTGTCGGGGTCTGCGGGCGGGGGCTTATCGGAATCTGGGAGCCCCCTTTAATAAGGGGGCCCCCAGATCCCGGCCCCCCACCCTATGTAAATGAGTATGGGGTACATGGTACCCCTACCCATTTACCTAGGAAAAAAGTGTAAGTAATAAAACACACCACACAGGTTTTTAAAATATTTTATTAAACAGCTCCGGGGGGGGGGGTCTTCTTCCGGCTTCGGGGGTCCCTCCGCTTCATCTTCTCCCGGCGTCCGGTTGGTTCTTCTCCGCTCTCCGGCCTCTTCTCCCGGTGTCGCAGGTCTTCGGCCGGCCCCTCCGCTCTCTTCATGTAGCTCTATTGCGAGCGGAGGTCCGGACTTCTGGGCTTCTTGGCTTCTTGGCTTCTTGGCTTCTCTTCTCTTCTCTTCCCCCAGATGTTGACACGACGCTCTCTCCGGCTGGACTGGTCTCTGAGGGCTGCGTTGTGACTTATATAGGCGGAGACCCCGCCCCCATATGATGTCACAGTCCCTGGGCATGCTGGGACTGTGACGTTTTAGGGGGCGTGGTCGACCACGCCCCCTAAAACGTCACAGTCCCAGCATGCCCAGGGACTGTGACATCATATGGGGGCGGGGTCTCCGCCTATATAAGTCACAACGCAGCCCTCAGAGACCAGTCCAGCCGGAGAGAGCGTCGTGTCAACATCTGGGGGAAGAGAAGAGAAGAGAAGCCAAGAAGCCAAGAAGCCAAGAAGCCCAGAAGTCCGGACCTCCGCTCGCAATAGAGCTACATGAAGAGAGCGGAGGGGCCGGCCGAAGACCTGCGACACCGGGAGAAGAGGCCGGAGAGCGGAGAAGAACCAACCGGACGCCGGGAGAAGATGAAGCGGAGGGACCCCCGAAGCCGGAAGAAGACCCCCCCCCCCGGAGCTGTTTAATAAAATATTTTAAAAACCTGTGTGGTGTGTTTTATTACTTACACTTTTTTCCTAGGTAAATGGGTAGGGGTACCATGTACCCCATACTCATTTACATAGGGTGGGGGGCCGGGATCTGGGGGCCCCCTTATTAAAGGGGGCTCCCAGATTCCGATAAGCCCCCGCCCGCAGACCCCGACAACCAACGGCCAGGGTTGTCGGGAAGAGGCCCTTGTCCTCATCAACATGGGGACAAGGTGCTTTGGGGGGGGGGGGCGCAGGGCGCCCCCCTCCCCCAAAGCACCCACCCCCCATGTTGAGGGCATGCGGCCTGGTACGGTTCAGGAGGGGGGGGGGCGCTCGCTCGTCCCCACCCCCTTTCCTGACCGGCCAGGCTGCGTGCTCGGATCGGGGTCTGGTATGGATTTTAGGGGGGACCCCACGCCGTTTTTTCGGCGTAGCGGGGTTCCCCTTTATAATCCATACCAGACCTAAGGGCCTGGTATGCCCCGCGCTCGCCGCAATAGGAAGATTTGTTTTTCCTATTGCAGCGAGCGCGAGATGCAATACCATCCCCTCGTGTCGTATTTGGTCTGTCGGACCAGCCTACACACGAGCGGGCTTTCCGTCGGACCAGCACACACACGAGCGGACTTTCCGCCCGAAACTGAGTCCGACGGAAAGATTTCAAACATGTTTAAAATCTAGGTCCGGCGGGCTTTTGGGAAGAAGTCCGCCGGAAAAGTCCGCCGCCGCCCACACACGGGCGGATTGTCCGGCACACTCTGGTCCGCCGGACCAAGTATGCCGGAAAGTCCGACCGTGTGTACGCGGCATTATAGTCATGCTTAAAAAGGACCCTCATCTGTACAAACACGTGTTTCATCAATAAGTTTGAAAAGTTATGTAATGTTCTAATATACCATATTTGCCAAAAACAGCTATTGTAGCCCTCTGCTCATAATAATAGTAATGATTAAAAAAAAAAAAAAATAGTTGTTAGCGATACTGATTTTCATGGAAATGGTTGTCCTGACTCTCATCTAACAAACACATTTCAGGATATTTCACATTTTTAAATTCCCATCCAACAAAGTTGTTTTTTATGCCGCGTACACACGAGCAGACTTTTTGACTGGACTGGTCCGACGGGCTTCATCGGACCTTCAGCTGACTTTTCCAGTCGAAAATCTGACGGACTTTAGATTTGGAACATGCTTCAAATCTTTACATTGTAACTCCGCCGGATCCAGAAATCCGCTCGTCTGTATGCTAGTCCGACGGACAAAAACCCACGCTAGGGCAGCTATTGGCTATCAACTTCCTTATTTTAGTCCGGTGTACATCATCACGTACAAATCCATCGGACTTTGGTGTGATCGAGTGTAGGCAAGTCCGTTCGTTAAAAAGTCAGTCGGAAGTCCGTCAAAAGTCAGTTGAAAGTCCGCCGGAAAGTCCGTTGGACCAGTCTGGTCGAAAAGTCCACCCATGTGTACGCAGCCTTACCTGCTGTAAACATTATTCCAATAATCAGATTTCCAATCTACTCCCTACCTTGCCTATCATTACCCAACAACAATACTGAAGGCGTCATAAATATCATGTAGGTAAAATTTCCTAAAAAGAACTTCATTACATCTCTGTTTCGCATTGCATACCTTGGAATTTTATGCATTCTAACCACCTCTTTTAAAGTCTGCAGGAGATTTACTAAAGCTGGTGCACACAGAACCTGGTGAAGCTGTGCATAGTAACCAATCATTTTCTAGGTTTTATCGCTCAGGCCAGGTTTACACTGGTGCAACAAATGCTCTGACTTTGGGAGCTCATGTCACATGACGTGTGAAAATCAATGTTTCCCTATGGGAGCCGTCTTAACTGGTCCGACACACGTCGGTCCAACTTTGAAAATGCTCCCTGTACTACTTTGGTCTGACTTTGATCCTACTTCAGCCCATTGACTATCATTGAAGTCGGATCAAAGTCGGATCGCCGTCTTGCATGATCCGACTTTGGCATGCGACTTGTGTTCTGATGATCTTGAGGGGGAACTCCGCGCCAAATTTTAAAATAAAAAGCCTGCATGGGTTCCCCCTCCAAGAGCATACCAGGCCCTTCGGTCTGATATGGATTTTAAGGGGTATCCCCTACGCCGAAAAAACGGCGTGGGGGTCCCCCCAAAGTCCATGCCAGACCCTTATCCGAGCACGCAGCCCGGCTGGTTCGGAAGAGGGGTGGGGACAAGCGAGCGCCCCCCCTCTTGAACCATACCAGGCCGCATGCCCTCAACATGGGGGGTGGGTGCCCTGCGCCCTGCGCCCATGTTGATGAGAACAAGGGCCTATTCCTGACAATCCTGGCCGTTGGTTGTCAGGGTTTGCGGGCGGGGGCTTATCGGAATCCAGGAGCCCCCTTTAATAAGGGGACCCCCAGATCCCGGCCGACCACCCTATGTGAATGAGTATGGGGTACATCGTACCCCTACCCATTCACCTAGGAAAAAAAGTGTCGATAAAAAAAACACAGGTTTTTAAAGTAATTTATTAGGCAGCTCCGGGGCCCCCCCCCCCCTCCTGAACTGTACCAGGCCACATGCCCTCAACAAGGGCCTCATCCCCACAACCCTTGCCCGGTGGTTGTGGGGGTCTGCAGGCGGGGGACTTATTGGAATCTGGAAGCCCCCTTTAACAAGATTAAAGATGGATGGACATCGCAGGACACTTTTTTTTTTTAAAATAAAGGAATTGTAAAAAACTGTCTCCTGTCATTTTTACTTTTTTGACACTTTTATTGGTGAAAGAGTAGGGGTACAATGTACCCCATACCCATTCACATAGGGGGGAAAATCGGGATCTGGGGGCCCCCTTGCTAAAGGGGGCTTCCAGATTCCAATAAGCCCCCCACGAGCAGACCCCCACAACCACCGGGCAAGGATTGTGGGGATGAGGCCCTTGTCTCCATCAACATGGGGACAAGGTGCTTTGGGGTGGACCCCAAAGCACCCTCCCCATGTTGAGGGCATGTGGCCTGGTATGGTTCAGGAGGAGGGGGGGCTGCCCTCTCACCCCCCCCCCCCACCCTTTTCCTGCGGCCTGCCAGGTTGCGTTCTCGGGTAAGGGTCTGGTATGGATTATGGGGGGGACCCCAACGACATTTTTTTAAAAATTTTGGCACGGGGTTCCCCTTAAAATCCATACCAGACCTGAAGGGCCTGGTATGGATTTTGGAGGGGGACCCCCACGCCATTTTTTTTTTTTGGGCAGTATCCGGGTTACCATACACTTTTTATGGCAATAACTTGCAAATAAGCCTTTAAAATGAGCACTTTTGATTTTCGTGTCCCATAGACTTTAACAGTGTTCGCACAAATTTTTTGCCTGTTCGCATGTTCTGCTGCAAACCAAATCAGGGGGTGTTCGGCTGATCCCTCATGACTACTAACCCTTACTTCCATGATGCCTTGTATTTCTCTTCTTTGTTCCTCCTTTATATCCCTCCTCCATGTCTCCTACCTTAATCTTTCATACTCCAAACCTTATAATACTCCATATATCCTACCTTCTATCTTCCATATTGCCAGCTCCCTGCCCACTACCACCCTCTTCCATGCTCCATCTGCTAGGTCCATTTTTACTTGCACATGATTGGATGATGGAAGCCAGCAAACTTACCCTCATTTACTAAGCTCTGGAGCAAATGCTCTTGCAGAGTGCAGCTGCATTTGCAAAGTGCACAGTCTAATTGCCTTTGGTAAGTCAATCTCCATGTCTCCTACTTCCTTTTATATATTTTGCCTGCTCCCTGCCTATTACCTCCCTCTTAAACACTCTATGCTTCTGACCTCTCTTTGATGGGGAAATTGCATATTTCATATTTCCTTATTTAAAGTTGTCTCACAATATCTAAGAAAGAAAGCCTCCAATATCCTGGTTACCTTAGCTGACTTTATAATAAAGGAATGTCATTGCAAACTGAGTCCTTAAAAGGTCATATTGTTGCTTGCAGTGGAGGTTGACCATTTCCTTACATTCAAGTCCTATATATACTAGGGGTGCTGAAAATAATCGTTGCATCGATGCATCGCGATTCGGGTGTCCCCGATGCGGCATCGATGCATAAAAACCGGAAAATCGATGTCCGGTGACATCATTAGTAGCCCCGCCCCTCCCGGGAAAGCGCTCGAGCATATTTTTAAAATGTCTTTATTTTAATAAATGTGTTACAATTGATGCTGTGTCCCCGCTGTATGTGCTTTTTAAAAAACAATGTCACTTCATACCGAACTTCGCCGGTATACGATCATGTGACTCCCGGCCCGCCCCGCCCCTCTCCGTTCTCCTCTTCACTCTTCGCTTCCGTCTCCTGAGTCCTGACGTCAGCGGGGATTTCTCAGTCCCGCCCGCCTCTCTTCTGATACGATAACTATAGTCAGCGGGCGGGACTGAAAATTCCCCGCTGACGTCAGGACTCAGGAGACACGTGAGCGGAGAGGGAAGAGGAGAGCGGAGAGGGGCGGGACGGCCGGGAGTCACATGATCGTATACCGGGCGAAATTTGGTATGAAGTGACATCGTTTTTTAAAAGCACATACAGCGGGGGCACAGCATCAATTGTAATATATTTATTAAAAGAAAGTAATTGTGGGGGGTCAGTGATGGCTGCATTTAATGGGTACAGGTGGCTGCATTTGGGCACAGATGGCTGAGTTTGGCGGGCACAAGTGGCTGAGTTTGGCGGGCACAGGTGGCTGCGTTTGGGCACAGGTGGCTGCGTTTGGCGGGCACAAGTGGCTGAGTTTGGCGGGCACAAGTGGCTGCGTTTGGGCACAGGTGGCTGAGTTTGGGCACAGGTGGCTGCATTTGGCGGGCACAAGTGGCTGCGTTTGGGCACAGGTGGCTGCGTTTGGGCACAGGTGGCTGCGTTTTGGCACAGGTGGCTGAGTTTGGTGGGCACAAGTGGCTGCGTTTGGGCACAAGTGGCTGAGTTTGGGCACAGGTGGCTGCATTTGATGGGCACAAGTGGCTGCGTTTGACGGGCACAGATGGCTGCGTTTGACGGGGGAGGTGCAGTATTTTTCAGTTTGTTTGCGCCCCCCAAAAAAATTTTGAGCACCAGCCGCCACTGGTCAGCACAGAGACAGTACAGGGAACTTCACAGGGCTGTTTGTCATCTGTGGATTCTATCCCTTTTGACCTCCCAGCAGCAGTGTGTTTGAATCTCTGTACCTTGTAGTGCACCGGATTACTGCACTTTTTAGGGAGTGAGGTTATTTTTAATTCAAAGCGGAGTTCCAGTCAATTTTTTGTTTATTAGAAGTCAGCAGCTACAAAAAAGTGCATCTTCTGACTTTTAATAAAAAGACACTCACCTGTCCCACAATCCAGCGACGTGGCCACCCAAACCCTCCCTTCTCTCCCCCGCCTGTCCACAGCGCTGGCAATACTACTGTGGGCATCCGGCTGTGACAGCTTGCAGCTTCACAGCCGGGTGCACATGTCTCACTGAGCTGTCCTGCATAGCCGGGCAATCTTTTGGGAACTGTGATGTGTCCCAGAAGATTGCAGGGTGGAAGGGCCACCTAGGCGGCCCAAGCGGAAGTGGGAGCTCGTCGGTAATCGTGATGCATCTCGGAATCGAATCGAATCGTTGACCAGATAATCGTAATCGAATCGAATCGTGAGACCAGTGAAGATGTGCAGCCCTAATATATACACACACACACACACACACACACACACACACACACACACACACTACAGCTAGAACTCCATCTTCTATTCCATGTCTTAAATACAGTTTTTTAATGCTTATAGACATTAAGCACTCAACAGACCTAAATGCACCAGGAAAGTGTCCATGTGTATGGCTAACTGCATCCACCATAGACAGCTGCTATTCTTTCAGTGGAGGCTTGCACATATTGTAAGTAGGAGGACTAAATGTAGAAACATTGAGAGGGCCATGAGCACGGAAATAAGAAGAGTACAAGTCCTATGTCTTCTGAGGCTGTAATGTCAACCCAAAAAGTAAGTCTGTTCTGTTGTCCCCAGATACCCCACTCTATCCAAAATATGAACTATTTGTTGTCCTACCTGTAGCTCTGCTCTCAGTCTTTTATTTTCCTCATCCAGTTTCACCTCTTTCTTCTGCATAGAAGCAATCTCATTATTCTTGCTGACCCGAAAGATCTCATATTCCTTTTTCAGGCGTTCATATTCAGCAGCATACTCAAGGTCCACTGATGCAGTGGATTTAAAACTAGCCCCAATCACCCTTGGTCCACGTCTGAAAGAACTGCGTAGAAGGCGTGCCTTGGGCTTTACCTCCACAGGAATCTCACAAGCTTCTCCCCCTCCACCACCATATGTATCTTCAATCACTTCTCCAGGGCTGACCATGGACGATGCTGTCCCCATGATGAGATTTGTAAAGATTTAGGAAACACTGCTACCTCTCCATCATCATGAATTCTGGAAGACACAATTATACAAAATTATCCATTGTTATGGATCACTGCTTTATGTACTATTATATCCCACTGCTTTGGATTTCAGCCAACCCACTATACCCATAACAACTTTAAAAAATTATGTTCTTTAGCAAGGAACATACATTCCATATTAATAATAATGCTACCAAAATGAGCATGTGGTGTAAATTGTCTCCAGCATTGCTCTTGTTTCTTCTTGCTGGAGGCTGCCATTTTTCTGAAGCCCAGAGCCCCTGAACAGCAGTAAATCATAAAGCGGAACTAAACCCATCGATTTACCGATTTCAAAAAACAGTTACATTCCTGGAATGTTGAAAATGCAAACTACCACATTTGATTGTGTCCTCAACCAAACTGTCAAACCATCAAATGGCTGATGTCATAACTGATCACATGTGCGGCACCATGGCGGTTGCAGTTCAAACAGAAGCAGCTTCCTTGACTATAAGGCTGCTTTCACACTGGGGTGGGGGGGTGTTGATGGTAAAACATTGCAAGTTTTAGCGGCGCTTTGCCGTTGTTTTAGTGGTGCTATTTGGCCACTAGCAGGGCGCTTTTAACCCCCGCTAGCGGTCTCATAAAGGGTTAAATGCACGCGTGTATCGCCGCTGCCGAATCGCTTTGCAGGCGCATCGGCAGCAGTGCCCATTCATTTCAATGGGTAGGAGCGGTGGAGGAGCGGTGTATACACTGCCCCAAAGATGCTGCTTGCAGGACTTTTTTTAACATCCTGCCAGCGCAGCGCCACAGTGCCAAAGCACTCGGGCTTTCACACTGGGACTGCAGGGGAGATGTTTTTCAGGCGCTTTACAGGCTCCATTTTTAGCCCAAAAGCGCCTGAAAAATGCCCCAGTGTGAAAGGGGTCTAAAGAATAGGAGGGTTTAATTCCACCTTGAGGCTGTCAGCAGATCGCCCTCTACAAACCCAACAGTGTCTAAAAATGCCTAAAATGGCAAAGCAACTGAGCATGTGTAGAGCAGGGTGAAACCTTGTATTACTGTATTTTAAGCTCTTGCCGTCCACTCCATAGCAGTTTTACTTTTACAGGGCGGCAGCTCTGTGTGCTGGATAAGTATATATGCGATTCTGGACTTCCACCTGTAGGGGGCGCATGCACGTCCTCCGGCACCCTCTGATCATCTGTAAACTACACAGAACAGGGATCTGCCTATGTAAAAACAAGGCAGATCCCCGTTCTGACGGGGGGGTGGATTCTGTGTTCCTGCAAAGCAGGGACTAAAATCCATTACTTTCCCTAGTAAAAGCAGCACACATAGTAAACACATACACTAGCTAGGCACACAGTTAACCTCTTGATTGCCCTAGATGTTTAACCTCTTCCCAGCCAGTGTCATTAGTACAGTGACAGTGCAAATTTTTAGCACTGATCATTGTATTAGTGTCACTGGTTCCTGCAAGGTGTCAAAAGTGTCAGAATGTCCGCCGCAATATCGCAGTCCCGCTATAAGTTGTTGATCACTGCCATTACAAGTATGAAAAAATAAAAATTCCAGTATATATCCCATAGTTTGCAGATGCTATAACATTTGTGTAAACCAATCAATATACGGTTATCGGGATTTTTTCTTACCAAACAAATGTAGCAGAATACATATTGGCCTAAATTTATGAAGAAATTAGATTTTAATTTTTTTATTGCATGTGTTTTATAGCAGAAAGTAAAAATTATGTTTTTTTTTTTTTTTTTTTTAAATTTGTCTGTTTTTTTGTTTATAGTGCAAAAAAAAACGCAGTGATGATGAAATACCACCAAAAGAAAGCTCTATTTGTGGGAAAAAAAATTACATACATTTTACTTGGGTACAGTGTTGCATGACCGCACAGGTTTCAGTTAGCCTAGGTTCACACACAGATGTCAGACATTGCGTGCGTTTCTCACCGCATTGCTGTGCACATCACATGCGATGTCTGTGCGTATGCGAGTTCAGCCATACAGTTGTATGGCTGAACTCGCATTGGATTTGCACGAACATAGTGCAGGAACCTTCCCACCCCCCCCACACTGGAATTGGATCACATGGGTGTTCACACCCATATGCGATCCGATTCCGGTCCAAATTCACAGTTTGCACTGCAATCTGTGAAAACCGATTTGGGGGTGTCATTGAGCCCAGGTTCACACTAGTGCGAACACGGACATCGCATGTGATTCACACCCACACTGCCATGCCGATCGCATGCGATGTCTGTGCAATGCGAGTTCAGCCATACAGTTTTGGATTTGCACGAAAATAGTGCAAGGACTTTTTTTTGTCCCGCACTGGAATCGGATCGCATGGGTGTTCTCCCCTATGTGATTCGATTCCTGTGCGAGTTCACAGTTCGCACTGCGATCTGTGAACCAATATGGGAGTGTCATTAACATTATATTGACACCCGCAGTGGTTTGCAGAGGGCAGTGTGAACTGCCTGCGGGAGAGATGGGATGCGGGAACCGGAGCTGTAATCACGCTGGTTCCCGCATTGCATATGTGTGAACCAGGGCTAATGCCGTGTACACACGACCGGACTTTTCGTCGGACTGAACTGCGAAGGACTTTTCGACTGAGTTCCGACAGAGTTCCAACGAAGCGGACTTGCCTACACACGATCACACCAAAGTCCAATTGCTTCGAACGTGATGATGTACGACCGGACTAGAATAAGGAAGTTCATAGCCAGTAGCCAATAGCTGCCCTAGCGTCCTTTTTTGTCCGTCGGACTAGCATACAGACGAACGAATTTTTCGTTCGGGCTCGAGTCCATCTGAAAGATTTGAAACATGTTCTATTTCTTAAGTCCGACATATTTTTCGACAGAAAAGGTCAGATGAAGCCCACACACGATCGAATTGTCCGTCGGACCCGTTTGGTCGAAAAGTCCAGTCGTGTGTACACAGCTTAAGACCTCTTTCACAATGGGGTGCTTTTCAGGTGCTTTAGCGCTAGAAATAGCCTCTGCTAAGCGTCTGAAAACCGCCTCCCATTCATTCCAGTGTGTCTTTTCACACCCGGGTGGTGCGCTTGTGGGATGGAAAAAAGTCCTGCAAGCAGAATCTTTGGGGTGATTTGGGAGCACTGTATACAGCGCTCCCAAAACTCCCCTGCCCATTGAAATGAATGAGCAGCGACTTCAAAGCGATTTGAAAGTGCCACAAAACGGGAGATTTTAACCCTTTTTTTGGGGTTAAAAGCGCCCCGCTAGCGGCCAAAAAGCGCTGCTTAAACAGCGGTAAAGCGCTCTACTGCAAATGCACGGGTGGCCCCAATGTGAAAGGGGTCTTAAACTAACTCAGTGCCGTATCGCAAACAATGGTCTGGTCATAAAGGGGGGTAAATCTTCTGCAGGTCAACAGGTTAAACAGTATAGACATTTTCAATATTTTTCATAACTAGAATCGCACAAGGGGCCTGAAGGATTTCATTTTCTGACTAAAGATCCACTTTAAAGAAGTTTTGTCCGGATTCATACTTTAAGAAGCACAAAAAGAGATATAAATATAAAGGTTTTTTTTTTTAAACTGTCACATGATAGGAGATTTATTTCGAGGAAGATCAGTGCTGGAATCTGAACTCCTTACATCAAGACTTGTGGCAGGAAATCAGGACAATTGGCAGTTCTGGAACATTCACTTACTAGTCAGTGTGAGCTAAGAAGTTCCATGAACCGTTATCTACAATGATAAAGTCTATCAGCATCTTACAAACCACCATCACTGCACCCTGTTGCCCCAGGGAAAAAAGTAAATAACTTACTGTCTGGTTGCCACGGAGAGGGAAGACTCATCAACACTGTTGGCAAGTCAATGTCAGCGTTGCTTTGGAACAATAAAGATTATCTTATTGAAGAGAAAAAAAAGGAAAAGCGGACAGCTCTTTTCGCAGAATAGGCGTGTCTGGGATGTCTAGTTCCGGGTGGTTGCTATGGAGAGGTGTGAGCGGCCTTGGTAACCGTCTGCGGGAGAGAACACCGAGACATTCTTGAGGAATCTTGTCCTTCGAAGCTTGGAATAACCGCTGACATGGCCGCTCTGCAGATTAAAGACGGGGAGTACACTGCAACCATCTATAAAATGGTGAGACACGGCGCTTCCATTACAAGCACAAGGCGATCATGGCATCTCCACCTTGTTAAACAATTCTAGTGTAGTTTGGGAAGGAGTGTGCTGGTGTTACACCAGAATGGGAAGGTTATTATTGCTGTGTCCCAGTAAGGGAGATGTCCCTGCACTTCCTGTCACCAGAGATACAACAGGAAGTGAAGATCCCACGTCTGACATTTGTTATTGGGACAAGGCTCCTCTGCTGCTGCACATTGGGGGCTGGGCCATCCACTGGCAGAGCCTTAGCCTGTGTGCACACTTGTAAAATACATGAATGTGCCAAAATAGGGTGTTACACTTGCGGCAACACTTGTAGGTAACAGCACCACAAATGCAGCAAGATCCGGAACAGCAGCAAATGCAAAGGCTAAAAAACACCGGAGGCTCCAAATGTGACCAAGCTTCTTTGTGGTGTGCAGTGTGACCTGATGAAATGAATAAGCCACTCTTTGTGCGAAGCGCAACAGCGCTAAAAAAAAAAAAACACGCATGTGCTTGATGCCCGACATCTCACTAAATAGTGTGAATGAGGGCTAACATGTTGGGAACCAGGAAGGCAAACTATCTAAAGGGGCCACAGCCTGCAGTATGGTGGCTGCATCAGTTTTCCTTTTTTATGTTCTTATTTTCACCTGGTGATCCAGACAGTAACACATTTCCTGTATTAAGGTGTCTCCACTCTGGAGGATGAGTAACAGAGACACCTTTGGACAGCAGCATTGCCAGTCTGGGGAGAGGGTAGTGTTGGATGCTCTAGCACAGTAGTCCCCAACCTTTTTGGCACCGGGGACTGGCTGCGTGGAAGAAAATTGTGCCAAGGCCCGGCAGGGGGGGGGGGGGTTTGTACGCACATGCAGGCAGGGGGGTAGGGGAGCGAATTTTGCAGGAAATTTATCGGGGCAATAGCTGGTGTTCTGCTGTTGGTACTTATATCATCATGGCACCATGGTTGGTATGGTGTCAGAATGAGTGAAGCGCATTATTTCTTATATTACATTGTAATATAAATTAAATAGTTCAATTCACCATAAAGTAGAATCATTTGGAGCCTGAGTGTGTCACTTTCCACGTTGCCTGCCACCAGATGAGGAATGCCACTTGCCACCAAATGAGGAATGCCACTTGCCACGCTTGCCTGCCACCAGTTGAGGAATGCCACTTGCCACGTCACCTGCCTGTGCGACCAAATGAGGAATGCCACTTGCCACATCACCTGCCAGTGCCACCAGATGAGGATTTTCACTGCATTGGTGACACTGGTTCAGTGATCATTCTTGAGTGAGGACAGGAGAGCAGAGATGCGGGGCGGGCAGTGAGAGATGATGTCATCTCTCTGCTCCCCGCCGCACCTCAGACATTCCTTGCGCTGTGAGGGCGGAAAAGCGGTGATGCTAGGTGGGCAGAGAGAGATGTCATCTCTGCTCGCCAGCCTGCTTCCCTCACGGTGACTCAAAATGTCACAAATAATGAAGAAACTCCTGCGCTGTCAGAAATACCTATGCTAAGGGGCACTGCTGCAACACCTAAATGGCTGATCCAAACAGACAAAAGTGGTATGAATAAAGTAAATGGTGATTGCGCTGTGATAAAATGGGGAAGGAAGGAGGAGGAAGGGGAAGGGACTAGCTCAAATGCATAGAGAGGTGAATGAAAAATGAAAAAATTATACAAAATATAAGGGTATAATGAGCATGAGGGCTAGTATCATACTAGCACATAAAAAATATAATGTAAATACTGAAACAGAAGAAAAGAAAAATCTCAGTGCAAAAGGGCTAGTATCATACTAGCACATATGTAGTAACTCAGCAAATACTTAATGGTGACTCCAAGTAAATAAATAAATGGTGAACAGTCCCACCACCTAGTAGTACAAAGTGCTTAAACAATGAGTCACCAGTTCCAAAAGGCAAAATGGAAAAATCATACAAAATATAAAAGTGTGATGAAATGTAATAAAGTGCAGTCTAATGAGCACTAAATCCAAATAAACTGAAGAAACAAAATAGCCTAAAACGTATAAAAAGCTATGAAATGAGTGACAAATACAGTGTGGGTACAAAAAAAAAAAAAAAAAATTGAACAAAATAAAATATATAAATCAAACAAAGTCCATGTGCATGAGGGCTAGTATCATACTAGCACATAAAAAATATTGTAAATACTGACACAAAAGAAAAGAAAAAATCTCAGTGCAAAAGGGCTAGTATCATACTAGCCCATATGTGGTAACTCAGCAAATACTTATTGGTGACTCCAAGAAAAATAAATAAATGGTGAACAGTCCCACCACTTTGTAGTACAAAATGCTCAATCAATGAGTCATCAGTTCCAAAAAGGCAAGTCCACAAGCCACAGGAAAGGGAAAAAAAGTCTTCAGTGGGGACACCTCTGTGCTCGCAAGCAGCTCACCTTACTGCTGCAAGACAACAGCTTGTAATCCAATAACAAATCCCCAGCAGGCAAGGGTCCCATCCAGTAGTTCAGGCGATTCGGGTGGTGGGTGTGCAGGATGGTATATAAAAAACATAAGCAGACAGTATATAGTATAACTCCGTGGCGGCCAAAGTGGAAAAAGGGACAGGACACAGAAGGGGGATGCACTCACTTTTGTAAAATGAGTGTGGGCGTCAATCCAACGAACGCCGAGTTCGTATACCTCAAAAGGGTGTCTTCAAACCGTCCCCATTTCCTCAATGCTCGTCACAATGGGATGAATATATGTGGAGTGTTGGAAGAGAGTGCACATAGCGTGATCCCATATATAAATCAGTTTATTAGGTTAAAAACAACATGGTACACTTACATTTAGCAGAAGGCTATAGTAAAAAACATCCACGAGCGCCGAGCTCGTATCCTATCATCAGTCTGTGACAGTTCCCCTGCTCCAAACCTCACGCGTATCGTCACGTCACGTGACTTCATCATGAAGTCATGTGACGTGACGATACGTGTGAGGTTTGGAGCCCTTTTGCACTGAAATTTTTTCTTTTCTTTTGTGTCAGTATTTACAATATTATTATGTGCTAGTATGATACTAGCCCTCATGCACATGGACTTTGTTTGATTTATATATTTTATTTTGTTCAATTTTTTTTTTTTTTTTGTACCCACACTGTATTTGTCACTCATTTCATAGCTTTTTATACGTTTTAGGCTATTTTGTTTCTTCAGTTTATTTGGATTTAGTGCTCATTAGACTGCACTTTATTACATTTCATCACACTTTTATATTTTGTATAATTTTTCCATTTTGCCTTTTGGAACTGGTGACTCATTGTTTGAGCACTTTGTACTACTAGGTGGTGGGACTGTTCACCATTTATTTATTTACTTGGAGTCACCATTAAGTATTTGCTGAGTTACTACATATGTGCTAGTATGATACTAGCCCTTTTGCACTGAGATTTTTCTTTTGATAAGTATATGCTGAGTTACCACATATGTGCTAGTATGGTACTAGCCCTTTTGCACTGAGATTTTTCTTTTCTTCTGTTTCAGTATTTACATTATATTTTTTATGTGCTAGTATGATACTAGCCCTCATGCTCATTATACCTTTATATTTTGTATAATTTTTTCATTTTTCATTCACCTCTCTATACATTTGAGCTAGCCCCTTCCCCTTCCTCCTCCTTCCTTCCCCTCTTATCACAGCGTAATCACCATTTACTTTATTCAAAATGTCATGCCGCCTGCCGCGGCCCGGCTGCAAAGACACTACGGCCCGATAGAGGGCCGCGGCCCGGGGGTTGACGACCTCTGCTCTAACAGATTTAGGTGCCCCAACAGGGCTGATTAAATAGATAAATATAGATTAGTAATACATAAATTTTTTTAAAGGTTAAATTGTAAAAATAAAATAAGAAAAACACTGACACTGTCCACTCCCCCCCCTCCCCCCAAAACAAAAAGCATTGTAAAAAAAAAAAAAAACTACTGACACAGTCCACGCCTCATCAGTGCCCATCAGTGCTGCATATTTGTGCCAATGTCACCTGACATTAAAAAAAGTATCAGTAATCGGTATCTGCAAGTACTTGAAAAAAGTATCGGTACTTGTACCCGATCTTAAAAAAAGTGGTATCGGTGCAACCCTAGTGAAAAACCTTCTGTGCTGCAGCTGCCCCCCAGAGCCCCCTTTTTCCTACCTAAACCCGATGGTTCCAGTGATGAGCACGAGCTCAGCGGCTCCAGCCACTGTCTCAGGCCACTGGCTCCCGCTGCTGTCAATCAAATCCAGTGACACAGGAGCCCGGGGCGGGGCCAAGTCCTGCTGTCTGTGTCAATGGATGCCGCAGCAGGACTCGGGAGCGTACGCGCACGATTGCCCCCATGGAAAACGACTCTCCGCGAGGGCACCCTATGAAGGGGAGGGGCCAGGAGTGCCGCCAGGGGACCCCAAAAAAGGAGGATCGGGGCCGCTCTGTGCAAAACCTTTGCATAGAGCAGGTAAGTATAACATGTTTTTTATTTTTATTTTTTTAAAAACCCTTTACAATCGCTTTAAGTAAAGTCCAAGATACTTGCCTTCGTTTGAATGGTCTGACGCACACGAGGTCTCGTGCCGGCATTTTCTCTCAAGCTTCTTCCAGGTGCTAACCTTCCACTATCTTAGTTGACTGGCACGGGTTGAGGTAACGTGTGCATGCGCAAGTCTGTGTACATTCTAAGGAAGACTGCATGTCTGGTTTGCAATAAACAGCCTGCAGGCGATTTGCGTTTGTATTGTTCAGCCTGTAAAAGCACCTCTATGTTAGCGTATATGTCCATTTACAGGCTGATGAAAAGTGCGTTCAGGAGAACAGTTGAAGAGTAAAAAAAAAATACTAAATGCATCTAAACGCGTGTAAACATGTTTAGGTGCATTTGACCGTTTAATGCATTCCATCAGCCAGAATAAATTAATCAGCCAGAATAAATTAATTTTCTGGCCAATGGAATCCATTAATGCTCAAGCACTTGCTGTGCTTATACAAGCCTAAGCACATGTGCATTATGCGGCTTTATGTGCGTTTTTTAAAGCAGCTTTTCTCCTGCCAGGAGTTCTGGCATTCCGAAGGGCAAAGTAAGCACCCTGTGTGCATGAAGCCCTAAGCAATTACAGTAACAGTTTTTTGGGGTTTTTTTGTTTTTTTTTTATATGGGGAAAAAAGTTTTACATAAAAGAATAAAAGTTTTCTCCGGCTATCTAACTGCCACTTTCTCTGCGAAACTAAACCCATCAATTTAACAGTTTCAAAAAAAGTTACATTCCTAAAATGCTGGAAACATTAACTGACACATTGGTTGTGCTCTCAACTGTCAAATCAGCAATGGCTGATGTCATAACTGATCACATGTGCAGCATCTTGGCAGTTATTAACTTTGTATTGACACCCGCAGCGGTTTGCATATGGCAGTGTGAACTGCCTGTGAGTCGGGTGCGATGCGGGAACCCGTGCTGGATTCGCATGGGTTCTGGCATTGCACAAGTGTGAACTGAGCCTGAGTGAGTATATTACAATATTGACAATGAAGAAGAATTTTACTAATCTATACGCTTGCACACCTTTAGCCCCGGTTCACACAGGGGCGGCACGACTTGCAAACGACTTCCGCGGCGACTTGCAAAACGACTTCTGTATAGAAGTCTATGCAAGTCGCCCCAAGTCGCCCCCGAAGTCGTACAGGAACCTTTTTCTAAGTCGGAGCGACTTGTGTCGCTCCTATTAGAACGGTTGCATTGTACAGAATGGGAGGCGACTTGTCAGGCGGCTAGGTCGCCTGACAAGTCGCCCCTGTGTGAACCGGCTCTTACTCGCCCTATACGCAACATTACTCAGATTTTTACACTCAGTTTTTGGCCCCTTGCACACAGGCATCACAAGTTGCTGAGTAAACATCAGTAAATTATGGCACCCGTGTGCAAGGGGCCTTAAGGAAGTTGAAAAATAACAGATTAACCACTTGACCTCCGGAAGATTTACCCCTCTTCATGACCGGGCCATTTTTTGCGGTACGGCACTGCGTTATTTTAACTGACAATTGTGTGCATCCCACCTGCTGATGGAAACAGGTGCTGGCTCTGCGTGTTCAAATAAAATGTATGTCCTTTTTTTCTCACTAATAGATCTTTCTTTTGGTGGTATTTGATCACCTCTGCGTTTTTTTTATTTTTTGCACTATAAACAAAAAAAGACAGACCATTCTGAAAAAAAAAAACAATATTTACTTTTGTGCTATAAAACTTTTCCAATAAAAAAAAACCTGAAAAAAAAAATGCCCAATATGTATTCTGCAACATGTTTTTGGTAAAACAAAAATCCCAATAAACATATTACCAAAAGTATCGGGATGCCTGCCTTTACACACATGTGAACTTTATTGGCAGCTCAGGTTTAGCCTGTAGGGTTCAGTATTGAGTTGGCCCACCCTTTGCAGCCATAACCGCTTCAACTCTTAGAGCCCTTTCACATGGGGGCGGCGTCGGCGGTAAAACGCCGCTATTATTAGCGGCGTTTTACCATCAGTATGCGGCCACTAGTGGGGCGGTTTTACCCCCCGCTAGCGGCCGAGAAAGGGTTAAATACCACCGCAAAGCGCCTCTGCAGACGCGCTTTGCCGGCGGTATAGCCGCGCCGTCCCATTGATTTCAATGGGCAGGAGCGGTAAAGGAGCGGTATACACACCGCTCCTTCACCGCTCCGAAGATGCTGCTAGCAGGACTTTTTTTACCGTCCTGCCAGCGCATCGCTCCAGTGTGAGAGCCCTCGGGGCTTGCACACTGGAATGAAAGTAGCGGCACTTTCGGGTCGGTTTGCAGGCGCTATTATTAGCGAAATAGCGCCTGCAAACCGCCCCAGTGTGAAAGGGCTCTTATAGAAAGGCTGTCAACAAAGTGTAGGAGTGTGTCTATGGGAATGTTTGACCATTCTTCCAGAAGAGCATTTGGGAGGTCAGGCACTGATGTTGGACGAGAAGGCCTGGCTCGCAGTCTCCGCTCTAATTCATCCCAAAGGTGTTCTATGGGGTTGAGGTCAGTGCTCTGTGCACGCCAGTCAAGTTCCTCCACTCCAAACTCACCCATCCATGTATTTATGGACCTTGCTTTATGTACTGGTGCGCAGTCATGTTGGTACAGGAAGGGGCTATCCCCAAACTGTTCTCACAAAGTTGCGAGCATGAAATTGTCCATAATTTCTTGGTATGCTGACGCCTTAAGAGTTCCCTTCACTGGAACTAAGGGGCCAAGTTCAACCCCTGAAAAACAACCCCACACCATAATCCCCCCTCTACCAAATGATTTGGACCAGTGCACAAAGCAAGGTCTATAAAAACATGGATGAGTGAGTTTGGGGTGGAGGAACTTGTCTGGCCTGCACAGAGTCCTGACCTCAACCTGATAGAACTCCTTTGGAATGAATTAGAGCGGAGACTGCGACCCAGGCCTTCTCGTCCACATCAGTGCCTGACCGTACAAATGCGTTTCTGGAAGAATGGTCAAACATTCCCATAGACACACTCCTAAACCTTGTGGACAGCCTTCCCAGAAGAGTTGAAGCTGTTATAGCTGTACAGGGTGGGCCAACTCAATATTGAACCCTACGGACTAAGACTGGGATGCCATTAAAGTTCATGTGTGTGTAAAGGCAGGTGTCCCGGAATGATACTTTATATGTTGTTATTGTTATCATTTTTGATCATGGAAACTATTTTATTTTATCCGTTAGTGGACAAGTCACTATCGAGTGACGAATATTCGTTCGAACTGAAAGAGGATGATTTTCTATATGTGTATGGCCAGCCTAAAGCCTCGTACACGTGATCGGATTTTCGTCCAGGAATTGTGTGATGACAAAAATCAATAAAATCCAACCGTTAGTACGCTCCATCAGACAATTGTTGGCCAACTTTCCACCGACAAATGTTGGTTAGCAGGCTTATAAATTTTCGGCGGTCAACGGTCTGTTATCAGATTTTCCTGGCAGAAAATCCAACCGTTTGTACGCTCCATCAGACAATTGTTGTCGGATTTTCCGCTGACAATTGTTGGATGGCAGGCTTTAAAATTTTCCGCAGACAAATGTCTGTTGTCAGATTTTCTGAGCGTGTGTACACAAGTCCGTCACACAAAAGTCCAAAGTACAAACACGCATGCTCAAAATCAATGCTCACCAAACACGACATTAGCAGAAGGTGCCCAAAGGGTGGCGCTCAAGAGCTGAAATTCCACGTAGTGCGTCACTACGTTCATGTTTGTTGGCCAACAATTGTGTGCTGTTAGTATGCAAGACAAAATCCAGGCACACGCCCTTCAGACAAAAGTCTGGCACTTTGTTTGCCGAAAATCCGATTGTGTGTACGAGGCTTTAGTATAGCCAGACACGGCAAGATTTATCTTATTCAGTCAGCGGGCTGAATGAGAAATAATCTGATTCCTCCACTCAACAGTGTGGATAGAGGAATCAGCACTGCTGGCTATTGTATTGATTGGATGCAGCCACTGTTCAACCATTGTTTCCACCTGGCCTAATAAATTTTGAATCTATTTTTGTCAAGCCATGTGGTGCCTACAGGGAAACCCACAGTTGTCTATGGATAGCTTAACAATAATGATCAACTTTGGTTGGTGTGCCATTTTATTTATTTTTTTTATTATTTCTTATTTGAAACACCTCCAAGTGTGCCAGGTGTAGAAAATTTGTGTAATTTCTTTCAGTAGCAAAAGAGTCTCTTTAAAAGAAATGTTGGCTGCTCATTCTGCTAGTTGCATTGATGTCATAGTGACCCTTTAGCTTCAGTGCTTTCTGTATCTGTGACCAGGACAAATATGCTGCTTAACAGTCCTAATGTAAAGTGGTTCTAAAGCTAAAACGTGTTTACCTTAATGCATTCCCTGCATTAAGGTAAAATACATTTTAGGACATGCTGTGCCCTCCTACCCCTCTAAACACTTACATGGCTCCTGGTTCGACCCAGCGCTGTGCCCAGCTGCAGTCTTCCCTCCCCTCTCCCCCTTCACACAAGGACTGACAGTCAGCAGCTGTAGCCATTGGCTCCCGCTGCTGTCAGTCAAATCCAGTGAGGCGGGAGCAAGGTGGGGCCAAGTTGCATTTTGTGTGTTTGTGTGTGTGTCAATGGACGCACACAGCCCAGTTCGGGAGCAAGCCTGCAGGCGCACCTCCATAGGAAGCAGCTTCCTATGGGGGTGCACCAAGAAGAGAAGAAGCCCAGAGAACCAGCGAGGGACCCCAGAAGAGGAGGTTCAGGCTCCTCTGTGCAATACCATTGCACAGAGCAGGTAAGTGTAATATATTTGTTATATAAAAAAAAAAAAAACAGACTTTACAATCACTTTAAGTCAGTTTGGGGCTCAGGTAGTATTGAAATTGGAGACAGAAAAGCATTTTCAGATGGCGCTTAGAAATGGCACATAAATTTCTCCCCTTTTAATATAAAATTTATATAAACTCTTAAGGGACATAAGAGGCGAAGTGCGATAATGCATCACAACCAGCCAGAGTTTATATTTTATTTACGGAGTTGAGTATATATTATTGGGTTGAAATTTGAATATATATTTCATCCCAATGACGAGGTGGAGTATTATGAATGTTGTCTATTACTGGCATACATACAATGCATTTTAATTTGCATAAAAAAAATAAATAACTTATCTTTTTTTTTTGTTTAGATTAAAGAAGGAAGGTATACAGAAGCAGTCCATATACTTACTATTGAACTGCAGAAACAGTATCGGGTAAGATATTCTCTTGCTAAAATTCTGTTCATAAAGCAGGATAAATCATTCAATAACAATAGTAGCATTTTGGGGAAGATGTATGAATCTACCAGGCCGTGTTCACTGCACTGGATCCCTTCTAATATGTAGATGTGTGACCTGTGATACTTTTGGCTTATTCACATCTAAGTGGTTTCTGTTGTGAGTTTACAGCTCAGGTAAGCCGTGTAATACTCCCCTGAACATGTGACCGCTCATGTCTGGCTGCATTCACTCCTGAGCGTTTTTGCATGGCTCGCGGGCCAGCGGTTGGGCGCCCCTGTTTTAAAGGTTATGTTTAGGGGGTAATTTTATTTATTTTGTTAGGTTAGGGGTTAAGCCCCATACACACTATCAGATTTTCTGCTGATTTTTGTCTTCAGATTTACCAAAACCATCTAAGGTTTGACCTCATATTATATGGTTTTGGTAAATCTGAAGGAAAAAATCAGCAGAAAATCTGATAGTGTGTATGGGGCTTAAGAGTAAGGGCCCTTTCACACTGGGGTGGTTTGCAGGCGCTATTGCGCTAATAATAGCGCCTGCAAACCGACCCGTAAGTGCCGCCGCTTTGATTCCAGTGTGAAAGCCCCGAGGGCTTTCACACTGGAGCGGTGTGCTAGCAGGATGGGAAAAAAAGTCCTGCTAGCAGCATCTTCAGAGCGGTGAAGGAGCGGAGTGTATATGTCCTTCACCGCTCCTGCCCATTGAAATCAATGGGAGAGCGCGGCTATACCGCCGGCAAAGTGCCTCTGCAGAGGCGCTTTGCGGTGGTTTTTAAAGCTTTCTCGGCCGCTAGTGGGGGGTAAAACCACCCCACTAGCGGCCGAATACCGACGGTGAAGCGCCGCTTACAATAGCGGCACTTTACCGCCGACCCCGCCCCAATGTGAAAGGGGCCTTAGGATTAGGGGTTAGGAGTTATTTGAAAAATAGGGAAAAGAAATTGCGCTAAGATAAATGTTAAATGGAGCTGTATCCGAAGCACAGCCCCCCAAAAGCTGCAATTCTCATGTAAACATAAATACAAGAAAACAATCAGAAAAAAAAAAACAGAATTGCGCTATCAAAATTTGATATCAATAATCAAAATAAATCTCATACATTCATCTATTAATAATGAACGTCAAGGGTACGTTTAAATGGAAACCCAAACATCTACATGTGCATATACAAATTGGTGATAAGACCATTAATAAATGCGTGCTTTGTAGATAAATTGTGGTACACAAATGTGAATATGAGTCAATGGTTCATGAAAAAATCCCATAAAAAATGTAATATATAAAAAATCAGTGAATAAAAATTATTAATAAATAAAGATAAACATCTACAGGCAAGACAGAAAAAAAACACCCCTGCAAAAATATATGAATGAAAAGTCCATAAGATGCAAGCTGAATATCATCAGAAAGATTTTGAGTAAAGGTTGTAGTCGAATCCACCACCAAAACAACAGAAATGGACTCTTACCAGAGCTCCATGATCCCCCATAAAAGAGGATCTAGGAATGCATGTATAAAGGTACTGGATGACTTCTCAGTCTCCATCTTAAACACACGGCCACCAGCATCGGATTTTCTCCACGTCAGACCACACAGGAGTTCCAACGTGATCTGATTGGTCAGGAGGGGACTGCCCGATATTGAGGTTTTCTGTTTATCCTGAAGCCATCCAGTACCTTTTATACATACATTCCTAGATCCTCTGTTATGAGGGATCATGGAGCTCTGGTAAGAGTCCATTTCTGTTGTTTTGGTGGTGGATTTGACTAAAACCTTTACTCAACATCTTTCCGATGATATTTAGCTTGCATCTTATGGACTTTTCATTCATATATTTTTGCAGGGGTGTTTTTTTGCTGTCTTGTCTGTAGATGTTTATCTTTATTAATAATTTTTATTCACTGATTTTTTATATATCACATTTTTTATGGGATTTTTTCATGAACCATTGACTCATATTCACATTTGTGTACCACAATTTATCTACAAAGCACGCATTTATTAATGGTCTTATCACCAATTTGTATATGCACATGTAGATGTTTGGGTTTCCATTTAAACGTACCCTTGACGTTCATTATTAATAGATGAATGTATGAGATTTATTTTGATTATTGATATCAATTTTTGATAGCGTGATTCTGTTTTTTTTTTATGTTAGGAGTTATTGTTAGGGGTTAATGTTAGGGTTAGATGTTAAGTTTTTTATTTATTTATTTGTATTTATTATTTATTTTTATTTAATTATTGCATTTGAGCAGAAAAACGCTCAGAAACGCTCAGTTTGCATCCATTGTTTACAAATGTCATGGGACTTGCTATGATTGGTTACAGCGGTCACATGGTACCAGCAGCGGGCTGGTACAGTGATCAGTCACAGACGGTGACAGATCTCGCCACTGCGCGGCCCCGCGATCCAGGAGGACATCATATGACATATCGAGGATTTGTTTCTACAGGTGTCATCTGCCCATAGACCAGATGGGAACTGGTTAATGATAATCAGCAGACACATTAAAGCTGGCCATAGACTAGTCCTTTTTTTTTTTTTTTTTTTTTTTTTGCCAGCAGGCAGGAAAAAAATACTAACCGATTACTCCATCCATACAAGCGAGGTGGATGAACAAATCTCCCCCCCAGTGAGATATTGTATTCTGACAGTGAGACTCTCCACCGTCCAAATACAGTGGCTGCAGCTGCTGATTAACAAAAGTTTTCCAACATTCCCATTTTGACAGAAGTTGATCCAACAACTGACTTCTGTCGAACAGGGACAGCCACATATGGATCGAAATTTGGTCATTCCCTGCTGAACCAGACAAACTTTGATGCTTCTATGGCCAGCTTAAAGTGGGGTTCCACCCAAAAAACAAAAATACCTGGAAAAAATCTAAAAAAAAACCCAAAAAAACATTTGGATATTTTTTTTTTTTTTCACTTACCTCTAAATGCCTGTTGCTAGGTGGTCCCTCGTAGTCTGCCTGTTCCTTTGCCTGGGCTGGTGTCATCACTTCCCCCTCGGCACAGGAAGGGCTCGGCTCTGCTCCCTCCCTCCTGTCAATCATCTGGGACCCATTACAGGTCCCAGGTGATTGAGCGGCCAATCACGGCGCGCGGCGCCGCTCGCGCATGTGCAGTGGGTGCCAGGCTGTGAAGCCACAGCCCGGCGCCCACAGTTGAAATGCCGGCGCCGACGAGCGGAGGGGGGGGGGACGAGCGGGGCCTCGATCCCCCGCATCGCTGGACCCAGGGACAGGTGAGTGTCCAATTAAAAGTCAGCAGCTGCAGTATTTGTAGCTGCTGACTTTTAATTTTTTTTTTTTTTGACGGCCCCCTGGGTGGAACTCCTCTTTAAGTTTGATAACTGCATAAGTATGCTTCTCTAAAGAATAATGTGATAGTACAGTATAACCCATGTCCTAGTCTAAAGAAAGTTCACATGGACTTTATAGGATTGCCGAGAGAATTTCTAAAATGCAGAGTATTCATCAGTCCACACTAGGACAAACAAACAAGCTCACATCAAACATTTGTTGTCGGAAATTCCAATCGTGTGTACGCGCCATTATAATTGATTCACTACAGATCACACCCTAACTGACCAGAAAAGGTCTCTTAAAAAAAAAAAAGCACACAAGTACGCAGGCCATCTGCGACAATGGCTTGGGGATGGATGAAATCAAAGCTAAACAATACAGGGGAAACAACTTAAAGTAGAGCTATTGGTAAAACTTTTTTTTTTATTTTGAATAGAGCAAAGGAGGATTATAACCCCTGTCAGATATTTCTGTTCACATCTATATCCCATTGCAAAGATTTTCCTTCACCTCCTGTCCTATAGCCAATTCCTTGTAGACCCCCAGATCACGAGAACTAGTGTCCCCATTGGAAGATTTCCCCTTTATTACTTTCCTGGGGGCAACCCAAAATTTGGGATTTTCTTTTACTTTCAATAATAATGGTAAACAGGACTAATGGAGAGGGTACTGACAGTTCTAATCCCTCTCCACGCTATCCAAAAAAAAAAAAGTTTTGCCTTGAGGCTGGGTTCAAACTGCTCCGACACGGAAGTCGCAAGACTTCCGATCTGACTTTGCTCTGTGACTTCATGTCCGACTTCCATGCAACTTTAATGTGACTTCAATGAACTTTGAGATGATTGCGACTTGTCCTTTGACCAATTAAAACAATTCCTTTGCTTCTGGTATGGAGGAAACCCCACGCCAAAATGTAAAAAAGAAACAATGTAGGGTCTGGTAAGGATTTTGAGGGGAAACCCCACGCCCAAAACATTTTTATAAAAAAATGCCTTAGGGTCTCCCCCAAGATCCATACCAGACCCTTATTTGAGCATGCAGCCTGGCAAGTCGGGAAAGGGGGGGCGAACATATAGTTATCTAAGAACGGCAGACAATGGAGCTGACACAACAGCGGGAGCCAGCGTCGGAGGAGGACCATTTTTTTTTATTTTTAGCGGGGCGGCAGAGGGGGAAGACCAGAGGAAGAAGACATCGGTGGCGTAATCGGAGAAAGAGAAGACACGTGGAGCTGCAATGGGGGACATTCTTCATTTTTAATAAAAGATTTGTCAAAAATGGTCTCTTGTTTTGTATAACACGACACTTCCACCCCATACTCATTCACATGGGGGGGGGGATCTGGGGGCTTCCAGATTCCAATAAGCCACCTACCTGCAGACCCCAAGAACCACCACCCAGGGTTGTTGGGAAGAGGCTCTTGTCCCCAACAACATAGGGACAAGGTGCTTTGGGGTGGAGGGGGCTGAGCCCCAAAGCACCCCCCCCCAGGTTGAGGGCATGTGGCCTGGTATGGTCAAGGAGAGGGTGTTGGGCAATCGCTCACCCCCCTTTTTCCTGAGCTGCCAGGCTGCATGCTCAGATAAGGGACTGATATGGATTGGTGAAGGACAATTTTTTTTATTTTTATTTTGGCGTGAGTTACGCTTTAAAGGAGTTGTAAAGGGAGGCAGAAGGTTTTTTATCGTAATGGTTTTTATGCATTAAGATGATAAACCTTCTATGTGTAGCAGCCTCCCTGACACCCCCAATTACCTACCTGAACTCTTTCTCTCTCCTGCAATGTCCACAATTCCCTCAGCCATCCAGTACACTCCTCCTGATTGGTTGAGACAGAGCAGCGGCGCTATTAGCTCCCGCAGCTGTCAATCAAAGTCAGTCAGCCAATCAAGGGAGAGAGGGAACGGGGCCAGGTCGGGGCTCCGTGTCTGAATGGATACACGGAGCTCTGACTCGGCTTGGGTGACAACCTGTAGCAAGCTGCTGGCTGAGGGGCACTCAAAGGAGGGAGGGGCTAGGAGCAGCAAAGAGGGACCCGAGAAGAGGAGGATCGGGGCTGCTCTGTGCAAAACTAACTGCACATAGGAGGTAAGTACAACAGAAATAGAATAGCTTAAAAATAAAATAAAAAGTCCATCAGCAGCAAAGGGACGGGCTGTCAATCAAACCTAATTATTACATTACCAAATTGTGCCTTGTTGTCTTAAAATAACCTACTTTATCTTGGACTAGCAGTGTAATATTATGTCCCAAATTATAATCTCCTCTCTTTTTTTTTTTTTTTTTTTAATCTAGTCTAGGGCTGGCCTGTCTCTCTTGGGTTACTGTTATTTTCAGATGCAAGACTTTGTGAATGCTGCTGACTGCTATGAGCAGCTTATGCAAATCAACCCTGAAGTGGATGAGTATAAACTGTATTATGCTCAGTCTTTGTACAAGGCATGCATGTATCCAGAGGCAATGAAAGCCACATTTCTGTTGGATAACCCTGCCTACCAAAGCAAGGTAATGATGATGGATTTATCTCAACTTCTTTCCTATTGGATCAAAGACAAAAAGCAAAAATGTAGATGATGTGCAATAGGCAGATATTAAATAATTATAGTAAATACAGTTTTATCGTCGTGTTCTGTAGTCACGTGTGTTTTAGGAATGTAGAGTATAAGGTTGGTAAGGCTAGTATAGTGTGAACCTGTAGTTCTTTTGTTGCTAGCCATTTGCAATCCTGAATGGCATGCAATGCTGATAGTGTTTGCGTATATAAACAAGCATGCTTGATGGCTTTTCTTGTTTTTCTTAGGTGTTGAAACTACAAGCTTGCATTAAATATGGGGAAGAGGAGCTGTCGGCAGCTAAGGTAAACTTTTTTAGTTTTTTTAACTCAATTTTATTACATTTTTATATACAAAAGAAAAGAAAGGGGTTCAACGAGGAGCCCCTGGTCGGACTTTAAGGCACAGCAAACCAAAGGGATCAGATTCAAAGTAGAAATATACAATATAATTCTGCGCTGCTCTGAAGGAAAAAACAGCAGCTAACACGGCCAACAAGATATATGCCAAGCAAAAGAAAACCAAAATAAGTGTAGCGCTAAAAGGTATTGAAATGTCCAATGTCCACAATAAAAAGGTGAACCAATGGTTTCCAATTATGAAATGTGGAGGGGAAACCATCGATATATGTATGAATCCAAATAATAAGAAGTCCTCAAGAGCTGTATGACTTCAAACCAAGGGTACATCAACAGGTATATGACATCTCAAGTGAAGACAGACACACCACCACCACCAATAAGGAGGCTTACCAGATTGAATGGACCCAAAGGGGCATACGCTGAGTTGGGTCACACAAGGCTTAGGTGGTCAGTGGCTGTAGATTGCCCGGGGGGGGGGGGGGTGATGTTTATGGGATGAACCATAGGTTGCTGTATCACTCGGAACGATGTTGGGAACCAGATGATGGTGGTGACAATTAGGGAGGAAGGAGGAAAAGCTTGTGCAAGAGGACGAAGTGCGTCGGGTAGGACCCCACTGCCACCATCTCTTTACAGCGCTGTTTTTTAATGGATTTACATGTGAGTGTATTTTTTTAATTTTTAATAAATTTCATTCTGTATACGGATTTATACTATGTGGCTTTTCCTCCTTCCTCCCTAATTGTCACCACTATCATCTGGTTCCCAACATCGTTCCGAGTGATACAGCAACCTATGGTTCATCCCATAAACATCACCCCGCCGGGCCATCTACAGCCACTGACCACCTAAGCCTTGTGTGACCCAACTCGGCGTATGCCCCTTTGGGTCCATTCAATCTGGTAAGCCTCCTTATTGTTGGTGGTGGTGTGTCTGTCTTCACTTGAGATGTCATATACCTGTTGATGTACCCTTGGTTTGAAGTCATACAGCTCTTGAGGACTTCTTATTATTTGGATTCATACATATATCGATGGTTTCCCCTCCACATTTCATAATTGGAAACCGTTGGTTCACCTTTTTATTGTGGACATGGACATTTCAATACCTTTTAGCGCTACACTTATTTTGGTGATCAGATTCAAAGTAACAATATGATAAACTTTATTAAATACAAATACATAAGTGACAAGGACATTGACAAAAAATATAAATCATCTATATAAAAATATACATGATGTGAGCCCCGATGCGTCTACGCGTTTCGTTCTAAAACTTCTTCAGGTCACATTCTGGTTTCAATTAGTACAGAGAAAAGGAGAAAGGTCTCACTATCTAAAGATAAAAAAACAGAAGCATAAATACATATAGACACATAATACCATAAAACAACGGATGAGGCTCAGTGACCTTCGCACAGAGAACAGATACTGTATAAGTCGAAAAAATTACCTTGCAGAAAGGCTTCCATAAGCTCTAATAATTGATTATAAAAATCTATAATGCATATTTCCGCTATGGGTGCAGGAGACTTGTCATAGGAGTAAGTGACCGTCAGGTAAAAAAAAAAAAGAAGAAAGAAAGAAAAAAATGATAAAATGAAATAGTGCGAAAAACAATAAAGTAATACAAGGAAATCACAATCATTGCATTATAGATTTTTATAATCAATACGGACGTGGCTATAGGAGTGTTTTCCTTTATGTTTTGTTCATTTTTATATACAGAAACACTCCTTTTGTGATAGACGTTTTTTTCTCAATCTTGGTCTATTAGGTTTATATTTGAAGACTGTACAGGAAAGGCATTCTCAACAGTCACATATTGGTGATCGCTGTAGAGTATAGTATACGCAGGCACATAAATTCAAGTGCAGGTAAGGTAGTTCAGTCATTAGCAGATTTGCAAAGTAGAATTATTTTAGCTGTTTAATAGTAGTATGGTATGGGTTCTCCATATCTTCCACCACAAAAATCATTAGTGGTTTGCCAGTTTATCTCCTCAAGGGATCATCTAGTGTCCTAGTAGGATACTCCTCAAAAAGGAGAGGAAGTGTGGAATACCCCAATGGATATAAAATGATAAGAAAGAGGAGAGGGCGCAAGAGCACCACTCTCAGTGTAGTATTAAAAAAAGACAATGTACAAAAAATGTATTAAGAGATTAGCCGCTGGATTGCTTTTACAGGCAGTGTGTGTGTGTGTGTGTGTGTGTGTGTGTGTGTTTTTTTTTTTTTTTCTCTCCATAAAGATGTCATGCCTTATTTTTATCACAACGGATGTTTGCATTTCTTGTGAAAGGAAAAAAAGTGGAAAAAAAAAGAGAAAGTCTAAAAATAAAATAAGTAAAAAAAAAAAGTTTTTTTAAAGTGCTACTGTCCTCTCTTGCTTGCATGCAGAAGAAAATGCATAGGTAGGTCGCGCCCGCAGATGTAAACAGGGTTTGCACCACACATGTAAGTTATAGCCACAAACGTTATAGCGAGAGCAATAATTCAAGCGCTAGACCTCCTCTGTAACTCTAAACTGGTACTGTAAAAACAATTTAAAGCATCGCCTATGGAGATTATTAAGTACCATAGTTTGGCGCCATTCCACAAGTGTGCGCAATTTTTTAAAAAGGTGACATGTTGAGTATCTACTCGTAATATCGTCTTTTATATTTTACCAAAAAATTGGGTTATAAATTGTGTTTTTTTCGCAAAATGCCGTGTGACCTAAAAGATTGCAACAACCGCCTTTTTGTTCTCTAGGGTCTCTGCTAAAAAGTGTGTGTGTGTGTGTGTGTGTGTGTATGTGTATATATGTGTATGTGTATATATATATATATATATATATATATATAATTTTCGAGCAAAAAAGTACAAATTTTTACATGTAGGAGAGAAATGTCAGAATTGGCCAGGGTGGGAACTGGTTAAAATGAATTAGTCACTCCCATTCAGAATCACTATCCAAAAACTTAGTGGAACATACAGCTTTTTCTTCAGAGCAGAAATGTGTAGGAATTTGTAACAGTTTGTTAAAATCCTTGAACTGTACATTGATCACATTGTTTTATTTTTTCAACAAAAGTGGAGTTACTCCTTAAGTTTTTAGACTAGCCTGTGGGCACATAATTGCAAAACTACATTTCATGGAAACCAAATATACCTGAAATGGAATGAAGCTACATAAAGTGCTAGAATTAGCAAAAATTTGACCATTTCTAAATCTTGATGACTGAATGGGGCTCCAGAGGCCTGAGTTATGATCTTTATGATCTGCACGTGACACTGCAGAAATGAAAAGTCTCCTATTCACATCTCTCTGATACAATTGTGGAGCAGCAGTGGATGTGAGAGGCCTTCTCATAACAGGTTGGGTAATGTTATGTTCATCAGAAACCATCACTGGGATGTTTAATGCTGTGAGATTGACCCTAATGCAGGCCATACATGGGTCAAATTCCAAACGATTTGTCTATCGAAAATTCATGCATTTTGTAATCTGATGGTGCCACCATTGATTTTGAAACTAGACCAATTAAGCCTTCAATTTCACCCCATGTTGTTACATAAAAGAAAATTTTTGGCCGGGAATCTTCTTTTCTTACTAGGTCACAGCCCATGCGCATTTCTATTTAGGTTAGAGCTCCCTCAAGATTCTCTCATCGTTGCTTAGAAATTCGTTCATTTAAAAAAAAATTCAAACATGCCTGATCACTCAAATTCGATGGCTGCACGAAAATCGGCTGTCGCTACGGCCCCACTAATGGTAAAAAATTGAACGAATTTTCAAAGGTGCGATTTTCGAATAAAAAATCATTCAGGATTCGACACGTATATGGCCGGCATAATACTTTATTGCTCTGGGGCCTGAAAGTGCCAGGTACAGCTAATTTATATAATCCTAAAATGGTTTGGAAATTCTGCAGATAGTACACTGCATTCTGTGCAAAATTAACCACTTTCTAACCGCGCTATAGCCGAAAGACAGGTACAGAACGACTCTGTTGTCCCGGGAGGGCATCTTCCCAAAACCATGCCCCTCACATACCCCCTGGGGCATGCATCCGGTGTGCTCTGAGATCGCTGTGTCCTTTCAACATGGCTGATCACAGATTGTGGTAAAGGGACAATCACAGTGGCCCTTTACCACATGATCAGCTGTGTCCAATCACAGCTGATCACAGTGTAAACAGAATTGCTGGTTATCGACATTCCTCTCCTCACGAAGTATATAGACAAATATACCGCACTGTCTAAACACACACAAGCAGCCAGCACAGCAGTGTAGAAATAGACAAAAAGAATTAAAGAGAATGTGCAGCGCTAGCAAATGACCAATATCAAAAACGTGAATTGAACATGTGGAAAAATAATGACATTTACAGAAATATTATTATTATTATTATTATTATTATTATATATTGTGACATATACTCAATAAAGAACACTGTCCATATATATGCATAAGGGACCACAGGAAGGTCCTATAGTGTTCCAAAATGTGTAATCCAATATAAATGACAGTCACTAAAATCTTGAGTGTGCATCAAAAAATATGAGAATGACGTAAAGAATCCACCACCAGAAGCACAGAAACACCAGTCGCTTACCGGAAAGATTGAACTCATACAGGTATACACCTAATGAGTCAATGAAGCTTTATGAGATGACCAGAAAGGCTCAGGTTCACTGTTATGGACACAACCTCGCCAGCAGTTCTTATAAATCTCTGGCAACGCCATGACAAATGTGCGGCGCTAGAAACAAGTGGTGAATAATTAAATAACTATAAAACTTATATGCATATATAACACAAATGCAGTGAAATTAAAAAATATATCCTGTGAAGCAAAAATGATTTTTAGCGTCCAAAATAAAGTTCAAGTGCTCCGTGTATTGCACAAAATCCTTAATAATGTGTTATAACAAAGTATTTTTTAACAGTCCATTATGACAAAAAAAAAGCGATGATAGTGTCTTCATGCAGTGTGCACACACCCTCCACCAGATGTACCCTCATCTTAAGGGCTTTATATACAAGCCTGTAGTAAATATTAATAGTAGTAATATAACAGCTTGAAAGATCCTCCTGTGATTTTTCTTTCTTGTGGTGGCTAATTTTAGCTTGAATACAGATCAAAGATCACTCCTTCCTCCTGGTTAGAATGCAGATCAAAAGCCACTACTTCCTTCTGGCTATATAGATATATATATATATATATATAGATATATATATATATATATATATATATATATATATATATATATATATATCACATGTGGAAAACAACAGAGGCTTGCAATAGTGTGATATCATTTTTATAAAAGGTTTAATTACAACTTATGCCCCGTACACACGATGTTTGCTCAAAGTTGTTTTGCGTACACACGGTCGCACAAAGTTGTCAGAATTTCCAAGAACGCGGTGACGTACGACGAGACTAGAAAAGGCCAGTTCAGAACCAAGCGCGGCACCCTTTGGGCTCCTTTTGCTAATCCTGTGTTAGTAAAAGTTTGGTGAGAGACGATTCGTGCTTTTTCAGACTCGTGGTTTTCAGATCGTTTTCTGCTGTTCAGTTTGTGCTTGTGGGTTTGTATCTGCTCTTCAGTGCGTGCAGTCAGTTCGTATTGTACTATTCAGTGCGATCTTGTCCGCTCGTTACTGTTTTTCAGGTCGCTCTTCACAGGCCTTGCTGTTCTTTAGTGCATTCTGTTACTTCGTTCTGAGCAGCCGACCGTTTTCTAACCATGTTGCGTATACGTACTCCTCGTAGAGTTCGTGCTGTTTGGGGGCTTGGTGTTGGGGTCCTTACCTTGACACAAGTCCAGTCCATGAACAGGGTGGGGAGGAGTTCATGGACCAAGAATTGGTTGCTTCAGCACGACCAGTTCTGTCATATGCCTTTGCTCCGTGAGATCCATGAGAATAATCCTGATGATTTCAGGAACTTTCTCCGGATGACGGACCCCGTATTTCACCGTTTGTTGGCTTTGCTGACCCCCTATATCAGCAGGCAGGATACCTGCATGAGGCAAGCCAACACTCTGGAGCAGAGGCTAGTCGCCACCCTGCGGTACTTGGCGACGGGGAGAAGTCTGCAGGACTGCAGCCTGCAGAAGTTCTCGACAGGCATCTCCCCCAAGGCTCTGGGGATCACTATCCCAGAGACCTGTTCTGCTATCATCCAGGTCCTGCAGAAGGAGTATATGAAGGTAAGATTTGTATCCTGTAATATCACATTTTATTGTATTTAATGTTTGCTAATATATTGTATTTCTTTCCTCATTCCCTAATTACCATGATTGTAATATGCTGTGAATGTCCCATTTGTCCTCATGCATGCTGGATTTTTAGGTAATTATTTTTGTTGTCCTTCATACATATTTGCCTTACCTCCCCAGCATGGCCTCCTGGCCCTATATTCACCTCATGTAGTCACTTAACAATGTATTTTATCAGCTCCATAGTAATGCTTTACCCCAAACACCCCCTAAAATGTTTTTAAATGTGATTTGTGCTTTAAATTCAGGCAGAGTGCCAGAGGCTTTTTTTGGGGGGTCCCCAAATCATTTTTTACCCTCCGTCTCCCCAACTGCTAAGTCAGCTGATACCAATTCTCTATCTATCCTCAATCATCTATCTGCTGACTTTGCCAAACCCATACACACTATACCCACCTCTTTTGTGGTCAGATTTATGGATGAATTCCCCAAAGCATGTAGTGCAAGGGTCTGCCTGTATACTTTAAAATGGTACTGTTTCAAGTTTCTGTATACTATTATTATCTTGATAGGTAATAGCAGAATGTCCAAATGTGCTCAAATGTGTACAATGTGTATTTAAATCTTTGTATTATGACACTTCTTACCTGTCCAGTGGGCTGCCAATAGTGTAACTAAGGAGGGGCTGTTCAAAGTAATATATATTATTTAGGCATTCATCTCTCAATGAAGTGGAGAGGATTACCTGTCCAAGAGTCCCCCCCCCCCCTATAATGTTAGAAATAGCCCATGAGAGGGGGGGGGGGGATCTGATAGATGTACCTTATACTTTGGTCTTTAAAAACTCCCTCAAATAAATGTTATCTTGATGTTGGCCAAGAATGTTTGTGTCTAATCTGCTTTTCCTGTTTATGTGCAAAATTACATATATAATATAATATAATATATTATATATATATATATATATATAATTATAAGGGGTTCAATAGTATTGTGATGTTGGCGGTGGTGTCTGCTACTTATGAGTTCCTGTATGTGGACGTGGGGAAGAATGGCCGGATGTCCGATGGTGGAGTCATCGCCCAGACGGAGTTCTACAGGTGTCTCCAGAATGACAGCTTGGACTTGCCACCTCCAGAAGACAATGTGGAAGGACTCCCATTCCTCTTCGTTGCAGATGAAGCATTTGCGCTGGGGGACCATCTTATGCGGCCATTCCCGATGAGGACCCTCACCCCGGACCAGAGGGTTTTTAATTATCGGCTGGCCAGAGCCAGAAGAGTGGTGGAGAACACGTTTGGAATCATGGCCAGCCGGTTCCACCTATTTCTTACACCCATACATATGGCGGAGTATAAACTGAATCATATCATCCTGGCATGCTGTGTTCTACACAACTCTTTATGGCAACATTCTGCCAACTATGCTGGCTCAGTTGGGCCTGAGGCTGGAATTCAAAATGAAACAACCCTGACGGCGCTTGAAAGTGGCCGTCCTGGCTTGCCCCCCCGAGTGCCCATGATGTCCGGCTAAGATACCTTGAATTCTTTGCGGGTAGGGGGGCCATCAATATGCCAGACAATGTCTGAAACCTTTTTCAAATAAAAAAAACAAAGAACTACTCAAATCATTGGTGACATTTACTGCTTGTGTTTCTTTTAGCTGACCCTGACAGAAATGTGATGAGTCCTGAAAATGGCGTGATTGTGTAACCTTACAAAGCACTGTTGGGTGTTATTTACTAAAGGCAAAGACACTTTGCACTACAAGTGCAGTTGAAACTGCACTTGTAGTGCAAAGTGGATTTGCCCTTAGGAAATAACACCCATTGTCACAGAAAACACCAATTAGAGCACCACAAAAGTGTTGGAGCGTTGAAACAATAATCCACACATTCTTGATTGACAATCTTTTTAATACCAGCACAATCACATGTGCATATAGAAAAGGTTTTCAAAACAAACCAACATGAAAGACACAAATCTTGAACTTACAAAGTTCACATTTGGTAGAACTTGAAGGCAATATCAGACATGAGTATTTACAAACTGTGTTTGATATTGCGTTCAGATGGGGTGAAGTCACCCCAGGAAAAGACAAATTTACGAATGTCAACATGTGCTACCTGCCATCACAGGGGATCAAGGGACGTGTTTTGGGGGTGCAACCCCTTCCTCACAGCTATTTTATTATTGAGGAAGGGGTTGCACCCCCAAAACGCCTACATTGATCTCCCGTGATGGCAGATAGCACATGTTGACATTCGTAAATTTGTCTTTTCCTGGGGTGACTTCACCCCATGTGTGCATCTTCAAAATTTGGCTTTTCTCAAATTTGTCAAAAAATGTCAAAAATTTTTAGCACACAAAAAACCAAAGGAATTTGGAGGGGTTTTAAACTCTCCCTAAAACATCAATGATGTTCTTCATTTTTTGTAGAACATCGTTGATGTTTTTCTGGATGTTTTCCAAATCCCTATTACACCCCATGATCTCCCCGATCAGGATCTGTGCACTTTCTGAGGTGAAAGGATCTGGATCCACAACATCACGATCACCTAAAAAGATAGAAACCAAAAAACACCATGTATTATAAATATGCCGGCATTCATCTCTTACCTGAGCCTGTGGTTGCAGACACTCACCTGTTGTGGTGCCAATTTCCACCACGTCTTTCTCCTCCTGCTCTGCTTGGGTGGATTTCCCCTTCTTCCAGAGGTGGGGGGTCTCTGGTCTCCTCAGATGAGGGGTGTCCTCCGAGTCTTTTATCCCCTATGTATAAAAAAATAGGTATACTTAGCACACAGATATTTGATGGCAGAACTATAAATATGAAACATTGCTTGGAAGTGGGGTACAATTGTCTGTTTTGGCAGAGTTCCAAGATGTTGCATTTTTCTTGTCCTTTGTCAAGCTTCAATACTTACCTGTTTTGTACAAGCTTCACGGATGGAGACACACCTATGGTATACACTGGAGCACCTGTGTGGGCCCCTAATAAAAAGGGTGTTCTTGTGTCCCACACTAGTGCTCCAGCGTCCAGATGTGTAAACAGCTGCTGAGTGTCCTCTCCTTACACAGAATCTAGTTTGCATTTCATTCTAGTAACAAACCCATCTACACAACCAAATTCGTTTCAGACAAGTAGGCCCTAAAAAATGTGGGCAAATGCATATGGCCAAAACAATGGTGTTTTATAGGCCGAACGAACAATGTTTTATACGAACGAATAATGTGCCCATGAACATGAAAGTTGCCTTTTGTAACTGGATATCAGTTAAGAAAAGCACATGGAGCAGCACGAATGTAATAAACATAAAGAATAGGAACACAGGACAACTATTACTTTTTTGCAGCACTCTCCGGATCTTTCGGTACTGCTCATGCTCTCTTAATTTCAGGTCCGACCACCGCTTCCTGAGCTGATCGTTCGATCGTCGTACCCCAAAATTCCGGTGCAGACTCTTGACCACTTTCGCCATGATCTTGGCCTTTCTGACATTGGGATTGGGGTAAGGTCCATACTTCCCGTCATAGTCAGCCCTCTTCAGGATGTCCACCATCTCCAACATCTCCCCAAAGGACATATTTGATGCCTTAAATCGTCTCTTTCAGGATCGGGATGTTTCAGGCTCCGGGCTTTCCTCCCCCTCCTCCTCGTTGCTGTAATTAGCACGCACCTGTTGTGTCTCCACCATGTGCTCTTCCCCCACTGCGCCGAACGAGAAGGGGCGGGGAATAGACTAGAAAGAACGTCAGGGGCAGGCGGGATTACACACATGCGCAGTGTCTATAAAGCGTAACACGCGTGCGTAGTACGTACGACCTGTGAGCAGAGGAAGGAGTATCGGAGGCGCCGATCGTGATAACGAAGGTAAGAGTAAAACTTGGGCCTATACTGCTTCTAGATTGAGGCCTATATTGTAACAAGATTAGGAGAGTTTTGCCTGACATTAGGGTTTGTCTTGTGTTGTGTCTTGCAGATAAAATGGATGGCTTCAATGACCACAACTTCCTCCCCCTGTTCATAGACAAGTACAGGGAGCTGCCCTGTCTGTGGCATGTGAAACATCCACATTATAATCATAAACAAAAGAGGCAGACAGCGCTGGAGAAACTGCTGGAGTTGGTGAAGCCGGTGGTCCCCACGGCAAACATCCCCTATTTAAAAGCCAAAATTGGTGGCCTGAGGAGCACTTATCTAAGGGAGCGCAAGAAGGTCACGGATTCCCAGAGATCCATCCAGCAGATGACATTTATGTCCCCAGGCTGTGGTACTATGAGAGACTTCGTTTTCTGTCAGACCAGACTGGAGTCAGGGAATCCCTCTCAACCCTTCCTTCTACTCTTCCTTCCACCCCAGCTGAGGCTTCCGATGCCCAACCTGGGACTTCCAGCCAGGAAGAAGTGGAGGAGCCCAGATGGAGTCAGGTATAGCATTCTTCTACAGATTTCTGGTCAATAAATAAATGATCTTTACTAGATGTTATTATTGATCACTAATTGCTGATTTAATACAGTTTTTTACATATCAATAGACAGTAGTGGGCAAAAATAATTGGGACAAGAATGAAAAATGCTGGGCTCAGAAGGATAGTCTGTTATATTTGTTAACATTCAATTTGCAACAGTCATGAGATGAAAATTGTGTGTGATTGATGACTAAAAAACTAAACTATGTCCCTTTTTCATACACACGAAGACCTCTGCCAGGACGAAGCTCTGGAATGTGGCACACAGGAGGAGGCTGTGGAATGTGGCAGCCAGGAGGAGGCGGGGGTTAGTGGCAGCCAGGAGGAGGCGGGGCTAAGTGGCAGCCAGGAGAAGCCTGGGCCCAGTAGGAGCCTAACCGAATCGCAGGTTCCTCCCCTCCGCCTTCCAAACAAAAGACCCAGGAAGGGGAGTCACGTGCAGGATTCAGCGCTCAGGCTCATTCAGGAGGCTTCTGCGTCCCTCAGAGCCTTCCCCACTCCTGAAGAGGCCTTTGCCTGCATGGCTGCCACCAAACTGAAGGGCATGCAGGAGGGTCAGCGCCAGCTGTGTGAGAACCTTCTTTATAAAGTCCTAACTAAGGGGGTGAGTGGCGAAATCACACCCAATATCCACCTGAGTGAGTTGGACCATCCTCCTCCTCCTCCTGCCACAACTACACCACCACAACGTGGAAGGAAGTGTGGAAGGAAGACCAGAGAGTGATGGCCCTGGGTTCAGTCTGGTCTGACAAAAGATGCAGTCTCTTGTATGACCACAGCCTGGGGACATGCATGTCATCTGCTGCTTTCATGATCTCTGGGACTTCTGAACCAGACTGCACTCCCTTAGATATGGACTCCTCAGGCCACCAATTTTGCAGTAAAATAATTGATGTGTGCCCTGGGGGCCAAAGGCTTCGCCAATTTCCGCTGTTTCTCCAGCATTGCCTCCCTCTTTGTTTGGTTGTTAGCCCTTAATAAAGGAATTTTTGGTTCAATTATACTCGCCTATGTGTGTTTTCCTTCAAAAAGGACAGTTTGTTTGTGAGGAGGCAGGTACATTTCAAAACTACAATGTGAAATTAACAAGAGACACCAACACCAAACAATCTCCTTGAGATTAAATAATACAAGATAATAATCATGTTATGGTAACTTGACACACAAAACACACACAAAAATATTATGGAGTAAAACCCAAAAAAACTAAAAAAAAAATCAGCCTTGAAAAAAATACAAAAAAAAAATAAAACAACAAAAAAGAAATTTGGTCAGATGTGACAAATCAAAATATATTGAGGGAATCACGATAAATAATAAAGGAAAGAAGTTTGTGTGAATATGAGCAGCAAAACTACTTCATTCTTCTCACATTATAAAAAAGAAGAGAGTGCGCTGTATTAAACAATTTAAAACATTGCAGCGTGACGAAAGTGCTGTATCCATTCCGAATGCTAATTTTACCAGACCGAGCTGTTCCGTCTCGGAATTTCTTCTGAGCATGCGTGGCACTTTGTGCGTCGGAATTGACGCGATCGGATTTTGTTGTCGGAAAATTTTATAGCCTGCTCTCAAACTTTGTGTGTCGGAAAATCCGATGGAAAATGTCCGATGGAGCCCACACACGGTCGGAATTTCCGACAACAAGCTCCAATCGCACATTTTTCCGGTCGGAAAATCCGACCGTGTGTACAGGGCATTAGACTCCACATATATTTACACTCACATTTTCATGATAAAAACACGCCTTTGGTATACTGATATACAGAGGGGTGATAATGTCACCTGAAGACCGGTGTGACAATTGTGACAATTCACAAGTTTGTGACGAAACTGGTAGGAGGAGCTTGATCGGCTGACGTGGAAGGAAGCCGGAAGTCTCTTGCAGCACAGACAAAGGACGGGGTGAACCGGGGCTGCAGATCCGGTCTCCAGGTGACCTTATCACCCGTCTGTGTATCAGTATACCAAAGGCGTGTTTTTATCATGAAAATGTGAGTGTAAATATATGTGGAGTCCAAGTTGTAATTAAACTTTTTATAAAAACTATATTACACTATTGCAAGCCTCTGTTGTTTTCCACATGTGATATATATGAGGAGGTTTTTGATAGCCAGAAGGAAGTAGTGGCTTTTGATCTGCATTCTAACCAGGAAGAAGGAGTTATCTTTGATCTGTATTCAAGCTAAAATTAGCCACCACACGAAAGAGGAATCACAGGAGGATCTTTCAAGCTGTTAGTATTTACTACAGGCTTGTATATAAAGCCCTTCAGGTGAGGGTACATCTGGTGGAGGGTGTGTGCACACTACATGAAGACACTATCATCACTTTTTATGCTGTCATAATGGACTGTTAAAAAATACTTTGTTATAATACATTATTAAGGATTTTGTGCACTTGCACTTTATTTTGGACGCTAAAAATCATTTTTGTTTCACAGGATATACTTTTTAATTCCACTGCATTTGTGTTATATATGCATATAAGTTTTATAGTTATTTAATTATTCACCACATGTCATACAACTGATGTTCAGTGCAGCCCCATCGGTGCCATCAATGCTGCCCATCTGTGCCACCTATCAGTGCCCATTAGTGCTGCCTATCAGTCCCGCATATCAGTTCAGCCTCATCAGTGCCTCCTCATCAGTGCACATCAGTGAATGAAAAAAATTACTTATTTAAAAATTTTACAACAGAAACTAAGAAAAAATTTGTTTGTTTTTCAAAACTTTCCGTCTTTTTTTTTCATTTGTTTAGCAAAAATGAAAAAACACAGTGGTGATAAAAATACCAGCAAATGCAAGCTCTATTGTCTCAAAAAATGATAAAAATGTCATTTGGCTACAGTGTTGCATGACCGCGCAATTGTCAGTCAAAGTGTGACAGCGCTGGAAGCTGAAAATTGGCCTGGGCAGGAAGGGGGCATAAGTGCCCAGTACGCGAGTGGTTAATAGCAAGTGTTTCTGTATTTAAAAAAATAAAAAGGTTTACATCAGGCAGTTCTGTTTTCCTTTTCGAAGCCTAAATTTTACGTTTTTGGGTTCCTTTCAGAGTTTAGTAGAACAGATGCCTTCTGATGATCCAGATAGCGAGATAAATTTGGGCTGCCTGCTCTACAAAGAAGGACAATATGACGAGGCTTGCAAAAAATTCCTCACCGCCATGCAAGTTGTGGGATATAAACAAGGTACAATAAGAGGAAATACAAAACAAGATGATTTGACTTTAAAAAGACATGTTTTTACTTTACTAGTGGGGACAGGATTTAAGGAGCAGGTGATGTAATTGGCAAATAAATATTGATGGACCTATTTATTAATACAAAATACAGCAACACAACAGAAGAATGAAAAATCACTTTCAGCTTAGTACTTACTGACGTAAAATTGATTTGTTGCCATGGCTCCTGGAATAGTACACATCATCACTTTTGTTTGCATTGTCTTAATAAATGCTCTTGTTAAGGTTATGGATGTTTTTGCCTTTTGCTTATGATTTTCATTTTTGAAGATTGTGGATTTCATGGAGCAGTCTACACTGCCATTATTCTTTTTTAAATAACAAACATGTTATACTTACCTGCTCTGTGCAGTGGTTTTGCACAGAGCAGCCCGATCCTCTTTTTTGTGTCCCCCACTGGCAGGCAGTCTTGGTCCCCCCCCCCGCCGAATGCCCCCCACAGCAACACTCTTGCTATTGGGGGACTTGGGCAGTCTTGCTCCCGATGGACATTGTCCATTGACACACACACAGCATGGCTCACCCCGCCCCCACTCTCGCCTCATTGGCGCACTGGCTGTGATTCACAGCAGCGGGAGCCAATGGCCTCTGCTGTGTGAGCCAATGAGAGAGAGACCAGTGAGAGCCGCTGCTCTCATGCACATCGCTGGATCAAGATGGGGCTCAGGTAAGTATAAGCAGGGGCTGGGTGGGAAGGTGCACCCAGAAGGTTTTTTACCTTAACGAATTAAGGAAAAAAACTTTTTGCCTTTAAAACCACTTTAAGTGAATAACATTGATTATCTCATACAAAAGCATCTGAAAGTCAGTGGGTTATGCTAGCCAGCAAGTAAACATGTTGAAAGCAGAAGAAATTGGCATTGCAGTATGTTCTGTATGAGGCTGATTAGCCGTAGACAGGTCAGGGTGCCCATGCTGACCCGTGTCAATTAAAAGCACCTACAATGGGTACATGTGCATCATAAAAGGACAATAGAACAATGGAATAAGGTGTCCTTGTCTGATGAATCCCGTTTTCTTTTACATCACATGGATGGCCGGGTGCATGTGCGTAACCATAAGCTGGTAGAGGCAGTGTGATGCTTTGGGCAATGTTCCACTGGGAAACCTTGGGTCCTGAAATTCATGTGGATGTTACTTGATACGTACCACCTACCTATACATTGTTGCTTACCATGTACAACCCTTCATGGAATCGGTATTCCCCCAAGATCAGTGGCCTCTCTCAGCAGAATAATGCGCCCTGTCACACTGCAAAAATGGTTCAAGAATGGTTTATGGAACACAACAATGAGTTCTAGGCCTTGACTTGGCCTCCAAGTTCTCTAGATCTCAATCCAAATGAGCATCTGTGGGATGTGCAGTAAAAACAAGTCCAATCCATGGAGGCCCCACCTCGCAACTTCCAGGACTTAACGTGGTTCTAAAGTCAACGTTTTTTTACCATTATGCATTCTATGCATTATGGAAGAAGACTCCCCACTACTTGTCCCTCCCCCCAATTTCTAAACACCTACCTTGCTTCAGCACCGCTCCTCTCACTTCTTGGTTTCACAGGAGACACTGACAGCAGCAGGAGCAGCAGCCTTATGTGTGTAGCAGCCCCTCCAGCACGAGTTCCTCGGCCATCCGGGACTTTCCCTGCTGTTTGGCTGAGACACAGCAGCGGCGCCAATGGCTCCCGCGGCTGTCTATCAAAGTTAGTTAGCCAAATGGGGGAGAGAGGGGGTGGGACCGAATGGCAGCTCCGTGTCTGAATGGACACAGGGAGCTGTGACTCAGCTCAGGTGCCCCCATAGCAAGATGCTTGCTGTGTGGGGCACTCACCAGGAGGGAGGGGCCAGGAGAACCAAAGAGGGACTAGAGAAGAGGAGGATCCGGGCTACCCTTTGCAAAATCACTGCACAGAGCAGGTAAGTATAACATGTTTGTTTAAAAAAAAAAAAAAACGAGACTTTACAATCACTTTAACTTACTTCTGCATCTGGAGCCCAAGTCCACTTTTTTTTGTTCTCAATGTTCCTGTATTGTGGTTTTGCAGCAGTTGATTTAGAATGTGAGCATTGTTAGGCAATTGAAGAACGGCGACTGACCTATTGTTTAATTTCCTTTCTCTTTGTTTTTTTTTCTATTTGGACAGATTTGTCTTACAACATTGCTTTGTGTTACTATAGCATGAAACAATATGCACCAGCTTTAAAGCACATTGCAGATATAATAGAACATGGCATCAGAGAGCATCCAGGTAAATTACTGTAACTTTTGTATAATTAAAAGTAATAGATGTTCCAGTTTTTTATTTATTTCTTTTTATTTATTTAAAAAATAATCCCCAGGTACATTATATTCATTGCCAAGATTTTAGCAAATGTCATTGCAGCTGATTTACATGCTTGTGTTCTGTCGATACAGAAACAGTAATAATGTCCTCATGTAGGAGTGTCTGTCTCCTATTAACAAATAATCGGTCGGAGTGTAATTAGAGATTACATCATTTTCTACTCTTGGCCAGTAGATCACAATCACTGAAAGGCTGCGAACAGTGCTCAGGATTCCTGAAATCTTACTTCAAATGTTATACAGATTTGTTTGAAAAACTTCTCCTGTGTAGGGAATGAGTTATTTGTGGCATTCCACATGTAGTACCCTCTAGTGTGCTAGAAGAATAGTACAGTTTTGTTTTTTGTTTTTTTTTTGTTTTGTTTTTTTAGAGTAGGTAAAATTTCCATTTTGATCTGGGCTGGGAGTGGCTCAGAGTAGTGCTGGGTGACTCACAGGTAGCATCACCAGGACCTCCCACTTCTTTCCAGAATGTCCTGGTGTTTTTTGGAAGGAGAGGTGAAGAGGAGAGGTGGAGCTGCCTGGGGTGTTCTGGGGAGTCCTGACCAATCCCCAATCTGGATTGGCAGGGGGCAGGCCTCCTTAAATACCCAGATTCAGCCCAGCTGGGGAGAAGTTGTATCAGGTGGAAGATGGAGTGTTAGGCTGTCGGGGCCTTTGAGGGAGCTCCCCAGTCTTTGACCTTGGGCTTGGGTGCAGACGGGACCCTCTTACAACCCACAGAGGTGTCCTGACCAGGAGGAGCAAGAGAAGACAGTGGGAGAACACTGCCGGACAAGTCTCCAGGAGTTCCACAGAGGCAGCCAAGAGGGCTGGTGAGTGTGCACACAGTCTGGAGGACTGGGAGGCATGCCTGAGAGGACTGAGATGCAGCAGTCTGGGATGGGTGCAGAGCCAGTCTGGAGGATTGTGGTGGCACGGGCAGAGGAAAGGGGCAGCTGGAGCCTGGAGGACTGGCAGTGTCTGAAGAGGTGATACTGGGAGCAGTAGCCACAGGGACAGCTAGCACTGGAATTTTCTATTTTACACCATACACCATAGGGGCCCGCGGTCCCTGCCTGCAAAGGGCATCTGCTTTAGGCCTGGCTGAGCCAGTGTCAGACCTACAATGCTAGCTGATCCGGGAAGTGCAAGCAAGTGATGTGCTGAAGGAGTAATAGTCTGCAAGCAAGAATGTGCAGGAGGAGAAGAGGAGATTGTATATACCGTGCTGTATAAAGTTTAGTCCCAAATTTTGATAGTCGGTTACCTGGCCATCTCATAGGTTTCCTATTCCCATCCAAGTTAAATTCCCCTCAAAAAAAAAGAAAAAAAAAAACAAGTGCAAGGACTGCTTTCATGTCTCTGGATGCTTGAAAAGTGTGTGCCTGGCTGGGCAGGGTGACAGACAGACCACAACATTCAGAAGCCCCTACAGGGGTACCGCTACGCACACACTTATTTTGTCACAGTTGCATGAAAAAAATATTGCCAGCTTTAGAAAGTCATAGCTACAGACTGAAATAAGACGGTAAGCTGTAATAACAAATTACATAATGGCCTGTGCATTAAATGTATTATAATAAACAAAACCTGTAAAGGCAACTCATGATGACCAAGCTAGAATATGAAAATATAACACCTCCATGCTTAAGTGTAAAAAAAAACAAAAAAAACCTTAAGCTGCTTGTCTATACCAGTGTTAATATGAAAACATTTCTAAATAAAGAAATTCAGATAAGGCAGCGCTTTAAAGTTAAAGCTTAGTGTATATTAGATATGAAATTCAGCTATCCATTTTAAAGCGCTGCCTTATCTAACTTTCTTTAACTGAAGAATCTCAATATATAGACTCCAATGTTCTAACTGTGCAAGCTTACTAATGAGAGCTTTCTGTTTCCCTTCCTTCCTTCTTTCCGACGGAATTCTGCTCAAGCTTGGCTTGCATGCACACGGTCACACAAAAGTTCTCTGAACTTTCGACTGTCAAGAACGCGGTGATGTACAGCGCTATGATGAGCCGAGAAAATGAAGTTCAATGCTTCTGAGCATGCGTCGAATTGTTTCCGAGCATGCGTGGTTTTTCGCGCGTCGGAATTGCATACAGACGAACGGAATTTCCATCAAGAACTTTTTTCATTGGAAAAATAGAGAACCAGCTCTCAATCTTTTGCTGGTGGAAATTCAGACAGAAAAAGTTGGATGGAGCATACACACGGTCGGAATATCCGACCAAAAGCTCCCATCACACTTTTTTTGACGGAAATTCCAACGGTGTGTATGCAGCATAAGGGTCCATGCGCACTGTCTTAAAAAAACGCTGCTCCTAGAGGAGTTTAGCATTTTGCCTTTAGAAGCAACTAATGTTATCCTATATGTCCATGCACATTAGGTAGTTTAGAGGCATATTTTAAGCTCAGCATTTAGAGGCAGATAAAAAACCTTCTGTTTTGCATTTTTGAGAGCAGTTTTCTGGCAGAAATGAAAGCTAAATGCCTCGAAAGACTAGTACAAAAAAAAAATGCTCAAAATTAGCAATTTTGTTCTGCCAAGACTGGTGTGCATGGACCCTAAAAATACTTTTAATCATGACTATGGCTTCCTGTCCTGGTGACAACCATACCACCCATTTCTTATCCTGGTGTCACAAGGACAGTAAGGGAACAACCTTTCAACCAAATTTTTAGACATAAATAATTGTAGAAAATTAGAACAAGTACTACCAGCTCATCCAAAATGTGTTTGTTCCCTCCCCAGTGATCAGTGAGCTATGATACAAGATACATTAAAAAAAAGTATAGCACCTCCACTGAAGATAAAATCTATTTTTTATTCAGTTTATAAAAACATCAAACTCAGTGCATAAGAATGCTGCATTCATCTCCAGTGGAGGCATCATTTCTTGGAAAACTTTAAAGCGTTTGTTACCCCAAAGCTTCATATAACTGATATGTGCCTGCTGTACCATGTACTTGTACCTGTTCTCTTTGTATTGCTTCATTTATGTGAAATCCCTGGTGTTCCTGCCAGTCCCCTTGCTTTGATATTATAAACTGACCACACTAAGCAGGTCAGTTCTTTAGCTATGCTGGGAACTCGGTGTGCTCCCCACCAATGATCAGACTTGTCCTGACAAGCCCCCGCTGCACAGCTATTCACTGGCAAGCACAGTGTGCTGCTGCTTCTCCTTCCCCAGCTCTTATGCATCTGAGAACAGAGGGAATGTGATCACTTATAAAAAAGGTGTGTAATATAAATATATATATATATATAATACAAAAATGTTTTGCCTTTCATTTCTAATTTATACTGAATGGGTTGTTTTACAAGGTAATCGTTTCAATTTAAGCCGGCCATACATGGATCGAAATTCAGCCGGTTCAACAGGCACCAGACTAATTTAAATCCATTTATGGGCTAGCTGGTTGTACACAAATAGATCTATCGATGAACTTGTCACCCACGATAAATGCTTAAGAGGCCCTGCTCAGGCTGTCAAGGTCCAACAAGTTGGATGCCACTGACTAGTGAGGGTGCAGGCTGAGGAAAGGTCCGTCCAGACCCAAAGTATTCTGCAGAAAGAGGAAGGGATAGCCGGGCCGCCTCACACCTCACCTGGCCCCCCGAGTGGTTAGCAGGTAAAGCAGCCCCAGCTCGATTCATCCAGACCACAACTTGGTTTGGAGTTGTGGTCTGAATTAATTGAGCTGAGGCTGCATTTACCTGCTAACCACTCGGGGGGCCGGGTGAGGTGTGAAGCGGCCCGGCTATCTATTCCTATCGATCAGCTTGTGTACAATCAGCCTGTTGTGTTTTTCTGAATGAGCAGAGCTGCCAGCTCTAGCCCACAACACTGATCATTGTATTCAGCTGGTAGGAAAGGCTCCCCAGCAGAGCAGTCCTATTTGGGTGAAGTCAGAGTATTTTCCTCTTTTGATTCAAAATGCAATGTGTTTTGCTTCTCAGTATGTCCACAAGCATTGTATTGTATATTGGTATGTTTTTGCTCCAGCTTGAAGGCAAGTCACCTTTTGTATCCTTCTTGTATAATAATCACAGTGTTTACACATGCCTTATCTACCCCTTCTTCTTTCTCTCTTTTTTTTTTTTTTTTTTTAATGTGCAATGGGAAGTGTTCAGCTTTATTGTTGTCTTATTCATTTTATCATTTTTTTTCTATTGTGCATCTAGAAATGTAGTTCTTTGTATTTCCCTCCAGAGCTCGGGGTTGGCATGACAACAGAAGGCATTGATGTGCGCAGTGTTGGAAACACCCTGGTGCTGCATGAAACTGCGTTAATTGAAGCCTTTAACCTCAAAGCTGGCATTGAATACCAGTTAAAAAATAGTAAGTCAAGTAAATTTTGATGAAAGACAAGTGTTTATTGATTATAGTTTTAAGCACAAAACAAGCCACAGACACCATTGGCCACACTCCATAAAAATTGTGGTTACACCACTGACGCTCTGCACGTGTTGAGAGACTGGTTTCCCTTCCACCTCTAAATCTTGCGGTCAGCAGAGTTGTCTGTGCAGTAGCCAGACCTGTTAGCCATATTACTGTGGACAGAATATAAAGAATATATCTGCTTGCAATAGGTATTGTATGTAATAATGACATTTTAATAAATGCATAATCAAGTAAGTTTCATGGCACCTTTTTAATTTTCTAAATGTTGTACTGTGATGAACAGTTTGACTAGAAGATTTATATTTAATGGAAGGATGTCCAGAAGACAGCATGGCACGTTGTGTTCAAAGGCCAATTGATAGGGTTCTTTACATCCCTGGAGAATTAGCAGCTAGAACAGCCCGGAGATGTAGATACAACTGCACATTAAATGAGCTCTATGGTCACAGCATACACTTTTATTTTAGAACATCAGCGTTGTAAAAGCAATACAAACAATAGTTCTTTTTCATAATCCAATATAAACCTACTTGAAAAATCTACTTTATTGCTATGAGTGTTGCCTGTCTGTTACCCATCTCTTTCCACAACTTCATGGATTCTCTGCATGCTTTGCAGCTTCTTCTCTGCTGTTCACTTTCAATTTCTACGGACTACATATCCCATGGTACCTTGCTGCCATCTTGTAATGACTCTTTCTGCTGAAATCCTCTGCTCAGCACCTCTGTAATTCAGAAGACAGGCTCTTTGACGTGTGCCACAGCCATGCCTATTCATAGGGCATAGCAACTGTGTCACAGAATTCAAGGAAGTAAATGCGTGAATATTTTTATAAAGTCATTTTCCAACCTTAAGATCATTCAGATTAATAGGAGTAAGATAGAAATAATTGAAATTCAATATGTAAATAGGATTTTTAAATAACCACTTCCAGCCCAAGAATGTTCTATGACATCTTTGACTTTCAGTGGTGACATCTGAATGATGCCTGCAGCCGCAGGCATCATTCAGATATTTTCTTTTTCAGCCGGCGATTCTGTGCACCATAAGAATGATCACAGGGGTGCTTCTCCGGGCTCTCCCGTGCAATCGGGGACCCGGAGAAAGAATCAGCCACCGCCAGATGAAGAGCATGGAGTTTTCCGGTGACCAGATAGTCACTAGTCATCTCTATGACTGTCGGAGGCCCGAGCACATTATGACATCACGTCCGGGCCGGGGATGTAAACAAAGCCGAGATCTCATCTGGAAAGCATTGGATCGTTTTTTTGGGGGGTTTTTTTGATCTGATGCTTTCCAGCCTGGAGGAGAGATGTGGGGTCTTATAGAACACATATCTCTCCATAAAGAGGATGTTTACATTCCTTGTAAAAGGAATAAAAGTGATCAAATTTTTTTTTTTAAAGAGAAAGTGTAAAAATAAAAAAATTTAAGTAAAATAAACAATTTAAAAAAATTAAATAATTTAAAGTGTCCCCGTGTGCTCGCGAAAGCGAACGCACACGTAAGTCGCGCCCGCATATGTTAACGTAAAAAGATTTAAAGCGTCGCCTATAGAGATTAAGTTTGGCACTATTCTTCAAGTGTGCGCAGTTTTAAAGCGCAACATGTTGGGTATCTAATTACTCGGCGTAACATCATCTTTCACATTATACAAAAAAATTGGGCTAACTTTACTGTTTGTTATTTTTTAATTCATGAATTGCGTTTGAAAAATTGTTGCGCAAATACCGTTTGACATAAAAGGTTACAACGACAGCCATTTTATTCCCTAGTGTGTCTGCTAAAAAAACATATATAATGTTTGGAGGTTCTGAGTAATTTTCTAGCAAAAAAATGATGATGTAGGAGAGGAGTGCCAGAATAGGCCCAGTATGGAAGTGGTTAATCAATAATGCCTACTTCTAAGCCTATCACTGCATCATATTGGATGCATCTGGCTGGATACCCAAGAGAGGCCGAAGATTATGTGGTCCCAGCAGATTCCTGTAGGAAAGCTCAAAAATGCTCTATTTAAACCCTCTTTAAAGTCAACTTGTTATAAAATGAATGCAGCACCATTTGCCTACATAAGCCCACAGTATTTAGAACATTGAAAATCACTGTTGTCCTGTTTCTATGTTTATTCTTTTTTAAAAAGTGAACTTTCTGAAGCTGCAAGCAGCCATTGTCTGATTTAGAAAGCAGCTTGCCAATTGCAGGACAGATGCCTTACTGGTAGTGATTCTGAACAGATGCTTCACTGCCCCGAAATTGGCTTTCAGTCTGTGACTCAACCAATTGCAGCCCCCAACAGAAAGCTATTTCATTTAAAAGTAAACTACGCTATCTGAAAACTCCTAGAAAACTCCTGATTAATTGTGAATATTGTCCGCGCCCATTACTCTTTCAGCATAAATAAACTATTAAACCTGGCTTTGCAAGTGCTATTATGCCAGCAGAAGACAGACCTAGTTGCTTGATTGCACCCCACCCTTACTAGCAGAAAATGAAGTGTTTAAACCCTAAAACTTGTCCCTGTATGAAAGAAAAAAAAAACTACTTACCAGGATATGGAGTCCAGCGTTCTTTTGCTCCTAGGGAAAGTTCTCCCTACACTGCTCCTCTCTGATGCCTCCATCTTGAATTGAGACCTGGTGCATGCACTGACACACTGAGGGCCCTGCCAGTAAACTGGCATAGACCCAGCCCCATTTCTGCACATGTGCGAGATCCCACAAGCTGCTTCCTGGAATATGTGATGTATCTATCCCAGTAGGTGGTTTGTGTGAATGTGTCTGTGCTGAAATACTGCAAAGGTTGCCAGCGTGACCTGCACCATTCCTGCGCATGTGCTGGGTCCGGGTATGCCATCCTTGCTTAGGTTAAATTTAGGTTATATTTGGAGACTTGGGCTTTAGGGGGGAAAACTTTTTTTTTTTTTACTAATTTTATTTTTTATTTTTATTGTGTTATAGAGGGAGGGAAGAGGCAGGACAGAGGAATATTAGAAAAGGAGTGAAGGTCAGCTTTAATGCCCAAGTTTTACCTTTTTTTCACATTTTCTATAGGCGACCATTTTTTTTTTTGTACTTTTATTGATAAATTATGTATTTTTCCTTCATCTTTTCATAACTCTTCACGTTACTATATTATTTTGGCCCTGTCTATTTTATTGTATTGGCTGTAATAAGTTTTCTGAACTTCAAGAATTTTGTGTGTGCAGAGCAAAACATCTGCTGAAATCACCCTTTTCCAATTTTGACGTTCACTTTGTATATAAGGTCAGATGTGATCCTGTTGCATGTAAGTTTAACTAGATCTATACTATAACAAAATGCTTTTCAGTTTGCAGGCTTTGGCCCTTGAACTTGCAGATGTTAAACATGAATTATAAAATATTTATTTTTTTGCTGAAAAGAGTAAAAATTATGACACAGGAATGCTTGCTAAACTAAGCAGCCTTATACCAAATTGATTATTTAGTGAATATATAAATATATATATATATTGTAATAATATTAGTCATAGTTGATAGAATAATTTTTACTGTAGTAAATAATAGGGACAGTACATTATCGTTCATTCTCATATTGTATTTAGAAAACAGTTTTCTGTTGTGTATCATAATTTGCGTAGAAATAAAATGTTTTCATTGAATTGTTCCCTAGATGATGCAGCACAGGAAGCGCTAACAGATATGCCGCCACGATCTGAAGAGGTACAATTATCATGTTGACCAAAGATCAATAGAAGTTCCCACAATCCTCCCGACATACACTTCTCTCTGTATTAAATATCTCTTAGATTAAGTTTTTTGTATTTTCGTATAAACATGACTATGAATATAGACACCTATATACCTCTTATGATGTAAGCTACTAATTGCATTAGTTGAGAGAGTTAATTTTATTATTATAATTTGGTTACTATATGTCTTTCACCCCAGTATGGATACTAGGGTTGCACCGATACCACTTTTATAAGACGGAGTACAAGTACCAATACTTTTTTTTTCAAGTACTCTCCAATTACCAAACTTTTTTTAATGTCATGTGACAGTGGCACTAATATGCAGCACTGATAGGTGGCACTGATGAGGTGTGGACTATGTAAGGTTTTGTTTTGTTTTTTTTTTACAATTTTATCTTTTTCACAATTTTATATTTATATATTTCTTTTACAATGCACAATGCACATGGAGGAGGACATGGGGGGGGCCAGAGGAGCACACGGAGGACACAGAGGCAGACTGGAGGGGGATAGAGGGAACAGTCAGGGATAATCGGTGCAGCAGTGGAGGAAGTTACAATCACTGATCTCCCTGTGTGGCTTTCAATAAAGTATCTGACAGCCGCAGGAGGGAGAGGAGGAGGATGTCAGCTGCTTTATTGAAAGCCACACAGGGAGATCTTTGATTGTAACTCCCTCCCCCGCCGCACCGATCCTCCCTGACTATCCAGATATCGGGTACAAGTACTCCTGCAAATGCTCGGTATCGGCACCGATACTGGTATCAGTGCAACCCTAATGGATACCACGCAAAACTTTTCACTAATTTAACAGGCGTATAAAGAATTTTAAAGGGAAATTATAGGGATTGAAAAACATGCTAGAATTAAATTAGAATAGCCCTCATATTCCTCTGGACAATAACTGGGTGCTGAACCCCAATACGAGCATGCAAATTATAACTGCAGCCAAGTGCAAAGCCAGGTGCACGGGTAGCTTCGGGCAGCCTTGAAAGTGGCCACTAGGTTAGAGGAACAGATGAATGGCAAGAAAGAACACTAAACAGGCGCTCCAGTGGTAAAAAAAAAACAAAAAAAACCCAGAAAACTGTTGTATATTATATGGGAAATGGAATAGCTGGACTCAAAGCATGTGCACACAGTCTTGGGCTTAAGGAAGTTCCACATAAAACAATAATGTCCACGAAAGATGTCAAGTTTATTGAAGTTATCAAATAAACCTTACATGGTGCCAAGCAATAATCACAGGCAGTAATGGAAAGTTAGCAGGCTGAGAGCAAATGTAGTGTGTCGATCTCCAGTCAAACATCCAGCAAGGACAGGGAGATAGATGGCTGCCAGCCCCTATGGGGAAGCTCCAAAGGGACTCTAACCAGGAAGAGACCAGAAGTCACCAGAACCCAGAAGTCCTCAGCCACTGACCTGGCTCATATGCCTCACATTCCTCTGCACTAGTCCGGACAGACTTTTAGGAGCCCTAAAAGATATTCATTTAGGCTTCCACTGTATCTTCTTGTATGTGTAAGATCTGTGGGAAAATAACAACAACTTTGCAACAGGACAAGAATTACTAATCCTACCACTATCTGGATAGGAATTCGTTGAACTACACTTTTCAACTGGCAAAACGTAGCTGAAATATTCCCCTGTTGAATACTATGGTTTGTAAACATAAAATATCAGAGATCTCTTGTAATTTTCTGTTGAAAATAACATAGTACCAAGTACCAACAAGGGCGAAATAGAAAGAATACACCAAGAGCAGTGAGATGAACGGCTCTTAAACCTGTCAGAAATGTTCATTTTGCTCACGTACAATTAAACATCTTATGTAGAACATATCTCACCCCAAAGTAATTACTCTAAAGATGCCTAAAAGAATTGTCATTGTGCAGAAGATGCCAAAGATTTCCTGCCCATGGTATAAAAATGTTCTAAACTTTTAAGATGCTGGCACAATGTGAATTCTTTACAAAATTTGACATTACTTTTTAACTTTCCTGGGGATCTTGGTGTGATTGGTATATTGTTAATATTGCAGTTTTTAGAAGCATCTTTTTAATAGTAATTTTTCTAATATTGCAATTTTTAGAAGCCCTTTTTTTTATATAAATGGAAAGTCAATATGAATTCCATGAGACAAGTATGCTTGAAAACATGTACAGTATAAGAGATTGCAGACTGTGCCGTCATAGACTTGTATAGGGCTGACTAGGTGCCCACAACGGCTCCATACAAATCTTCTGCCAAAGTAGAAGAAAGCATTGCAGCAGAATGTGCTTGAGATACAGAAACTGCGGTGGGCAGTGTTAGTGCAGACTATATTACTAGGGGATGTGGATCAGAAGAGTCCAGTATGAAAATACAGTTGTTCTTTAAATGTTATTTTTATATAGATAGATTTACATTTATTTTTTATATTGGGCTCCTCTGGAAGGAGGGGAAAGCAAAGTGATGTCCTTTTTTTTGTGTGCTGCTTCTCCTTCAGCACCCTCTTGCAGTCTAAAATGAGTCCTTAACCAAGCTGTATTGATTTAAATACAGTGGGGGAAAAGTGAGGTGGTGTCTGGCAGGGGTGAGTGAATCTCAAGAGGGGCTGAACTGAAATACAAATAATTTCACACACAAAACAGTTCATACATATACATTTTAATTATGTATTTAGTTGTTTGACTGGATTTACATTTTTAAGACTTGGTAGCCTCTCATTTTACATTAAGAGTATATAAACCCAACATTTCTTATTCCTGATATGTGCCTGCTGCACCATGTACTTGATTGAAAATGTATCCTGTTCTGTTTGTATTGCTTCCTTTGTGTGAAATCGCTGGTGTTCCTGCCAGTCCCTCTGTTTTCCTATTAAAAACTGACCACACTGGGCATGAGAACACAGTGTGGTCAGTTCTTTAGTTGTGCTGGGAACTCACTGCTCTTCTCCAATAATCAAACTTGTGCTGACACGTGTCGTTCCCCCCCCCCCACCCCTTGCAAAGCCATTTACTGTTAAGACAATAGAGCAGCTGTTTCTCCATCCCTAACTCGCTGAGTTCCTTATGCAGCTGAGAACAGAGGGAACAGAGGGTATGTGAAAAAAAAGGTACTTATAATGTGTTTTTTTTTTTTATATATACTTCTATACACAAATGTTTTGCCTTTCATTTCTTTAAACTGAGTGGGTTGTTTTACAAGGTGAGGGTTTGCATATACTTTATAAAAAAAAGAATTGTGCTGTATCTTGTGAAATTCTGTATACCTTTGGATCACACTTAGCCCCTTTTCACACCGGCAGAGATCACCAGCGGATCTGCCTGCACAGCTCTCCGCTGATCCCCACTGAGCAGGCAAATGACAGGTTAGTGTCCGCTGATGCAGAGCAGACATGGACACAGCCTGCTCTCCTCTATGGGTGGTCGGATGGAAACAGACCACCTGTCCGTTTACATCCAATGGCCATCTCATCCGCCAGGAGGATGGGGAACGGATCCCCCATCTGTCTGTTTTTAGCGGCTAGGATTGGATCAGATGTCGGCGGGCGTCAACGAACACAAGTCCATTGACACCCGCCACTTCATAGAGGGCAATGGATGTTCTGAGCAGGTCCTGCTAAAAAAAAACAAAAAAAAAAAACTGACAGGCTGACCTGATAGGCCCCTTTCACACGGGGGACCATACTCGAAAGGCCTCATTTTAAAGCTCTGATTTTACTCTGGTCGATACAATGTAAAACTTGGATGTAAAAGTTGATTTTCTGTATTTGTAAAAGGCTTATCTGTTCCAAAACCTGTGTGTAATAGTAAAGCATTGTTTCTTTTTCAGGAACTGGACCCAGTCACTCTTCATAATCAGGCACTGATGAATATGGATACTAAGCCTACAGATGGCTTCGAAAAACTTCAATTTTTGTTGCAGCAAAACCTCTTTCCTCCTGAAACATTTGGCAATCTTTTACTTTTATACTGCAAATATGAGGTAATGTGAGGTGCTGAAGTTACAACCATATTAATATGGGGGTTGCTTTTCTTTTTTCTTTAGGGTTCATTTTAATAAACCATTGATATAGTTAACCATTGCTGCTTATTTGCTTGGTTTATATAACTATTGTTTTACTGTGGAAAGGCTGTGCATCCGATTACTACTACTTTTAATTAGTTTTTCACTTTTTTATAGTTTCCCTTTATATATGTTCAAGATAACATCTGTCTGCTACTAATGTAGACCTCACCATATAAATAAGTAAACTGAGGCACAGCAGACACATTCAAAATCCGTGCTGGTGATTAGCTATCATCTTAGTTTGGAAAATAAACCTCTAATTACATTGAAACTGAAATGCCGTGTACACACGATCGGACTTCTCGTCGGAAAAAGATATGGTGGCTTTTCCGACGGGATTCTGCTCAAGTTTGCCTTGCATACACACCGTCACACAAAAGTTCACTGGACTTACGACCGTCAAGAACGCGGTGACGTACAACACTATGACGAGCCGAGAAAACAAAGTTCAGTGCCTCAAATTGTTTCCGAGCATGCGTAGGAGTTTTGCGCATTGGAATTGCCACAGACAATCGCATTTTCGGATAGGAACTTTTTCCGACCGAAAAATTGAGAACATGCTCTCAATCTTTTGCTGGCTGGAATTCGGCCAGCAAAAGTCCTATGGAGCATACACATGGTCGCATTTTCCGACGAAAAATTCTCATCGGTCTTTTGCGGGCCGAAATTCCGATCGAGTCTACGCGGCATAAGGCTCCATTCACAACGAGACAATTTGAACTGTGGGCGGAATCGATTCTGCCCACTATTCCAGAATCATGGCAAAATGCGGGAGGCATTTGCGATGCCATTACGTGTTAAGGACACTCCAATCACGGTGAGATTTTGCCGCGGTTGGCGTGCAATAAGTCACACTGCAATTGCAACAAAATCGCAATGTGCAAAGCTTGTTGCTAAAAAAGGAGCAGGAGCTTCTTTTTGGGTGACAGCAGTGTGATTTTGCTACGATTGCAGCGTGATTTATCACAATGGCATCGCAAACGCATTCCGCCGCGATTTTGGAATCGCGGACAGAATTGTAGCGACTCTGTCCACGATTCAAATTTCCAGGGTGTGAATGGAGCCTAAGATATCTAGCAGGTATAACCTGAACTTATGTAGGTTTACGATTTTATTTTTATCCTAAATTCATGTTTTTCCAAAAAAAAAAAAAGTTATGGTACAAGCTTGGTTCCTTATACAAAAACATAACTATTTGAAAGATAATAGATTCAGGTACTTAATTGTTTCTTTTATAGAGCAATGAGTAACAAAACCTAATTTACCAATAGTATCTTTTGGCTTAAAGTGGATGTAAACCCTCACATATACCCAGTGAAGTGAACTGCCTCAGATGATACACAGAGATGAAACAAATCTCCCTACATACGTTTTACATGTATATCTGCTGTCTTCAGCTTTCTAGACTCCTTGGAAAGTGCACATTGTGTTAGAAAATTTTCTTACTGTTTCAGCAGTGGGAGGGGAGTCTGGGCAAACACTGTGTGAGAGCTGATTGGAGGAAAGGCGCCCCCCCCCCCTTCCACATAGGCAAAGGAACGAAGATACTTGCAGAGCTGTGCTGTGAATAGACAAGCTCACTGCTTATCTGTCTCTAAGCTCCCTCCCTGACAAAAATATCCAGCTGCTTTTATATCCTGTGTCGGAGAACTTGTCAGAAGTTATCATGCTAATAACAGAGGAACGAAGCAGCAGAAAGACACTGGACTTAGGTCTTTGGAGAGAGATATGTAAATACTACAGATTTATTTATGTGCCCAAGTCAGATTTCATGAATCGGGTTTACATCCACTTTCAACTCTTACTGCCCACGTAACGCATATGTGCGGCTGCAACAAGGGTGGGCTTTAACTCCCACATCCTGCACCTTTACGTATATGGGTGACAAGGCTTTTTGTACTGAGTGTGCTCACTGCACGCTCCCAGCACAGTGAGCAAGCTGCCAATGTGATAGCACTCACCCTGAAGTATCAAATGCCTCATTTTCATTCATTTTTATTAGAAATTTTTAACAAAGTTACAGATAGTTACCTACTAATGTTATTCACTACGTATGGGTTTACAATGAAATTGGAATGTTTATAGATGACTGTGTACTAATGCTTATAAGTATTAATTTTAGCAATGATGTTAAAGCAGTATTAAATCCAAAAGCAGACATTTATTATTTATTTTTGCAGTTTACCAGTTCTTAGATGTGTGGCTGCATTCATTTTCTTTTTTAGGCTTTTTTTTCTTCTATTTTCATTTAGTGAGTTAAACAGTAATTAGTTTTTTTTTTCTTTCAAAAGAATAAGCTCTCTTGCCGATTGTATCAGTTTACAGGGATGAGACAAACCATTTTACACTAGCAGGGGTGCTTAAATGATCAGCTTTTATTTATTCATGTAAAATCATTATCCTAAGGCCCCTTTGACACGATTGGCCCGCTCGGATCTGCCTGTCCGTTTTTCAGGCAGATCCGAGCGAGTTCCCAATATGCAGAGATGTGAAGAGGGCTTGACAGTTGAGTGTTTCTGTCCACTCCCTCCTATGTACTTGTATAAAGATGGCCATACACTATGCAATCTGATTGTGTATTTAGTGAGAAGGGTGATCACTGATTGATTGCATTTCATTTAAAAACTGTGCAGCTGGGAATGGGAGGGTGGATGATGCAGGGTGTGTGCTAATGAGGTCAGCTGGTCAACTGCTTCCTGTGTCATAACCTAAAGTCTGTAAGGACGCAAGACAGAAGCAATAGATACATTTGGAATCATGGATGGAGGACAGTAAAGTACGTGTCTGTAGATTTTATGGAAAGCTTTGATATTTTGGCAAAAAAAGTACATGAATGCTTTATTGGTGCAAAGGGGGCTAGAATTTAGAAAAAAAAGTGAACTTAGCCTTTAAAGCAGGTCAAATACAGTCATATGTACATGTCAGTGGATCCTGAATAATCTGAGAAGTGTGACACACATACGCCATCAACACAAGCCCAAAATCTGTTAGTAAATTACTTACAATGCATTTGATTTCTTTCTAGTACTTTGATCTTGCAGCAGATGTACTGGCTGAAAATGCCCATCTGACATACAAGTTTCTAACTCCGGTAAGTATTTCTTTAAAAATGTGGTAAATTAAGTCAATTTGTATACATATTTGCTCAACTTACCCAGGCATCCCCAGTTGTTAAGGCCCCTTTCACACTGGGGCGGTGGGGACGTCGGCGGTAAAACAGCGCTCGTTTTTGCGGCTGTATTCGGCCGCTAGCGGTGCGGTTTTAACCCCCGCTGGCGGCCGAAAAAGGGTTAAACCCGCTCGTACAGCGCGGTTATAGCCACGGTATTACCGCGGTATAGCCGCGCTGTCCCATTGATTTCAATGGGCAGGAGCGGTTTAGGAGCGGTGAACACACCGCTCCTTCACCGCTCCAAAGATGCGGCTCGCAGGACTTTTTTTACCGTCCTGCCAGCGCACCGCTTCAGTGTGAAAGCCCTCGGGCTTTCACACTGAACAAACAGCGGAGGCTGTTTAGGGGCGGTTTGCAGGCGGTATTTTTAGCGCAATAACGCCTGCAAACCGCCCCAGTGTGAAAGGGGCCTAACAGGGACCTTTTGTTAAAATATGAGTAGGGGGATTTTTTTTAAATTAAAGGAAACCTTTTAAGAGTGAAACTTGGAGTATACCATTACAAAGCTCTGCTCCTGAAAATGCTGCCTGTCATGTTTACCATGTTGTAATAATATTTGAGCCACTGACCCAGCACATCATTCACTGCATTACTAATGCTACAGGAAAGGGCATTTAAAAAGCAAACTCTGCACACTTTAACATATATCCTCATCTTAAAAGTATTCAAAACTGATTTTGAGGTTGTTTTTTTGTTTTTTGTTTTTTTGCAGTTCTCTAATCGATATAATAAAATGTTTTTTTTCATTGTACAAACCAAATGGTAGCAATATAAAGTGTGTTGTTAAAGTAAAAGTCTAGGCAAAACTTTTTATTTTGGATAGAGTAAGGGAGGGTTATAACCCCTGTCAGATTTTTTTTTTCCCCATCTCTGTCCCATTGCGAAGATTTCCCTTCACTTCCTGTCCCAATGCCAAACAGTAAGTGAGAGGAAATCTCTGCAAATAAATTCTTGGGGACCCCCAGGGCATCAGAACTAGTGTCCCCATTGGAAGATTTCTATTACTTTTCTGGGGACAACCCAAAATTTTGGGTTTTTTTTTTTTACTTTCGATGATAATGGTAAACAGGACAAATACAGAGGATGAATCTCCTTAACGGGGGCACAGACAGCAATAAAAATTGACAGGGGCTCTAATCCCTCTCCACTCTATCCAAAACTTTAAAAAAAAAGAGTTTTGCCTTTTAGTTATACTTTAAGCAGGGCTCAAAATTTCAAGTCCTGAGCTACTAGCCAGGCCTCAAGGGTTACGCGCCACCAGTTGCCCCGCCCAACCCTTACCATGCCCTGCCCCTAATCCCACCCCTAAACAAGCCCTCATAAATTATCTCATGAAATGACACTTGTTGTTTTATGCAGAATTAGGTTATAAAAATAAATATTAACAACAACTTTATCCGTGCCCAAAAATGCAGCCTGCCCTTGTCCACCAATGCAGCCGGTGTCTGCCAGTGCAGCTATGTGTCCCCAATGCAGCCTGTGTCCGCCAGTGCAGCCTGTGTCACCAATGCAGCCATGTGTCCCTAATGCAGCCATGTGTCCCCAATGCAGCCATGTGTCCCCAATGCAGCCACGTGTCCCCAATGCAGCCACGTGTCCCCAATGCAGCCACGTGTCCCCATTGCAGCCACGTGTCCCCATTGCAGCCACGTGTCCCCATTGCAGCAACGTGTCCCCATTGCAGCCACGTGTCCCCAATGCAGCCTACCTGTGTAGGGGAAGAGAGAGGAGAGCCGCCGCCTGGTTAATTAGAGCGCGGGGAACATAAAAGCTTTCATTTCAATAGCTGCATGTTCCCCGCCACGCACCTTCATATACAGCCCCTCCCCCTTTTCTGGGCACTTTGATAGACAGATCACCCATCCAATCCTGGGACGGTGACCTGTCTATCAAAGTTCCCCGGACAAGGGGGAGGGGCTGTATATGATGGTGCGTGGGGGGGGACACGCAGCTATTGAAATGAAAGCTGTTATGTTCCCCGCGCTCTGATAAACCAGGCGGCAGCGGTGGCTCTCCTCTCTCTTTCCCTATGATTGCTTCCATACAACCCAGGCTGCCGGCGGTGCTAGCCCCCCCCCCAGGCAACCCACACATTTGCCAGCCCTCAAAATGCGAGCAGACAAGTGGAATTTTTGAGGGCTGCTTTAGGGTTTGCATACATTTTAAAGCAAAACTTAATTCCCCCCCCCCCCCCCCCATTGTTATTTTTAAACATTTTTTTACCCTCTCACCTGTATTGCCGGGTTATCAACTTTTTTGAGTGAAAAGGCCCACTTCCCACACTGCCATCTTGGTCCTCTTCAGGTAGCTGCCTCTTCACACAGCAAAGTCCCAATGACATCCTGGGCCCACCCACCATAGCCACTCTCTGTTCCTGCAGCCTCCTTGGAGATGTTAATTGCGTATCCCAGGAGGCTGCAAGACCAGGGACATGTCATTCTGGCCTAGATCAGAATAGTGATAAGGGACAGGGCCAGAGTAAAAAAAAAACCCTTAAAAAAAAAAAAAAGATATTTGTGATGGAAACAAAAACTAATTTTGGGAGTTAAGTTATGCTTTGGGTAAAGTGTATAATATATTTGTTTGTAGCTTTTTTTTTTTTTAACTCTCATAAGTGATTTTGTGCAAGGCTTTTTATTGAGTTGTTTGCATGGCACCCCCAGCATTTTGCTTACTACTTCAGTACCGATTGCAGAAAAACTGGCAATATTAAAAAAACGTTTCATAACTTTTTTTTTTTTTTCTCTTTTCACTACAGTATTTATACAGTTTTCTGGATGCAATACTTGTATGCCAAACATCACCTGAAGAGGTATGTCACATACATTTTATGCTTATCATACAACATAACGTGATCTAGCACTTTTGTCGGTTATTTCTCTGTTGACTGGAGGGCACAGGATCACATTTCTCATCCTTCTTTCTTTTCTTTAGTATTTGGGGATAGAGCAAACCTTTAAAGCTTTTTTTAAAAAAGTCATGCCTCAAAAGTGCCTGCTGCTACCTTTCATGACCAGAAAACATTTATCCCAGCTCCCTTCGGTACCACCTGTGGTAAAAATAGGTGGTCAAGCCGCAGTTTTTACCAAACCTGAATTTTCATTCTGCCACAGTTGTGCTGCGGCACAGCAAAAGTTATACCACGGGTCATCTTCAGTTAAAACCACTTGTCAAATGCCACTAAAAAAGCAATCCACTGTGAATTACTTTTTACAGTGGCAGCAATCATGACTTCAACTGTAAAATGGCTGACAGATTCGCTTTAACTGTCTTCGTGTTTGCACAAGTAACAGTTACCTAAAGTATACCTGTCACAAAGCAGGGGAATTCAAATATATGTGCTGAAAAAATAAATCATTACAGCTTACCTTTATTGAGATACGTACATATGTTTAATCAGTAAATCTAGACATACTGGCCAATGAAGTTGTATTTAAATCTTAACTATTCCTGCAAAAGTCTGTTTTGGCCTTTACCCCCTGTACTTTCTCAGTTTTGGGGGGAGAGGGGTCAGAGCTAAAGTCAACTTTTACAGAAAAAATCTTGACTTGCATAAAACTTCAACTATTTAGTTCTCTGAATCAAAAATCAGGTAATTTTTTTAATGCTCAGTTAGAATTTTCCTAATTTCTGACGGGTTTAATTTCAACAACAAGTTGTGGGCTTTAATGTTAAATTTACAAAAAGGAAAAGGTCTGATGTCACCCGCAAACCACCTCCATCCCAATATATGCAACAAAATACAGGAACTCACCCCGGGACTTTAAATGAGGTAAATGCGGTAAGCCAACAATTGACAAAGTAAATGCAGTCTCAAAATGTATTAAAATTGACATGCAAACATAAACAACATGAATCATAGCCAAGCCACTGAAATGATACATACAGTAAAAAATGTCATTACACATATCATGGTATAAAATGTAAATTGCAAGGTACACAGGCATGAAAAGTATCCCAAAGCGTTTCACCAGACCATGCTCGCTTCATCAGGGGTAGATGTGTGTGTAGTACATCTGTGGGGGGTATAATGAACCAAACAAGTATCCGAGATTGGTATCGTGACAATTAGTTAAGAGGGTCCAAAACGCTTGGCCCTATACTCACCGAAGGCTGGATCAGACTACCAAATGCTGAATACCCAGAGATGGCCTCTGGTACTTATTGGGTTCATTATACCCCCCCACAGATGAAACTACACACGCATCTACGACTGATGAAGCGAGCATGGTCTTGCAAAACGTGTTGGGATACTTTTCATGTCTGTGTACTTTGCAATTTACATTTTATACCATGATACGTGTAATGACATTTTTTACCGTATGTATCATTTCAGTGGCTTGGCTATGTATTATGTTTATGTTTGCATGACAATTTTAATAAATTTTGAGACTGCATTTAATCTGTCAATTGTTGGCTAACCGCATTCACCTCATTTAAAGTCCCGGGGCAATTGGTTAATGTTAAATTTAAACCTATTTAATGATTCATAGGCTGCTTGGCCTATGACACCTCACTTGAGAAATAAGAGGATATCTGTAATTTAAAGTGATACTAAACACACACTGTTTAATTTCCATTGCTCCTTCTCTTTCTGTATGTGAATGATGGCATTGTAATTATTAAAAAAAAACAAAAAACATCTAAGTACCTTTTGCCTAATCGATATACAGCTGTCACATGACCCAGCTCTTTCTCGGCCTGTCTGCAGGGAAACATATGCAGGAGGATATTCTAGTCCTCTGCTGCTGGTCACAGGTTAAAAAAAAAAAACAGCCTTTGGAATACAGAGTAAAAATAAATAATATCAGTAAACTGTTTAAAATTGTCATACATATATATATTTGAAGTTAAATCTTTATTATTTTTTGCCAATAACATGGTGTGGGCGGATTTCTGCCAGTCACAAACTGTGTCATGCCCCGCCAGCCTGTGTCTTAGAATAAGAAAAAGAGGGAGGCAAAGCCTCGACTAATTTACATGTAATATCCCACCCCCATTGTGTTTAGCTGATTAGTGGGCATTGAGGAGGAGGGAGGGACTGGGCTCTCATTTACCACGGTGTATACACTCATGTGTTTGACTGCTCAGATGCGATAGGAAGGAAATGCTCAGCATAGAAACTCACCAAAAGACTGAGCATGGGCAGAGTTGCCACTACAGCTGCAAAATCCCTAGCTGAATTGGGGACATGTACAGAAGGGGGAGATAGGGAGAAGTAGGATCATCCAGGTTTATTGCAGAATACAAAAAACAAATCTCATAGTGACTTATTGATAGTATTCTACAAAAAGGGTTTAGTGACACTTTAAATCTGTTTTTTTTCTAAATGAAAAGCTGTTAATGGTAAATATTATAAAAAGTGGAGCTTTCCTTCAAGCTCAACATGTAATTAGGAGTTTGCAATAGATATTGTTCCTGTAAAACTAGCCGGTAACTAAACATTTTTCTTGGTTATTTTGAAGCTTAATTTTTTAAAATCTTAATGTGCAGTGTGAATTAACTGCAGCTGCTTATTATATTATAATGATAATATAACGAATTATTTTGTACTTTAGGCTTATGCCAAGCTGGAACAACTGGCTGGAATGCTCACAGAACAGCTAAGAAAATTAACAAAACAGGTAAGAACTGGATATATTCTTTAATTTTCTATAACATACCACTGAAATCAGCTGCATAAAAGAAATCTTAAAAATGCACAACTAATTTTTGATTAGTATGGGAATATATACTGTACACGTTTAATTTTTATCAAAATATTACTATTATATTATTACTTTGCTTTTTTTGCTTCACACTAACACAGTGGTAGTGTTAGTCTTCAAGTGATCTCTATATGCCCTTGGAGTCCCTTGAATTATAGGACAAGTGCTTCAACTATTTTCCAAGATGAGAATAAATGTTGCTTCCTCCTGACACTAAGTGCCGGTTCACACAGGGGCGACTTGTCAGGCGACCTAGCCGCCTGACAAGTCGCCTCCCGTTCTGTACAATGGAACCATTCTAATAGGAGCGACGCAAGTTGCTCCGACTTAGGAAAAGGTTCCTGTACTACTTTGGGGGCGACTTGCATAGACTTCTATACAGAAGTCGTTTTGCAAGTCGCCGTGGAAGTCGTGTGCAGGCGACCTGCAAGTCGTGCCGCCCCTGTGTGAACCGGGGCTTAGCCTGCACAATGTCATTCAACTGTCAGATGCCAGAGCTTTTACTGCTTAGGTTAACAGCTTAGTGCTGGGAATGATGGGACTTAAAGTGAACCTCTAGCCAAGCTGGGATCACGTTAAAAAGTTCAGATATTCTTAGCAAGTAGTAAATGAGCTTTAAAATAAGCCCTTGCTGACCTGGTGTAGTTGTAGTCACTGAAGAGAAAATCATCCTCAAATTTTACAGCAGAGGCATTGAATTTGCAGCTCGGGATTGGGCGGTCTGCCAGCCTTCAAATGTAAAGATGCTGTAAACCGTTGACAAATGGACTGCAGGTAAACTTCAGAGTCTCTGTTGCAATCTTTGAGGATAAATCAATCAACGGTACCTGCAGCTAGTTGCAGCTTGTTTTTAAAACTAATTTACTGCTTGCTAAAATAGGTAAATGCTTTAAAATCCATAGCCTTGCCACAGTTTTATGTTAATAGTAAACAGAAAAGCAACCTAGGCTTCATGTACAGCCTGATCCCAGTACCCACATAGGCACAGGGTATGGAACCCCGACTAGTATCAAGCCATACCCCTGCTCCTCCCTCTAACTGCTGATTGACATGCCTGAGCTTACGCTGTCTCTACTTTACTATGCCTCTGCAGTTCAGAAGTTCAGGGGAAGCAGCACTGAGGACCTGGGGCTGGCAGGAGTGAGCAGTGGGGTACCATATTTTTTTGGGGACAAATATTAAGTAAAAATGTACTGGGTAATGTAAGTTTAAAAAAAGCAGAGGGTTTTATACTACTTCAACCTTAGCCTTGGCCTTGGCCTTATCCCTAGCATTGCCATATAGGATGATGACTGGCTCGTTTGCAATTCTCATAACAGTAGGATACTGCACTCATGCAAATGATCAGGGCGTTTAGGAAATGTGTGATTACTTGAGAATCAGCCCACTTGGAAGCACGCCATCATGCACGCAGCAATGGCAATTCAAACATCCAAAGCAATGCAAAAAGTACTCCAAAAAGGAGTAATTGTGCAGTGCTTAGAATTGTGTGTCCTTTTGTGTTATTGATGAAAAGAAACACTCATTGTACACTTAACTTGATACTGATTTTAACTCTTTTCTACTCAAAAAAAATGGCTATACATGCAATTCAAACATTTGCTAATTTGTTTGTAAAGGTGCAAGAAGCAAGACATAATCGTGATGATGAGGCAGTTAAAAAGGCTGTGAATGACTATGATGAAGTCCTAGAAAAGTAAGTTATAGAATGTATATACATTTGTGTTGATAAGGATCTCTGGAAACATTATAGCTCATGGAGACTTTTTGCAACTATATCACTAATGATTTTTGCACTGTACACTAAACTATAGTATACATACATTTACACCTCTATGTATATTTACACTTGTTATACATGGCAGTTTGTTTTCTGAACTTTATTTTAACATAACAATGCTTGGCACCTGGGGATACAGACAATAGATAAAATGTTTGGATAATGTCCAATTCCACTGCAAATTGTACTTCTGACTACAAACCAATAATTTGGCTCCTGAGGAAGCAGTCATACTGGAGTACGTGCCTTCCCTACCTCCACTCACCTGAGATGGTGTCCCCCACTGGCTGGCGCATTGGGTTTCATTTAATTTTTTATGATGTTTCTGTAGACATAATGATTTGTTGTTTAAGTCTTTCTTTAGTTCTTACTTTATTTTCTCCTTTAGTCCATTACTCTTTTTCATTTTTCTCCCCTCCACTAGGGATCAATGACAGTTATCTGCTTTTACTTTCACTGTGCATCTGACACATTCTTTATTATTACATGAGGTTTAATATGTATTTTTTTGTTTTTTTGGGTAGTTTACTACTTCCTTTATTAGATGTTGCTGTTTTGATGAGAGGCCTGGATGCCTTTCTCTGTTGAAGATTGTCTGACCCCACTTTGAAATAATACTTGAATAATTGAGGGTTAGGGCCCCTATAAAGTGTGAGTTATTTTAGTGGTTCTAAGTGTTTTCATGGCTTAGGGTTTGTGAGTTATATTTTTTTTAGGGTTAATTTAGAGGTGTTAGACCAGATAAGAGTGCTGAAATCATAAAAACTCATGCTAAGGAATTTTGATCAAATTCTGTTGCTGCTGCTCAAAGTGCTCACACCTCACCAATCTTTCATAAACCACAGCACATACAGTATAAAATTAAATAATAAATGAAATATATAAATGAAAAAATTAATTCATCATTTACGTGTAAAGTCCATATAAGGTGAAAATATATAGTTCATAAACAAATCCACTCCGTGATATCCTAAAAATATGTCCCAAGTAGCCCACGAACTTGTACCATTTGATAACGCCCTGTGGGAGGGGCGAAATGCATCGACAGAATTTCCGGTTCCATCCGTCATACTACGTCACATCCCGTGTCTGTGAAATCCACGCGGAGCCAAGGCGAACTCGGAAGACGTGCATAGATCACGGATTATTAATGCCTTTGTCTTGTTAAGCAGATGTCTATCTACTTTATTACTTTAGTGTAAGTGTGTTTTTTATACATTTTTTTAAATAAATCAGAATTACTACACTATGAAAGCTTCTCTCCCTGTATCGATCTGGGTGGAATATGAGTGACATCAACATGAAAAGACGCCTGTCTCATGGTACAAGTTTGTGGGCTACTTAGGAGCGTAAAGAAGAGCTGCCCAGCACTCCCTCACTAGAGTGAGCGTGTTGGACTTTAGGCTGAAAATCTGAGGGTCCTTGCCTTCTGGTGAGTTTGGGCACAAGAGGGGTAGGTGGCACTTTTCACAATGTGATTTTTTTTTTTTTTGAGCACTACAGCACTTTGTTGGTTTATAGTTAAACATGTAGCACTTTAGAGGAAGAAGGTCCAGCGAGGACTTCATTATTTTGGGACATATTTTTAGAATTATATCAAGGAGTGGATTTGTTTATGAACTATATATTTTCATCCTATATGGACTTTATACGTAAATGATTAATTTTTTCACTTTTATATATTTCACTGATGAATTTATTTGTATACTGTATGCACTGTGGTTTATGAAAGACCAGATAAGTGTGCTGTCTCCGGATCACTAGTTTGTTGTTTGATTTCCTCTCGGTCATCATCCTTGTAGTGTATGTTATACATCTTTTTGACTTATGAAATTCTGCCTACCCCACTGAAACTATTTTATTAAAAAAATACACACTTCAGAAGAAATATACACACTGCTCAGTTTGTAGCCTCCCCTGATATTTAACCTATGGGTTACATCGCCTTGGTGTTGACGCTTGCTTTGGCAAATAATTACATTTATTTTACTGCATCATACAAATTGCAGTGTTGGCCAGTGACCCATAAAAACACTCAGAATTGAGCTGTCTATCTACAGCGCTTGGGGGAAAACTGGAATTTGTTTTTATAGTAACTGAAGTCATGTGTACGTGTAGATTAACATAATACAGACTACAGCTAATTATTTTACCCTTTTTATCTGGTTATAGAAAGGCTGAATTCTGCGCAATTGATGTTTTCGGTTTTAATCCATGTCTCTTACAATCAACTATTACAATTAACAAATACAAAAAAACTGTCGGATTCTTATTTATTGAACACTATACCTATAGTTATATTTTATTAAATAAGCCTTAATATTAATGTCAAATTATTTGTTATACAGTATCTCACAAAAGCGAGCATACCCCTCACATTTTTTGTAAATATTTTATTATATCTTTTTATGTGCAAACACTGAAGAAATTACACTTTGCTATAATGTAAAGTAGTGAGTATACAGCTTGTATAACAGTGTAAATTTGATGTCCCCTCAAAATAACTCAACACACAGCCATTGATGTCTGAACCGCTGGCAACAAAAGTGAGTACACCCCTAAGTGAAAATGTCCAAATTGGGCCCAAAGTGTCAATGTTTTGTGTGGCCACCATTATTTTCCAGCACTGCCTTAACCCTCTTGGACATGGAGTTCACCAGAGCTTCACAGGTTGCCACCGGAGTCCTCTTCCACTCCACCATGACAAAATCACAGAGCTGGTGGATGTTAAAGACCTTGCGCTCCTCCACCTTCCATTTGAGGATGCCCCACAGATGCTCAATAGGGTTTAGGTCTGGAGACATGCTTGGCCAGTCCATCACCTTTACCGTCGGCTTCTTTAGCAAGGCAGTCGTTGTCTTGGAGGTGTGTTTGGGATCGTTATCATGTTGAACTACTGCCCTGCGGCCCAGTCTCTGAAGGGAGAGGATCATGTTCTGCTTCAATATGTGACATGTTGGCATTCATGGTTCCCTTAATGAACTGTAGCTCCCCAGTGCTAGGAGAACTCATGCAGCCCCAGACCAGACCATGGAACTCCCACCACCATGCTTAACTGTAGGCAAGACACACTTGTCTTTGTACTCCTCACCTGGCTGCCGCCACACACGCTTGACACCATCTGAACAAAATAATTTTATCTTGGTCTCATTAGATCACAGAACATGGTTCCAGTAATCCACATCCTTAGTCTGCTTGTCTTCAGCAAACTGTTTGTGGACTTTCTTGTGCATCATCTTTAGAAGAGACTTCCTTCTGGAATGACAGCCATGCAGACCCATTTGATGCAGTGTGCGGTATATGGTCTGAGCACTGACAGGCTGACCCCCCAGCCCTTCAACCTCTGCAGCAATGCTGGCAGCACTCATACATCTATTTCCCAAAGACATCCTCTGGATATTACACTGAGGATGTGCACTCAACTTCTTTGGTCGACCATGGCGAGGCCTGTTCTGAGTGGAGCCTGGCCTGTTAAACTGCTGTATGGTCTTGGCCACTGTGCTACGTCTCAGTTTCAGGGTCTTGGCAATCTTCTTATAGCCTAGGCCATCTTTATGTGGAGCAACAATAATTTTTTTTAGATCCTCAGAGAGTTCTTTGCCATGAAGTGCCATGTTGAACTTCCATTGACCAGTATGTGGGAGTGACAGCGATAACACCAAATGTAACACACCTGCTCCCCATTCACATCTGAGACCTTGTAACACTAACGAGTCGCATGACATCGGGGAGGGAAAATGGCTTATTGTTCCCAATTTGGACATTTTCACTTAGGGGTGTACTCACTTTTGTTGCCAGCGGTTTAGCCATTAATGGCTGTGTGAGTTATTTTGAGGGGACAGCAAATTTACATTGTTATACAGGCTGTACACTATCTACTTTACATTGTAGAAAAGTGTCATTTCTTCAGTGTTGTCACATGAAAAGATATAATAAAATATTTACAAAAATGTGAGGGGTGTACTCACTTCTGTGAGATACTGTATATATTTTACTGCTGTGAGCATACTGGGGGCTAAGCTTAGGCATTTAGCTGACTTACTGAGCAGAAGTAGGGATTTGTCATATATATATATATATATATATATATATATATATATATATATATATATATATATATATATATATATATATATATATATATATATATGAATGTCTGAATGATATAGGCATTTGTTGCCCTTATTTGTCTGGAATGATTATGCTTGCTTTATAATTTTATTGTAAGACTATGTGAAATAAAGCAACGGAAATTTTTAAGTGCAGCAACCCTTTGGACTTTTTTCTTTATATATAAGGTCGGTGGGAAGACCTGTAGGGAACAGGTTCTTCCCAATTATTTTGGAAATATTTAGTCTTCTGGTTCTTAGTACATGTGAAGAAAAGGGAGCCAGCCAGCTGCTCAGTACTGTTATTATGAACCAGCTTGCTTGGTGTTCCTGCGTTTTCTGAAGACAGGAGAGACATCTTGATGCAAAGTGTTAGATGGCTCTAACAAATGCCAAAAGTATCTGCTTTCCCACAGTGTGCCCAGCTGAGCTAAAAACTCATTGTTCATGAAGAAAATGATTTCCTTTATTAGAGTGAAGAAAAAAAAACAATGCTTTGCATAAATCCTTAATTTTAACAATTTTCTGTCATAAAACAACTATAGGGTGTAGAGCAGCTAAGGACTGTACGATTGATGGCACTTATGCTTGGTTACCACTGCTGCGATGGCAAAGTTGTACCACTTTGCCTGCGACTTCCTTTCAACTTGATCTGCCTTGGATGCTATTTAGGAGCCTGAACAAGGGCTGAAATCACACCCAAGTCGGACCAAAGTAGTGCAGGAACCTTTTTAAAAGTTGAAGCGACTTGTGTAGTATCAGTTAAGACGGCTCTCATAGGGAAACATTGAATTTGACATGTCACGCGACTTGGGGTCTCAGAAGTCGGATCCCATGTCACAGCCCTGTGAACTCAGCCTAAGTCCCCTGGAAGAGTGAGAGACCCTGATACCATTTCCTGTGCTCTTCACACCACCATCACTAAATCTGGGTGGCCTCTATCAACCGGTAGGTGTAAGGGGACCTAACTGAAGAAATAACAGTACAAAGGTACTAGCACACTTTCAAGCTAGCCAGCAAAATAAAACTCTTTCCATGTCTAGCTGCAAACAGAGCAGAGCGGCTGCCATTCTTGATTTTTTGTAACTGATTAGAGAGGTGGTGAACAAGATGCTAGCTATGGTAGCTATGGAAGGCTCTGTCAAGTCTTGTAAGTGCCCCCTTGAGTGGTTCTCTCTATGCTGTATGTAGCTGCTGTCTTGACCCCTGTGTGATCTACATTTGCCATAGTGATGCACAAGTGATCAGTTATGACACCAGCCATTTGATGGTTTGGCAGTTTGGTTAAGAGCTTAAGCAATTGTGACAGTTATCATTCACGGCATGCCTAGAATATAACTTTTTATGAAATGATTAAATCAATGGGTTTAGTTCCACTTTAATTTGTTCTTCCCCTGGAAACTACAAAGTTTACCAACGTGATGCAATTGGAAGTGTTTTGATATTTTCTTGTTAATGTTCATTCTAGATATATACCTGTTTTGATGGCCCAGGCAAAAATTTACTGGAACATGGAGAACTACCAGGAGGTGGAACAAACTTTCCGTAAATCAGTGGAGTTCTGCAATGAGCATGATGTGTGGAAGCTGAATGTGGCTCATGTTCTGTTTATGCAAGAAAATAAGTATAAAGAAGCGATTGGTTTCTATGAGCCAATTGTTAAGAAGCACTATGACAATGTAAGTATTATCTGCTTTTGAATGAGATTTTTTTTTTTCTTTTTTCCCCATTTTCCACAGCTATTAAAGTGGTATTTAACTCCTTTTTCTGTAACTGGGATCCAGGTGGTTATGCCCTAATGTAATTGTATGCAGAGCATATACCACATTATGACAGACTTACCTGTGAAACAGAGCCCTCTAGCCCTGAGCTGTCACTGCTTCCGGCGCTTCCATCGTTGCCTGTTCTTCCTTCCAAATTCATGCTCTCCAGCCACTTTAATGGTCGGACACATTCGCATTGGAAGTCACCATCGAGGCAGGAAGCTCTGCAGTCACAGCAGACTCAGTGTGCTGACAATGCTGAGTGTACTGCGCATGCGCCAGTGACCTCATCGGCTATAGCCAATGTGAATCTCAACTAAACTTTAGGCCATTTCCAAGGTACCTACAGATAAGCTTTATAAGCTTGCCTGCAGGGAAAAGTGTAAAATTTGAATTTAGTACCACTTTAACTATTGGGCAGGTATGAATATTAGTAACTGCTTATAAACTTCTGCCTCATTTGGAACCAAATACAATGATTTTTTACAGGTCAATTGAATATGTATGGCATACAAAATGTATTAACTGAAATATTTGGGCTATTATCTTTATATGTGATTTTTTTTTTTTTTTTTTTGCATTTTGGCCAGTAGTTTTTGATCAATTAAAAGCTGTAATTGTAATTTAAAAAATTCTTTGTTGCACTTTTTGAAGCTGATTAAAATAAGGTAGCTTTGTGTGTGTAGACATTTATGTGTGTGGCCAACTTTTCTATAGACTATTCTTTCCATATCTCCTCTGAGTAAATTAGAGACCACCCATGTTTAAGCATAACCTATCATTATTTTGAATGTAGCGAAGTAAAATAGCGGTGTCTACAAGATCAATTCTCCCCCTAAGCAAATCTAAATAAGTGCTAGGCTGGTTACCATTAGGAAGGGTGTAGCATACATGGATAAAACATTAAAAAAGCATAACCCTTTGCAAAAGATGGCTTCACCTCAACATAAACCAAAAGCAGGCTCCTCTCCACCCCACGACTGGAGCAACCTCCATACCACTGCAAGAGCAGGCTGCACCACCCACTGCAAGAGCATCCAACTGGTTGAGTAGCAATTTATTGGGGGGTAACCTTTAATTAACCGATTCAGCCCCGGAAGATTCTACCACCTTCCTGACCAGAGCACTTTTTGCGATTCGGCACTGTGTCATTTTAACTGACAATTGCGCGGTCGTGTGACATTGCACAAAATTGACATCTTTTTTTTCCCCAAAAATAGAGCTTTCTTTTGGTGGTATTTGATCACCTCTGCAGTTTTTATTTTTTGCTCTATAAACAAAAAAAGAGCGACCATTTTGAAAAAAACACAATTTTTTTACTTTTTGCCATATTAAATATCCCCCAAAAATATATAAAAAAAACTTTTTTTTCCTCAGTTTAGGCCGATATGTATTTTTTACATATTATTGGTGAAAAAAATCGCAATAAGCATATATTGATTGGTTTGGCAAAAGTTATAATGTCTACAAAATAGGGGATAGTTTCTATGGCATTTTTATTATTTTTTTTTTTACTAGCAATGTCGGCGATTATTATGGCAGACACATCGGACAATTTTGACACATTTTTGGGACCATTGGCGTTAATAGAGCAATCAGTGCTTTAAAAATGCATTGATTACTGTAAAAATGTCACTGGCAGTGAAGGGGTTAACACTAGGGGGCGATCGAGGGGTTAATTGTGTTCCCGGTGTGTATATATGTATATATATATATATATATATATATATATATATATATATATACACACACACACACAGCCTTGAAAAAGTATGCGTGGAGACTGGTTGAGGGAGGGGTGTTGCAAAGGTAGCTAATTATTTGTTTTACAGTGATCGTGTGCTAACAAGAAACATAGTGAGAGAGCAGAGTGACAGAGAGATGAGCTTATTGGTCTGCTGCTTCTCCTGTCACTGTCCCATAAAGGGCTTTGGGTGGGACAAGACCTAGCAGGAGGGCTCCAGGCTGGCCAACATTCAGCCCATGTGTATGGCAGTCAGTCCGACAGAAGCCGGTCATTCGGCCGGCTTCTGTCGAAGGACATGACCGAAGAAGGTCAGCCAACTGGCATCCGATCAGCTCTCTCATGGCTGAGGGCACTGATCGATGTGTTCTGGCTGGGGGGGCATCCCTCCTGTCAGAACTCAATAGCTTAGCAGGGTAGATTGCTGTACTAATATTCCATTGTTCTTACAGCGGCTCCTCCCGAGTTGTCAGGTTTTTTTTTTAACCCTCTGGGTTGAACGAAAAAAAAAACTAGTAGTAGTTTTTGTAATGTACAAGGCTGTACAAGGCTTTACACAGAGTTCCAGTCATTTTTGTGTTTATTAAAAGTAAGCCGCTACAAAAACTGTAACTGCTGGCTTTTAATAAACACACACTCACCTGTCCCAGGATCCAGCGATGTGGCCGCCCGAACCCTCGCTTCTCTCCCTTGCCTCTCCCCGACACTGGCATTACAAGTTTGGGTATCTGGCTGTGACAGATTGCGGCTTCACAGTCGGGTGTGCACTGCACCTCCTCAATGGTGGGCCAATCTTTTGGGTCCTGTGACGTGTCCCAGAAGATGGGAGGGGGAGAGGAGAACTTCCGTTTGAGCTGCCTAGGATGCCCGAGTGAAGTGGGAGCAGGTACCTGTCAAAACTAGGTACCTGTTTTGACATGCCAAATGTGGCATAGGAGGGGGGGAGGACTGCTTAAAGCGGAACGTCCCCTTTTGGGCGGCGCTCCGCTTAAAGGAATGAATGGGCAACATACAACTCTGTGGTGGGTTCATGTGTGCTGTTGGTCTGAAGTTTAGTTTTAAGATGTTTCTGCTCAGATTTTAAAGTAATTTCCAAAAGGGTACACAGGTCATGTTCTGATTCATTAGCATTTGCTGTCTTCTTTCATTACTCTCAACCATTACATTAAACCAACGATTGAAGATCAGATTTAATTCTTACCATATATTTGGAGATTGATCAGTTGCTTAAATCAACCTTTGGCAAAAGCTCTCTTTCTATTACTGTTTACTGAAGCATATGCATCATCTTTGCACAATTTTTCTCCTGTGCATCTCAGCTGGGACAGTGTAACATTGAAGAATGTCCTTGCAAGAGAAAAGTTTCGGTAAACTGAGCGTTTGTCATTTTTGTTTTAATATTTTCTCCTTTGCTTTGGTTGCATGGCTTTTCAGAGTGCTTGTCTCTGTACTGTGTGCTGCTATTTCTCAGGCCTGCAAGTATGCACTTTGTCTATCACAGCCTGGTGTCATCTGTATAAATGGTTCTCATAGTGGACTTGTATAATAACTGTGTTACTGTATAGATAATATGCATTTTGTTTTCTTAGGATGGAAGATATAGTAATTCAATTTTTCATGAACAGTTTAATTTACTTGCCTTACCTATGCTTGTAAGGTTGTTGCATTTGGTCTCATAAAAACCCATCCTTTTGTTACCGGTACTTAAAGTATAAATAAAGACAAAACTTTTTTTTCCAGTTTTGGATTGAGTCGAGAGGGATTAGAACACCTGTCAGGTCGTCAGTGCCCCTGTCACAAAGGTTCACCCTCTCTGTTTACTGTTCTCACTGAGAGTAAAAATGAAAATCTCATATTTTGGGTTGCCACCAGAACTGGAATAGAGGAGAAATCTTCCAATAGGGACAATTGTTCTGGTGACCCCGGTGACAGCCAGAGATTTCCTCACTTTGGAGGAATTTTCTCTCACTTCATTTTGGCTATGAGACAGAAAATGAATAAAATATCTCTAATGGGACACAGATGGCAAAAAACAACAAGGGTTATAGTCCTCTCTTGCTCTCATCCAAAATGAGAAAAAAAAAGCCTTTAGTTTTACTTTAAATGCTCTGTTCCCCATAAAATATGCAGAATTGAAGATTAGCCCTCTTTTTTTTTTTTTTTTTGTTCGCACAAAATGAAACAAGACACGTTATGGTTTATTCTTTTTGTACGTTATTTGCTATCTGCAAACAAAATGGTCAGCGCTAGGTTTCTTTTTTTTTTTTTTTTCAACAGAGAAAGCATATTACTAGTTTGCTTTGTTTTTTTGTTTCAATAATTTTTATTTGAATTTCGCATCAGACAAAAGAGAAAGGGTGAACCAAATACAATACAACATAGTAGTGTACTACAGTTATATTGCAAACAACAATTTATAAGATACATATGTATTTTTGGTTGTACAGTACTACACTTCGAAGAGTAAAAAATTATGTAGTATAATGAAAGATTATTTGTTAGGCCCACTCATGATCTCTTTTGTGATCAGAGGAGCTGTGTTTTGAATACCTTTTTTTTTTTCAGTGTTTGAGTGTATGTGTGTGTGTGGGTAGCTCTTAGAATTCATGTACCACCAATGAAAAGAGTGGAAACATAAATGAAAATAAAAATGATAAAAATAAAATAAGATAAAATAAACATAAGTCAGAATGATAATAATTATAACTAAGACATGTGAGTCCTATTGCATCAGAATAAGCTTGCTATACTCTCCTTATACTTGTTCTGTAATAATTCAGGACTACAACTAGAAGATCATTTATATGGGATTAAAGGCTAAAGACTTCCGAGTACCATTTGAACCAAGGTGTCCACAAATTCGAGACTGCTTCATAGTTCCCGGTAGATGAGGAAAAAAAGGTTTAAACCGCTTGAATTAACTCTGCTATCCCAGGAGCTTTTGGTTCTTTCCAATACCTTAGTATAGTTAGGCATACTGCAAGTAGTACATGAGAGATTATAGTTCTATGGGGTATGGGAATAGATCCTAATTCTAGGGATAGAATCGCCATTCCTGGGTATACGTTCAGGTTCAGACCTGTGATTTTGATTATAATGTTTGCTACTTGGATACAAAGTAAATGTAATATTGGACAGGACCACAACATATGGATTAGGGTACCTGGCGATCCACAGCTCCTCCAACACTCTGGGGAGGAGGTTGGGTAAATCTTGGATAACAAATATGGGCAGCATTATTTTTTGGTAAAGCTCCCAGAGGCTTGCACTTCTGGTAGAGGAGTAGATGGTACAGAGGGCTTTCACCCATTGATCTGCAGGGTATTCTTTCCCTATTACTTTCTCCCAAGCGGTTATTTAAGAAGGTTTAGCAAAGGTATCTTTTTCCTGTAAGCATAAGTATATAAACAAGATACACTTAAATGAGGTTTTGCATTGTTGGTAGTATTGGACTAATTTCCAAGGTAGTTTTCACTAGGTGGGCTATCTGGATGTATGTGTACTGCTCACTGGAGGGAAGGTTGTATTCCAGTTGCAGAGTCCTAATGCCCCGTACACACGGTCGGATTTTCCGATGGAAAATGTGTGATAGGACCTTGTTGTCGGAAATTCTGACCGTGTGTAGGCTCCATCACACATTTTCCATCGGATTTTCCGACACACAAAGTTTGAGAGCAGGATATAAAATTTTCCGACAACAAAATCCGGTGTCGGAAATTCCGATCGTGTGTACACAAATCCGACGGACAAAGTGCCACGCATGCTCAGAATAAATAAGGAGATGAAAGCTATTGGCCACTGCCCCGTTTATAGTCCCGACGTACATGTTTTACGTCACCGCGTTTAGAACGATCGGATTTTCCAACAACTTTGTGTGACCGTGTGTATGCAAGACAAGTTTGAGCCAACATCCGTTGGAAAAAATCCTAGGATTTCGTTGTCGGAATGTCCGAACAAAGTCCGACCGTGTGTACGGGGCATAAATGTTTTTAGTGCTGGGCCAACCTGTATGTCCTCTAAATGAATGATGCCTTTATCCACCCAGGTATTGCATTACTAGTTTTATAAACCATAATGTATATCTCTCCCGAAATGAAGACTTTTTCCATTTCAAAAACATCTTTAAACTGAACCTAATCTGGTCTAAAAAGTGTTTAAGTAAAAAATGCAGAAAGCATAAATAAAAACTAAAAACAGAGCTTAAAGAGGAACTGCAGTCTGCTGTCATAATTTGTAATAAAAACATCTTTGCCATTCTGAAGCTTCCCTCCAACCACTTTGCATAATATTTTATATATACTGTGATTCTGTACTTGCCAAATATGCTGCATAAATCTCCCTCCACTAAGTCTGGCTCCAGCCATTTTATCTGTGGGCAGCTAAAGCTGCTGCCTGTTCACTTCCTAGATTTACACAGACACAGAGAGGCACACCTCCAGCTCTGCAGCCATGCAGCTCTCATTGGCCCTCTTATGACTCATCCCCCCTCTCTTCCTGGCAAATTCTTGTGAGAGATAATAATAATAATAACCAGTCAAGAAAGAGGAAGTGGGCTGTATAAGGTATTTACTGTCAGAAAAAAAATGTTTTACTATCCAAAGTTAACCGCTTTCCGACCAGCCACCATCGTTATACGGTGGCAGGTAGGCTCTCCTTCTCAAATCGCCGTAGCTGTACGGCGGCTCGTGCAGCTGTGATAGCAGGCTAGCACCCGTTGCACGCTGCGGGAGCATGCTCACGGGTCGGATGGGCTCGATGTTCGCTGACGACCCACGATCGCCTGTTACAGAGGCAGAAGGGGAAACAAAGGCGATTCCCCGTTCTCACAGGTGACATGGCAGGGATCTACTGTTCCCAGTGGTCTCTGTCATGTTCCAGTAAGCCCATCCCTGCCAGTGACATTTACACAGTAATCAGTGACTATTTATAGCACTGATCGCTGTATAAATGTCAATGGTCCCAAAAAGTGTCAGAATTGTCCGTAGCAATGTTGCAGTCCCACTAAAAACTGCAGATTGCTGCCATTACTAGTAACAAATAATAAAAATGCCATAAATCTATCCCCTATTTTGTAGACGCTATAACTTAAGCGCAAACCAATCAATATACGCCTATCGCCTATTGCGATTTTTTTTTTTACCAGAAATATGTAGAATATATATCGGCCTAAACTGATGAATAAATTAGTTTTTTTTATATATATTTTTGGGATATGTATTATAGCAAAAATACCGATCTGACCAGAAAGGACTGTAACCCACAGAGTTGGTCTCCGGAGTCCATTGAGGCCTTTGAGAGTCTCAAGGCTGCCTTTTGTTTCTGCTCCTCTGTTGGCACATCCTGATCCTACGTTACCTTTTATCTTTGAGGTTGATGCTTCTGAGACTGGAGTTGGCGCTCTTCTCTCTCAACGTCCTACCTCTGAGAGCGCTATGCATCCTGGTAACTACTTTTCCAAGAAATTGTCACCTGCGGAGTGCAATTATGAGATTGGGTACAGAGAGCTGTTATCGATCATTTTAACCCTGAAGGAATGGAAACATCTCCTCGAAGTTACCACTGTGCCGGTTCTCATTCTTACTGACCATAAGAATCTCACATTCTTGTCTGAGGCTAAACGCCTCTCTCTCAGAAGGACGCAATGGGCTCTTTTCTTGTCAAGTTTCAATTACATTGTCTCATTCTTACCCGGTACTAAGAATGTAAGGGGCTGATGCTTTGTCGCAACAATTTTCCTCCTCTTCCAAGATGGAGTCCGTTCCAGTTCCTGTGATTCCTCCTGATCGTATTCTGGCTATGGTTCGCACCAGTCTCACTTCTCCTTTAGTTGACAAAATTCTTGCCGCTCAGGTCCATGCTCCTCCTGAGAAACCTTGTGACCGCTGCTTTGTCCCAGAGAGTCTCCGTACTGCTGTGCTCCGGACTTACCATTCTCCCAAGGCTGCTGGCCACCCTGGGAAGAATGAAGTCTTTTGGGCCATTTCCCAACAATTGTGGCGCCTAGTCTATGTGCTGATGTAACCACCTTCATAGCTGCCTGCTCAGAGTAAGACTCCATGACACCTTCCAGTGGGCCTCCTACAACCCATACCCAATGGAGAGGCCCTGGACCTACCTGACTATGGATTTCATTGTGGAGTTACCCAACTCCCAGGGCAACACAGTTATTCTTATGGTGGTTGACCGGTTCTCGAAAATGTCTCATTGTATTCCACTTAAGAAGTTGCCCACTTCTAAAGAACTGGCTTCGGGAGATCTTTCGCTTACATGGGCTACCCAAGGTGATTGTCTCAGACAGGGGTAGTCAGTTTGTCTCCCGGTTCTGGCGAGCCTTTTGTGCACAGTTGGGAATTCAGCTCGCTTTCTCCTCTGTGTATCACCCGCAGTCTAATGGGGCCGCAGAACGAGCCAATCAGTCCTTGGAGCAGTTCCTACGTTGCTATATTTCTGATCATCATAACAACTAGTCAAACCTCTTACCATGGGCAGAGTTTGCTCACAATAGTGCCTTGAATTCTGCTTTCTGATTGTCCACGTGTATGGCTAACTATGGTTTCCAACCCTCCATATTGCCTGATTTGTTCCGCAGAGTATTCCTGTGTTAGAGGAACATCTGCGTGGTCTTTGTTCCACTTGGGCACAGGTCCAGGAGGCTTTGCGACATGCTAATGATAGGTACAGACTCCATGCTGACCATAGATGCCTGCCTGTGCCTTTCTACCTGGCTGGGGACAGGCTCTCTGAAGTTTGCACCTAAGTTTATTGGGCCTTTCCTGATTTCCTGTTAGACCTTCCTTCTAATATGCGTATCTCAAATGTATTTCATGTCTCCTTATTAAAACCTTTGGTGTGCAACCGCTTTACCACCTCGGTGCCATGTCCTCACCCCATACAGGCTGAGAACCATGAGGAGTTTGAAGTACAGTCCATTGTTGACTCCCGTAGGTCCCGTGGGCGCATACAGTACCTCGTGCATTGGAAAGGGTACGGTCTGGAGGAACGCTCTTGGGTCTCATCCTCGGATGTACATGCCCCGTCCTTCTCCATGATTTCCATTGACGTTTTCCCCTCAAGCCTGGTGGTCCTCCAAGAGGGAGGGGTCGTTGAGGAGGGGCTGTGAACAAGCACGATTCTTTTCGTGTGAAACGCGTCAACTGATCATCATTGCAATTATGTCTGGCTCATGACAATAAAGAAATTTCTACAGCATCTTTTGGATTCAAGTGTGCAATCAATCTTTTCTTCTTTTCTTGATATTTGCCTAAGGTGATGAGCCGGGATTAGCACCTTGGATCATATGCGTCCATTTTTTGCCTGAAGCGGTATGTGCACCCTTGTTCTTTTGTTAAGGAGGGGGTACTGTCAGGGCTGGGCTTATTAGCCCTTCCTTCTTTGAGCTGGCCGCTCAGCTGTCAGCTAATTGCCAGCTCCTATCTCTCCACAGAGACTCCCCTGTTGATAATATCCTGCTCGTCAGTCCTGCTTACATAAGCCGTCCAGCCTAGATGATCTCTGCCTTCGTCTTGGTCAACGTCACAGACTTTCTCTTGTGCTCCTGTTAAAGACTTGCTTGGCTGACATTCCTTCTGGCTCCAGATCCTGCTTGCTCTTCCACTACGCTGATTCCTGGCTTCCCGGCTATCCATTTTGGTTACCGAACTTTGACTATGTTTTGACAACGTTTGTTCTATTTACTTTTATTAATAAACAAGTTTGATTTAACTGTACTTCTGTCTCGGTCTGATTCATGGTTTCTGACAGGCCTACACACAGGTAAGGTCACCATGCGCATTCCCAGTGAAAACTGGGGTCAATCCACTTGAAGGATCAAGAGCTTAGTCACCATCCACCCAGGATCCAGCCCACTCGGCAAGAGAGAAGAGATAAAAAAAAACTCCTCATGGTATAGTATTCCCACATTAATAAAAGAATAAAATATCCAGTTACAAAGAGTGCACTGAAACCCAGTGCACAAGAGGAAGCGCGCTCTTAAGTTTCCAAACATTGCCCCCTTAAGGATAAACATCAATGGGAGAGACACCAGTAAAATGGCCGACCTCTGACTTCTGGGTGTAATGACGTCCTATAACCCCACCTACCTTATTTTCATTATTGACTGTACGCGAGTCATTGCACATCTGATGAATGTACAATGACGTGCATACAGTCGCAGCTTGCCATTGATTTGTTCAGCAGTAGTATGCAAACAACTGTCACTCCTCTCCACGCTGTACAGGCCTTCTGTGGTAGTGTGTGGCCTAAGTTTCTTCCCACTGTAACCATTTTGGTTTTCCTGTCTCGTTGGGTCCCAAGCCCAAATCGATGGATGCATTGGTGTGCATTCAGTCTACTGATGATGGCCAGAAAACAGCTGTATGCAATTTGGAATAAATGGCTCTATTATTAGGCTATACGTGCACTATGCACCATACGACTCTACCCACTGTCCTGAATTTGAATTGGGGAATAATTCTCTTATTTTAAGACTTGTGATAAAATGGGACGTGCGCTTCCATTCTAAGAAGACGTTAATTTGATATGTATAGGCAAATAGTGTGATACTGGGCTCAGAATCACTGCAAGCCGGTTGTAAAAGTGACGGTTTTTATTGAGCTTGCAAACAATCTAGCAAACAAAACAGCTTTCTTCAGCAAGCAAACACAAAATAGTTTATAACTCTGGTAAAATGGAAAACAAGAGTATTGCCCCATACACACGGTCGGATTTTCCGACGGAAAATGTGTGATAGGACCTTGTTGTCGGAAATTCCGACCGTGTGTAGGCTCCATCACACATTTTCCATCTGATTTTCCGACACACAAAGTTTGAGAGCAGGATATAAAATTTTCCGACAACAAAATCCGTTATCGGAAATTCCGATCGCGTGTACACAAATCCGACGGACAAAGTGCCACGCATGCTCAGAATAAATAAAGAGATGAAAGCTATGGGCCACTACCCCGTTTATAGTCCAGACGTACGTGTTTTACGTCACCGCGTTCAGAACGATCGGATTTTCTTTGTGTGACCGTGTGTATGCAAGACAAGTTTGAGCCAACATCCGTCGGAAAAAATCCTAGGATTTTGTTGTCGGAATGTCCGAACAAAGTCTGACCGTGTGTACGGGGCATATGGCTCTCCGGCACTATACCGCTCCCACACGGGGGTCTGAGGTTTCCTGTCTGCTTCAGGAGTCTCAAATAGGTGGTTTTCACAGTTCAGCAACCGTATTTCAGCCCCAAGCTAGTCCATCCTACTCACTCAGGTGTCCTGCTCTTTCTCTTGCACACAGTTGCCGACTGTTCCCTCTTCATTTTACTGGACTACCTCTTAGGCCTGGTTCACATCTATGTGGGTTTGCGTGGGCACGGCACATCCCATTTATTTGAATGGGCTGCCGTGCCTGTGTTTCCGGCAGAAATAGGTGCAGGCAGCATTTTAAAAATGCAGCACCCAGGAAATTGTATGGTGCTTTTACACCATGGTGATTCCCCTGTAGTTCCAGCACTCACAAATTCTCTGTATTTCTAGATGCATGGGGTGATATTAAAAATGAATGGCAGCCCCACGCATTTTGAATACGGGTGGTTGCGGGTATTGCTGCAAATCCTGCACCCGCAAAGATGTGAACAAGGCCTTAATCAACTTTGCATGCAATCTGTATATTATTTTTAAATTTCCAAGTTTACTTTTTTCAGATTTTTATTGGTAAATAGAGAGATGTATGTTATCCACTAGAGGGAGTTCTCAGTGTATCAATGTAACATCTGTAGAAATAAGATATCAGTGACTGCAGTGGCAACATAATGCCGCCAGAATTTTTGATCTTTAAGAGGAAGTAGAAACATAAATCTTGGCTTTGTGATCATACACGTATGAGATTCAAATCAATGTGTTTTCTAATCTATAATGTTGCATTCTTTATTATTTGTATTTAGTATATTACTAATTTAAGATGAAACACTAGCTTTGTGAGTGCCCTTCATGCAATAGCATGGTCATTGTCCTTGTCTACATGATAACTTTTGTATACATACTGTTTCCTAATAATAATGTAACATAAGTTCTAATTAAGCATCCTTATTTTGCCTTTTTTCAGATCTTGAATGTCAGTGCAATTGTTCTTGCAAATTTGTGTGTTTCCTACATCATGACAAGTCAAAATGATCTGGTATGCTTTTTTTTTATGATCATTATTATTTTTTTTAATTAGCAGTATTTATAATTACTGTCATTATGTTTTGTTTCTGAACTGCCAGTATTTTACATATTTCTATACATCTTTTTGTACAAGGAACCTTCTACTTGCATTCAGTGTTGGATCCAGTGGCGGCTGGTGACTGTTTCCCAGTCCACCTGCACCTACTCGATCGGCTTGGATCATCGGGCAGGGGGAGACAGGCTGCCGCAAGATAGCGTCTTCCTTGGAGATCACGGCGGCTTCCGCAGTGCCTCTCCTCCCCTTCTCCTAGGCATCCAGTAGGATCACCTAAGCTTTCAGCCATTCGGGAACCGCGCTTCCTGATTGGCTGAGAGGCGATTCAGTGATAGAAAAGCAAATCTTCATTTGCTTTTCTAACACATCTGAGTGGACTGCAAGCGCAATGCTCTGTGCTCCAAGTCCAACTTTTTTTTTAAGCCTTTTAGAGCCTATGGCTATAATCGGGTGCTTAAAAAAAAACCCTGCTGCTGTAATTTAGGCACCCAGAGTCCGAAAAGGGGCCGGACGCCTGAATAGGGGGTGGCAGCGGCAGCCATGGATAGATTCATGCTATGCATGAATCTATCCATTATTCATAGAGGGGGTGGCTGGAGAGAGGGGGCAGCGCCTATGCGCCCTTAATGCACGGGCCACCACTGGTTGGATCCACATGTCTTTGTATACTGAGGTGTATATTTTTAGGGCTAATTCACATTGGCTTCAGACGAACATGCAAGTAAAATGCAGAAAAATGGTTTGCAATTGAGGTTATTCTGAGATTATATAACATCAGCTCAACCTCAGTTCGTGATCAGTTTAGGGTGGGTTTAAAATGCATTCATAATGATTTGTATGAAGGAAAATAAAACCAAGTAATATGATGTATGGTAAAAGCAACATTAAATACAAGTGCACACAATTTCATAAGATCTAGTTTAAAATTCAAATGTTGTATTTCACATCCAGTAAAAATACTCAGCAAACTGAGGCCTTCATTACACCAACAGGTGCTTCCAAGAACGCAGGCTTTTTTGCATGTTCCCACATGGTCTGCTTTAGGGCAGCCTATTAATTTAAAAAGATTTCTCTATGAATGAGAAATGCAGAACAAAGATGCCGACACAATTTTTAAAGTCGCGATGCACCAAAATGCATAGTATTGCATGTTTGCTAGATATGTGGGGGTGCCATTAAGAATTAATGCCATGACATCTATGGTCCATTCACCCTCCCATGAGTATCTAAGTACATCTTGGGCATACAAAAGAATAAGTAACACTCTACCTGTACAGCTTATCCTGCTGAATCTGGGCCATAAAGATAAGATGATGCAGAAGGCAAATGGGTAATGTTGTATTTGCTCAGAACAATAAGTGATGGCAGGGGTGGGAAAAATGGAAGTATATATTGTATTAGTTAAATCCACTAAAAGCCTCTGGTTTTGATTTAACCACTTTAAGACCAGGCCTTCTTCTGACACTTTGTTTACATTTAAGTTAAAATCAGTATTTTTTGCTAGAAAATTACTTAGAACCCCTAAACATTATATATTTTTTAGCAGAGACCCTTGAGAATAAAATGTATGACTTATGCCTCGTACACATGATCGAATTGTTGGCCAACAAAACCGTGGAATTTTGTCCAAATGGTGTGGCTCAAACTTGTCTTGCATACACACGGTCACACAAATGTTGGCCAACAATTACGAACGTAGTGACGTACTAGACGTACTACTTGGTTTTTCAGCTCTTTAGCGCCACTCTTTGGGCTCCTTCTGCTAATTTCGTGTTAGTAGAAGTTTGGTGAGTGCTGATTCGCGCTTTTTTTTCGCGTTTTTCCTTTAGCTCTGTTCAGTTCACGCTTTTCATTTCGTGCTTTTCAGTTCGTTTCTGAATGGCCGTTCGTCAACCAGACATTTTGCGGAATCGGAGGAGATAACTTATTTATGATTGGCCTTGGAGTTATTGCTTTGACATAATTTTTTTGGTTGAATAATGATTTGATTTGGTAAATTTTCTATATTTTTGGATGCATAAAATGCACTTTTTGGTTAAGTTCTATTGGCAGATAGCATGTCTAATTTTATTTGATTTTTTTTTAATGCACAATTAAAAAATTGTGGAGAATAATACTTGGCTATGTGTTTTACTTCAAATGACAGTTTGGGAGTAGGCAGTTACATTTTAAAAAATACAATGTAAAATTGACAAGGGATAGATAGTTGTATCTTTGTTCTTAAAAACTACGGGATAATGGTGTTGTAACTTGCACAAAAAAAAAAAAAAAAAGAACATAATAATAATCTTGACATCACTAGAAAAAAAAAAAGCCTTTGAAAATTAGTTTGCAATAACTCCATCAGTATCACCAGCAAAGCAGCTTCATTATTATCCCATTAAAGAAGAAGAGAATTGTGCGCTACATTTAGAGATTTCATAAAAATTTGCCACGTCACGAATGTTAATTCTCCATTATAAATGCTAGTTTACAAGATTGACCGCTTCTGCTTCCGAGCATGCGTGTTTGTACTTTGGACTTTTGTCCGACGGACTTGTGTACACATGATCGGAAAATCCGACAACACACATTTGTTGGCGGAAAATTTGAAAACCTGCTAGCCAACATTTGTTGGCCGAAAGTCCGACAACAATTGTCCGATGGAGCATACACACGGTCGGATTGTCCGCCAACAGCCTGACATCCAACATTTCCCGTTGGAAAGTCCGATTGTGTGTACAGGGTTTTAGGCCTTATAGGCTGAAACGCGTCAACTGTTTCATCTGCATTGGTTCATTGTGGCTTGTCAATAAAAACAAAGATTTTTTTTAAAGAGCAACAACCGGAGTGCAGAACATTTTTCCTACATTACTTTACTCAGCCAGCGACTCTGGATCGAGTACCCGGGAGCTCTGCTATCTATGTGTTGTATGGGTAGTAACATCGACTTTTGTGTTTATACTAGAGAATAAAATGCTGGTCATTGTAATTTTTTATGTCGCAACGTTTTTTCAAATGCATTTTTTCTGAAAAAATACACTTTGATGAATTTTAATGCTAAAAAATGCACTATATAACCCAATTTTTTGGGTAAAATATAAACAATGTTACGCTGAGTAATTAGATACCTAACATGTTACTTTATAAAATTGCACACACACGTTGAAAGGTGCCAATATTTTCTGCCATTTTGCAAACTTCTATTTGTTGTTGCTAACCTATTGACTAAGCATGCTTTGTGCTCACCACGCTAAAGAGAAGTATCACCACAACTACAAATTTGTTATTAAATCCTCCATGGGACCAGGTACATATGGTGAGACTTCTTTAAGACTGATTGCCCATCCGATTATGGCTTAGTAAAGTTACCTTTACTTCATGCACAATACTAATCAGAAGCAACTCACTGTTCTATAGCACAATGTTAGCTTCAGGACTTTTTTGCTATGCAGAATCAAATTTGGTCGTCAAATAATGGCTTCATGTGGTTATAAGGGAATAGAGATGGAAGCAGGAAACTGTGTTTGCAGGGACATCATACTGTAAGGCCTAGAGAGTTTCTAATGAAGCCATGGCCAAATCCCCAGAGGAAACCTTGTGCGCATAATACTCCATACGAATAGTTACTGGGTCCAAAGTTCTCTTTTTTCCTTTTTGAGCATAAAAGTCTCCAAGCCTACAGTTATTTATTTTATTTATTTATTTGTTTTTATAATGGCCTTGTGAAAGGTATCACTCTCTCACTCACTTCTGCATTTGATTTTGTTTTGCACAATGACACTATGAGGAGTGTATCCATTACTGTATTAGCTTATGTGTATGTGAACCTCAAAAAAATTGGTGAAACTGGTTGTGTGTGGGTTAGTGTGACCCATTAACCTGTTTTTCCATTTGCATCCTTGAAGGTGTAGAGGTAAAAATGCCTTTACACAAGAAACTCTAAGCATAGGCTATGCATCACAACAACATTTTGTTCCTTGCTCAAGCATGAGCGCACAAATTTTAGAATCAGACAGAATAATGTTGTAATAAATAACTATTTTATAGATATACTTAAGCATTCCATGGATCAATTCTTTTGCACTTTCGGTAATGTTGAAAATGGTTTTTATATAAAGCCATAAAGATCACATTACTAACAGCAATAATGCAGCCGTTGATGTGAGAGTTGCTGAAAGTGTTTTTAGATTGGTTGCCCTTTTGTGGAGATTTAAATTCTGTGGGGTCTTCCTCTTTGGTACCTCATTGCAGCACTAAAGTACCTAGAACTGCAGTAAAATGAAACCACTATGAAGCAGGAAAAAACCTTAAAAGTTGTAATGTAATTTAGGGTTCCCATCTCCATCACTGAGTCATTTAAAACATTCCTTTAAATTTGTCCTTGCTAGGCAGAAGAATTAATGAGAAAAATAGAAAAAGAGGAGGAACAGATTGCTTATGATTACCCTGATAAGAAAATCTACCATCTCTGCATAGTTAACTTGGTTATTGGGTAAGTGTTTGTTTTTTTTTTTGGTTTTTTTGTTTGCTTGAAGAAAAATAGTACAACATGATGCCCTGTACTAAACTTTTCCAGTTCTGATAAGTGCTTCTGCACCCTTAAATGATGCTCAATGTATCTTGAAGCGAATCTATAAATAAAGCTCCATCTAAGTGCTCTCCATGAGGTCCTATTCGTCAATCCCAGTCTTTTCCATTTTTATGGAGAAGGGTTAGAGAGGGAGAGGCTATAATGGACTTTAATGGTTTTTATTACAAAATATATATAGATATCTATATAGATATCTATATAGATATATATATACATACTTCTAACGCTTAAATATTAAAACTCCAATGATAATCAACAAAAACTCTTCATTCTGAAATCACATTAGGGTGTTACAACTAGATCATTTACATCATCTGTATATTGCTCGACATGTTTTGCGGGTCACATTTACCGCTTCTTTAGGAGATTTATTGTACATATACATGAAGTTTTTAAGAGACAATTATCATATAACTATGAGATAAAGGAGACATACGTTAGTTAAACAAAAAACTGATAATATTTATAGTAAACATGCTAAAGTTTGATTCAATATGAAAAATCTTACCCATCTTACCCAGAATATGAAGTTGCCGGAGGCCCAAGGGAGGATGACCCACTCCGGGTCATATAGCCCAGCAATACAGATACTGTGTGTATATAGCCCAGCAATACAGATAGTGTGTGTGTGTGTGTGTGTGTGTGTATAGCCCAGCAATACAGATAGTGCTGCGGCACTGACATCATCCCCCCCACCCCCACTTGCGGCACCACTGACATCACCCCCCCCCCCCCCAGACCCACCCTTTTTTGAAGCCTATTAGAGCCTCTGGCTCTAATCAGGTGCTTCAAAAGAAAACACCCCCGCCATCGGAATCCATGCACCCGGCATCCTGAAAGGGGCTGGGTGCATGGATAGGGAGGTGGCAGCAGGGATAGGGGGCAGCGCCCGTGCGCCCACAATGTATGGGCCACCACTGGCATAGAATAGGTACATGGTTTATCTTTTTTTCTGATATTTATAATAAAGCTGGACATACACAATGTGAATTTTGTCTAGTTCTTGATGAATTTGCCTAGTTGGGTGGCCTTGTCAGCCACTTCTCACTTGTGGAGCAGAAAATTGTTGGCCGAACAGCGGCTGTATCCAATCAGATTGTTTGGATATTTTAAAAAGTCGGCAAGATTTGTCCATCCACGCTGTATAGAAAGGATGGAGGAATTGGTGAGATTTTTTTCATTCACCCTGCAGGCTAAGCGAAAAAACTGTATGGCCAGCTTAATACTGATATATTGACTGAATTTATCATTTTTGCTACTTTTTAACAGGACTCTTTATTGTGCTAAAGGAAACTATGAATTTGGTATTTCTCGAGTCATCAAAAGCCTTGAACCATACAATAAAAAGGCAAGTATAACTTGGGTATTGTACTGGTGCAGTGGAAACAAAGATGTTTTGTGCTCAAACCCAAATAACTTACATAGATATAAAACACATTAGGGGCTAAAGGGATGTGGCCACATTATGACGCTGAAGATACTGAAAGAACTCTTTGCACATTGCTATACCCCCTATATATATTTTTAGCAAACTTGCAAAAAAACAGGGATTCTTGGTTCACATACTGTATATTGCAATACATGATCAAGCTGGCCAGCTGAGTCAAAGTGACTGCTGTCTGGTCAGTCCTTACTCTATTGTGTAAAATGTAAAATACTTGCTTATAGAATACTTAAATAGACATATAGTGCCATTATGCAACAGTGTAGTATCAATAGTATTAGTAAAGGGGGCAGTAACTGTAAAACCAAAAGAGATTTTATGTAAATCTACTGGAGATTACACTAACTTGGCTGTATCTGCCTCATATGTATGGCGAAGCTCCCACCAACTCCAGAGAGATGCAGAGCATGCAGAAAATCAAAGAGCTTTTCAAGCCCAGCCCTGCCCACCATAAGTTGTAGAATATGGTATGTAACTAAATGCGGAACGGTGTACCACTCACTTATGATTTATTTATCTTTAATTAAACGTTTTAACCACTTAAGGACCAAGCCTATTTTTCTTGTTGTTTACAAGTTAAAATCCGTTTTCTTTTTGCTAGAAAATTACTTGGGACCCCTAAACATTATATATTTTTTTTCAGACACCTTAGAGAATAAAATGGTGGTCTTTGCAATACTTTGTTATTTGCGCATCGGTCATGCAAACGCAAATTTTTTGGAAAGAATAGGAAAACGGTAAAGTTAGCACAATTTTTTCTATATTGTGAAAGATAATGTTACGCCGAGTAAATTATTACCCAACATGTCATGCTTCAAAATTGCTCCCGCTCGTGGAATGGCGACAAACTTTGGCACTTAACAATCTCCATAGGCGGCGTTTAAAAATTTCTACAGGTTACCAGTTTTGAATTACAGAGGAGGTCTACTGCTAGAATTATTGCTCTCGTTCCAACAATAGCGGCGATACTTCACATGTGTGGTTTGAACACCGTTTTTATATGTGGGCGTGACTTTTACTTCTTATTTTTACACTGTCCTATTAAAAAAAAAAAAATGTATCGCTTTTATCCCTATTGCAAGGAATGTAAATGTAAACATCCCTGTAATAGAAGAAAAGCATGACAGGACCTCTTTAATGTGAGATCTGGGGTCAAAAAAACCTCAGATCTCCCATTTACACTTAGAAGCATAAAAAAAAATGTCTTTTTTTTTTTTCTTGGATTTTTTCCACGGATTAAATTTTTTTCCAGAATCCAAAACCAATCATCTTCCACTAAAACTAGCCCAGATATGTGTTTGTCTGTGACTGGTAGGGATTGTAATTTACAGTAATCAATTATTGTATTGGTTTTCAGCTTGGAACAGACACATGGTATTATGCAAAGCGATGTTTCCTCTCCTTGCTAGAAAATATGGCAAAGCACATGATCATGCTCCAGGACGGTGTTGTCTATGAGTGCATTCAATTTCTGGAACACTGTGAAAGTAAGTTTCCAAGCAACGAGATAACCACGCATGGCTTGAAATATTGTACATTAAAAGTTGAACTCCAAGCAGATACATAACTATTGCCTATGCATTCAATTAAAAAGAAAAAATCCCTCGATGTGTTTACAATACTAGTACAAGGACCTGTTAGTTTCTTATAATAGACCTGTATTGCAGAAGTAAGAGTGAAAGAGAGATGAGCAGAACTCTCAGCCTGTCAGTCTTGTCTGCATTGCTCAGTGATGTAAATTAAACAACTCAGAGCTCTTTAGCAGGAGCAGAAAGCAAGTGATGACTTCATCGGTAACTCGCTGCCCCTTTATTGCCCAGCCAAAACGCTGTATATGAGTCGTGACCAAACTGTATTGCTTTCCCCTGTGAAAAAAGTGGGATCACTGACCTGGCTTTACTGTGTCTGCATTACATGACTGGCCAAACAGAATTATAAATCCTTTGGTAAATCAATAGTTCACATATATATTCAACCATTCAGGTCAGTGTTTCTTTTAACAGGAACAAGAACCCTTTCAATAGCTCTAGGGTCTGAAGGGAACCACTGCTAATAATTATGTCTACAAGTTACGGTACATTAGAGTAATGTGAGTTGAGATTTAAGAATAAAGAATGAGGCATACCGTGCATCAGTTTGATAACCAGGACTGTTCTTTACTAAAAAAATAGCTTCCAGTAATAACAATGAAATTAAAAAACAATGTCCAGAAAAGAAACACAAAGTACAAAATGATCATAGGTTGTTAGTGGAAAAGTGCCCCCTTATGTTAGTGGAGAATGGCCCACTTAAATTGGTGGCAGGTGGTAAAATAACCCTCCTAAATTGGTAGTCACTGGAAAAAGGTTCCCTTTACACTGATGGTCTGTGGGAACAATGCCCCTTGCATTGGCAGCCAATGTGAAAAATTCAGAAAACAATATGTGGTTGCACTGCCCAAATGCTTGTGATGCTTAAATAAAAATTGATTTAAATATTATTTAAGCATGTGAAGCATTTGGGCAGCGCAACCACATCTTGTTTTTGTATTTTGCACTTTCATGTGGGAAGACATTTAGTGGTTGCAGCAGCTGAGAGTTAGGTGGCAGCGTGCAACAGTCGCATTATTAATTTCACAATGTGAAAAATTCCCATCTCACAAGTAGTCTGAGATGGTTGGTGTCAGTGGTTACTTATTTAAGAGACAAAGAGGTTGATTTACTAAAACTGGAGAGTACAAAATCTGGTGCAGCTCTGCAAAGAAACCAGTTAGCTTCCAGGTTACTTTGTCAAAGCTTAATTGAACAAGCTAAAGTTAGAATCTGATTGGCTGCCATGCACAACTGCACCAGATTTTGCACTCTCTAGTTTTAGTAAATCAACCCCAGAGATTGCTTATTGCTCAAGGACCCCCTAGCCACCTTAGAAGGAACCCTAGGGTTTGAGAGAACCCTGGTTGATAGTCTAATTTTGATGTTGCTTGGGGATCAGCTTTAAAGCAGACCTTCTTTTGAAGCCAAAAAGTAGGATAATGTCAAAATCCAATTACTAAAAATTCCAGTTCTTTTAGTAAAGGCCTGCCTTGCAATGACAGCACTGGGAGAGGAGGTAAGAATCACATCATCGGTGTGGATGACATTTTAGGGCCTGTGTCAATGGAATTTTGGCTTGTGTTGATGAAATCAGCTTGAAATGCTGCTTAGGTTATTCGGAATTCATTGACAGGGGCTTTTGACCCTCACTTGACCTGCTTCAAGCGGGTTTTGCATTCACCTAGACTTATATGGGAATGAAAAACCTGTCTGATGCGAACAAAAGCCCATCGACACAGGCCTCTAAAGGCACAAGCATACTATCAGTTTGTTTTTATTATTAGTATTATACAGGATTTATATAGCGCCAACAGTTTATGCAGCGCTTTACAACATAAGGGCAGACAGTATAATTACAATGCAATTTAATACAGTAGGAATCGGAGGGCCATGCTCGTTAGAGCTTACAATCTACATTTTTCAACTTTCAAAAAAGCTGTGTATTCTATATACAAAGCGACACACGGGGGGGGTTATTTACAAAAGGCAAATCCACTTTGGACTACAAGTGCAAAGTGCACTTGAAATTGCACTGAAAGTGCACTTGGAAGTGCAGTCGCTGTAGATCCGAGGGGGACATGCAAGGAAAATAAAAAACAGCATTTTAGCTTGCACATGATTGGATAAAATCAGCAGAGCTTCCCCTGATTTCAGATTTACCCCTCATATTTACAGCAACTGCACTTCCAAGTGCACTTTCAGTGCAATTTCAAGTGCACTTTGCACTTGTAGTTTGCACTTGTAGTGCAAAGTGAATTTGCCTTTCCTAAATAACCCCCACTGTGTCAATCATTGGGAACTAACGCAAAGAGTAACAAATTGTTGGCATTATACCCCATACCATTTAGCTAAATTCTCTTCCTCCACCTCTTTAGCATGCTGGTAGGGATGTGGCCATGTAGGGCAACTGATGCACATATTATGGGCATGTTCTAATCTCACTAGCTTCTGGTGGAAGATCTTCCAGATTATCTCCGAAGTTACCAGGATTTTAACTCCTACTCCAAATATGGCAATCCTTAATGTGGAAATTGATAGTTTCCCCCATGCATTCCGCAATGTTGTCACACATATCTTTCTTGCAGCGAGAAGTATTATACTAAAAAAAATTGAGAAATACCTACTTTCTACTTTCTCCTACATCCTCTAAACATGACACTTTTGTTAAGCAATGGAAAATCTGGGTAGACTGGTGCAAAAAGTAAAATATTACAAATGTATTGCATACATTACATGTCATTTTAACCTTTGCTGCGGCACTCGGTAAGTAAAAAAGAAACAAATAACGTAGACAAGTATAAGCCTTGATTCACACTGTCGCGACTTGTCATGCGACCTGAGAGTTCAAAGTCGCATGACAAGTCGAGCCCCATTAACGGCAATGGAACCGTTCTAATCGATGCGACTCAAATCGCTCCAACTTATTAAAAGGTTTCTTCACTACTTTTGGTGCAACTTCAACATGACTTGCATTGACTTCTGTTAAAGAAGTCGTATGCAACCCACGATGAAGTCACGCAAGGATGTCGGATTCAAAGTCGCAGTAGTGTGAATCACGGCTTACTGTACAGTATCTCACAAAGGTTAGTACACCCCTCAACTTCTTTGGTCGACCATGGCGAGGCCTGTTCTCAGTTGAACCTGGCCTGTTAAACCGCTGTATGGTCTTCTTGGCCACCGTGCTGCAGCTCAGTTTCAGGGTCTTGGCAATCTTCTTATAGCCTAGGCCATCTTTATGTAGAGAAATAATTCTTTTTTTTCAGATCCTCAGAGAGTTCTTTGCCATGAGGTGCCATATTGAACTTCCAGTGACCAGTATGAGAGAGTGAGAGCGATAACACCAAATTTAACACACCTGCTTCCCATTCAAACCTGAGACCGTGTAACACTAACGAGTCACATGACACCGGGGAAAATAGCTAATTGGGCCCAATTTGGACATTTTCTCTTAGGGGTGTACTCACTTTTGTTGCCAGTGGTTTAGACATTAATGGCTGTGTGTTGAGTTATTTTGAGGGAACAGCAGATTTACACTGTTTTACAAGCTGTACACTAAGTACTTTACATTGTAGCAAAGTGTAATTTCTTCAGTGTTGTCACATGAAAAGATATAATAAAATATTTACAAAAATGTAAGGGGTGTACTTTGTGAGATACTGTATATGCAGCCTGACTGCCTTTCAGTAATAAATACAGAAGGTTAATTTGGGCTAACTGAGTTCTTTTTCTGCTTCTGCAGCCTTGGCTGGGTTCACACCTCCAACAGATGCGGCTCGCAGCAGGGGTCTGGAACGTCCCTGTTCTCCGTTTTAGGGACGAATCGGGGACTAATTTTTGGCTGACTTTGGCCCTTAAACGGAGCCAAAGATTCACAGGACCCCTGTGCAAGCCGCTTCGCAGCCGCAACAGAGATCTGTGAACCGGCTCCATAGAGAGCCGATCACAATCTCCTGTCATGCCAATTGGATGTGGAGAAATCCGTATCCAGTTCGCACTAGTGTGAACCCAGCCTTAGAAAGATTAATTCATGGTCACCATAACTCATGGTTAATGTGGTTAGACAGATTGGCTGTATTTTCCAAATGCTGCGAATGAGTTGTTTTATCATGTGCTTATATTTTTAATTGCATATGACCATTCAGAATTAATCTAGACCTTCTTTCCCCGCATACTGGGAATTTGTACATATTAATATTTTGTATTTTCAGTTTATGGTAAAAATATTACGGCTTTAATTGAACAACCACTGGAAGAGAAGAGAATGCACATCGGCAAGAATACAGTCACTTATGAATCCAGACAACTTAAAGCATTAATCTATGAAATAACCTCCTGGAATATATAATTTATTGCAAAAGAGCATTCCAGTTTTGCTGATTTATGTATTTATATATATTTTTTTTTGTGTGTGTTTTTTATGTACTCATGTAATTTTATAGTATCAATAAAACTGTTTTGTTAAAAAAAACAAAAAAAACATGATAGTTAAATTTTCTGGTTTTAGAAAAACAACTTTTTTTAGAAGATTAAATGGAAGCCAAAGTATAAAAAAAAAACGGTGTCCGCAAAGATGTATAAAAGTCACTGACCATCCCAAAAGCATGAGAAATAAATCCACTCTTAATGTAATAATATATGCTGGTGGATGTTGAAACGGAGTAACCACTGTAACCAATACAAAACTATCTGGTAGTGCTGCACAGGAATAAATGTAATAAACTCTCTCACTTGTTGCTGTACATTTCTCAGGTAGTATCCAGTTTTGCAGCTGAGTAGACAATAATACTAGTAATCCTCCTTGCACAGCCAATTTCAGGTGATATTAAGCATAATTTTTTTTTTTTTTTCTTACCTGCTTTATGCAATGATATTAGTCAGACCGGGCCCCTGACCTCTTCTTCTGGAGTCCCCCCCTGCTCTTTTTTCTTGCGGGTGCCCACTTAGCAAGTCGTGTGCTATGGGGGCACCTGTGCAGGCATGCTACCGAGTCCGGCTGTTTGGGTCCATTGACACACACAGCGAGGCTCGGCCTCCTCACAGGATTTTACTGACGGCAGCAGGAGTCTGTAGCTCCCCTTGCTCCCAGTGTACCATGTGAATCCTGGAAGAGAGAGAGCAGTACTGGAGTGTGAGAGGCCTTAGGTAAGTGTATAGGGAGGGGGGGAGAGAACAAATACAGGAAGGTTTTTTTTTACCATCATGCAGATAATGCATTAAAGTGAAAAAAACTTTTTAGTTTAAAACCACTTTAACCGCTTCCGGACTGCCCACCGCACATTTACTGCGGCAGGGCGGCCCGGCTGCGTGAAACGACATACCTGTATGTTGTCTCTTCTTCCAGGTCTGGGGCGCACACCGCCGGCGACCTGCTCCTGCTGTGATTGGACACAGTGGGAGCCAATCAGCGGGTCCGCCGGGACTCGCCGATCGTTGACAGGAGAGGCAGAACGGCGGTCTGTCAGAGAGGAAAATGGAGATCTTGTGTTTCTGCTAAGCAGAAACACAGATCTGTTTTCCTCCAGTTAAGCCATCCCCCACACAGTTAGAAATCACTCCCTAGGAGCACACTTAACCCTTTGATCAGCCCTGATGTTAAAGAGGTTGTAAACCATAAAAAATAAACCTGTAAGACAAAGGCATAATGAGCTAGTATGCATCCCATACTAGTTAATTATGAAACTCCTACCATAGAACGAAGCTCTGCAGCGGCGCCCGCACACCACTGAGAGGGCTGACACCCCCCCTGGTGTTTCTTCTGCGTTCACGGGCTCCGGCACACTCCAGCGCATGCGCGCGTAAGCTGCTGGTCACGGCACAGGGCCCTGAAAAAATGCATGAGCGTCCGTTCCTTCAGAGCGCACACGCCGATGGCAGTGGCGTATATAGTAAATATCTCCTAAACGGTGCAAGTTTAAGAGATATTTACAGTACCTACACGTAAGCCTTATTATAGGCTTACCTGTAGGGAAAAATTAAACAGGAAGCCTTTACTTACTCTTTAACCACTTACAGACCGAAAGATGTGGCTGCTTAATGGCATTTTTTGCGATAAGGCGCTACGCCTCTTTAACTGACAAATGCGCGGTCGTGCGATGCTGTACCCAAACAATATTGACATCCTTTTTTTCCCACAAATAGAGCTTTCTTTTGGTGGTATTTGATCACCTCGCAGTTTTTATTTTTTAGAAAACAAAAAAAGAGCGACAATTTTGAAAAAAAAAAATTATATTTTTTACTTTTTGCTATAATAATCCCCAAAAATGTTTTTAAAAAACAAATTTCTTCCTCAGTTTAGGCCAATATGTATTTTTCTACATATTTTTGGTAATAAAAATCACAATAAGTGTATATTGATTGGTTTGCGCAAAAGTTATAGTGTCTACAAACTATGCGCAAGATTTATGGCATTTTTATTATTTGTTTTTTTTTTACTAGTAATGGCGGTGATCTGCGATTTTTAGCAGTACTGCGACATTGCAGCGGACAGATCGGACACTTTTGACACATTTTTGGGACCATTGACATTTATACAGCGATCAGTGCTATAAAAATGCACTGTTTACTGTGTAAATGTCACTGGTAGTGAAGGAGTTAACACTAGGGGCGATCAAGAGGTTAAATGTGTGTTCCCTGGGTGTTTTCTAACTGTGAGGGGATAGGACTGATTAGAGGAAGAGACATATCGTTTTTCCTACTTAGTAGGAACAAATGATATGTCTCTTCTCTCCGGACAGAACAGGGATTCGTGTGTTTACACACACAAATCCCCGTTCCTGCTCTCGTGCAGTCCCGGTGTTCCTGCATTGGTTACTCGAGTGTTGTCTTCACATTACTGTGGTTCCTGTCTTTCAATTAGCATCACAAGTTGGGCATACATATTACAATCTGGTTCAGATTAACCAACAACCACCTAAAGCTGGCCATGCACTGATCCCTGCTGAACCATCCCAATTTGGATCAGTGTGTGGCAGTCCCCGCTCCCCAAGGGGACAAGCTGGAAAACTTTTCTTGATCAGCGGCTGCAGAATAAAATGTCTTGGTGGGGGGGAATCCTCCATCCAAATTGTTTGTGCTGATGGCTGTATAAAAATAAAAGTGTATGGCCAGCTTTACAATCTGTCTAAACAATTCATTTAATATACATCCCATCAGGCAGGCAATCGCTTTGATTGCTGGTAAATCTTGAGATTGTACATTTAGATCTCCGCTCTGATGAACACACGCTGGCAGGTAAATGCTACCTACACAGCTGTGTGTATTTTGGGACGTACACTGTTGGAGGGGGAACAGAGGACACTGGGGGGGGCTTGATGTGAAGGGGTCAGACGACACTGTTTGGGGGGGATACAGGACACTACTGGGTGAAGGAAGGGGGAAGAGGACACTACAGTTGGGTGGGGGTAATGTGAAGGGGTCAGACACTATTTTGGGGGGTACAGGACACTACTGGGGGAAGGAAGGGGGCAGAGGACACTACAGTTGGGTGGGGGTAATGTGAAGGGGTCAGACACTATTTTGGGGGGTACAGGACACTACTGGGGGAAGGAAGGGGGCAGAGGACACTACAGTTGGGTGGGGGTGATGTGAAGGGGTCAGACACTGTTTTGGGGGGGGGTACAGGACACTACTGGGGGAAGGAAGGTGGTAGAGGACACTACAGTTGGGTGGGGGTGTTGTGAAGGGGTCAGACACTGTTTTGGGGGGGTACAGGACACTACTGGGGGAAGGAAGGGGGCAGAGGAAAAAAAGGGAAATAAAGGAAGCAATGCAGTATGCTGTAACAAAGCATCACAGCGTACCCCCTGTTGTGAAGGAGCTTTTGGGATATAGATATGATGAGTGCAACTCTTTTCTTTAAAGAAAATGAGGTGAACACTGTCATAACTAATGTATAACTAAGTAAAACAAATAAATTAATCTACTGTGAATAAAATAAAAATGGCTCCCAATCTACGCCATGCACACCTGTGCAGACAGCTTTACACTGGGCCTGATAACTTGCTTCCTTTAATGGATCTGAAATCTGAGAATTGCCTAAACCTATAAACGCCTATCTCTGCCTCATGAATCACATTAACACTCATAGCTGGAGTAACTCCAGAGCAGAAAGGAGAAAATAATACCGGTCCAGAGGTCTGACAAGTAATCGTATGAAACATGGATGTCGAAGTGGCCTGCCTGACCCCAGCAGAAAGCGGAGCTGGAAGGCTGCAGATTGAAGGTGTGATTAAATTCCTGGTGTATGCCTGAGCTGATTATACCTGAGCTTCTTTGTCACAATCTGCGGTGACATATCAGAGCAAGAAATACTAACTCTACATGCAAAATCAAGGCTTTCTATATAAATGTTCTCAGAAATTGCTTTTTATGTCCGCCGTACCTTTGATAAATAGCCAAACCTTTCATAGGAAAAAATCATTGCTTGGGTGCTTTATGACATTCTTGCTCTTTGCCTTTCAGAATTTATTCGTCTGCTTGTGGCAGGAACAACTTTGTCATTCCTCTGCCATCAAACTGTTGTTCAATGTAATAAATTTTGTAATATTTATAGTATCGCTGTATCCAGTGCTGTATACTTGTTAAAGCTGAAGTTCAGGTATGGCAATTTTTACCTAGGCCTTGTTCACATGGGCAATTACTGTACATCTGTGCCCTGGGCAGGACCGTATTTTACCGGCACAGGCATGTACGAGTATTGCATGCATCCCCGTGCCAGCAATCCCCATCATGTCTATCCCAGAACATCACCCTGGGTGCGTTTGGGGCCGTGCACCCACAGGGGTGTCATATTGGGAGCAGCGGCTGTGTCATCGCCCCATGTGAACGAGGCCTTACATTGGTCCAGCTTGGACCAGTGTAACTATGTATGTGCCATACCTGGCCAATCCCTGCAGAAGCTGGAAATCACTGTAGTAGGCATCACTACACCAGTGATCTTCACTAGCTTCTGTGTCCCGGGCCGAGTGGCTGCTCTGCTGCTTAGTGAACAGAGGTGGTTGCTGACTTGGCATGAGCACATTCAGAAAACACTTTGCATATCCCCAGTGAATACAAAGCTTTTGCTGATTTGACAAGTTGGAGGGACGGTGATGTAAACGTCACAAGCTCCACTTTGTAGAATCAGAAAACACTTTGCATTCATTGAAAAAATGTAAAGTGTTCTCTGAATGAAGCCCATGCAGAGCTAGCAACGGTTTGTATTTAGTAAGCAGAAGGGCAGCTGCTCGCATGGGACCTGGAGACTAGTTATCTGTATGATCTGCTTTCCTTCTTTGCCAGGAACTGGGCATCTATTAGACTTCATGAACACATCTGTAAAAATGTTACTGATATTACACATGTTTTCTGGGAGAAAGGTTCTGGCATATTGATCAGTAAATTACTTGCGTATAGATGCCTTTAAACGGGTAAAGATGTGTATGCGTACATAATGATAATTTGTTTTTCCACTTTGTTTAGACTTAATTTACACACTTACAAATGCGTATACGTAGTTACATAGTTCGTCAGGTTGAAAAAAGACACAAGTCCATCTTTGTTTAACCGTAAAAATAAATAAATAAAAAATAATATTCCATTCCATATACACGATCCTATACCAACAGTTGATCCGGAGGAAGGCAAAAAAACCCAGCAAAGCATGATACAATTTAGCCTCACAAATCCGCCTTAGTAATTCAACACTAATGGGCCTCCTCCCATCTGGGGCGAAAAGTTGCTTCCTGTATCCCTTCAGTGCCTGCTTGACTGAGAAAAAACTGGAGCAAGGCGGGAGCAGTGTAGTTGTAAGAAAACTGCCGATCCATCAAAGAAACCAAAAATGACAAAATAGCAGATTCAGATGGCGCATCCCAAGAAAAACCGGCACTACCAGTAAATGACACCCACCTCCTCCAAGCGGTAGAATAATCCACCCATGTATGAGGAGCCACTGATTGTCTGATAACATCACAAACCGGTGTTAGATCAACTCCCACAGGTAGTCTGGGCACCGTGTGCCGTCCTTGTCCACCTCCGGAAAAACTGGCGGAAACGCTGCATCTGGAAACGGGAGAGAGAGTCAGCCACCACATTCAACTTCCCTGGCGTATATTGCGCCTTAATCCATATGTTAAACTTTAGGCATAAAAAAAAACAAACGTTGCAGGATTTTAACCACAAATAACGAACCTGAAGAGAGACAGTTGACCATGAAAAGGACCCCTTTATTATCGGTCTCCACCAAAATCCGCTTATTGGCGAAAAAACGTCCCCACAGCGAGACAGCCACCAGTATTGGAAAAAGCTTGAGGAGCACAATATTCCTCGTCGCCTTCTTGTGGACCCAAGCCACCGGCCAGGCACCACAGCTCCAATGTGACCCCCAAATAGCCCCAAAACCCTTGGAACCAGCTGCGTCCGTGAATAGGCGAAAATCCGGTGCAAAAATAAAATCCAACTGAAAAAAGGACTTACCATTAAACTCTGCCAAAAAAATCGGCCCATACCACCAGATCGTCCTTTAAAACCCTCGTCAAACGGATGTGCACAAACGGGGATTTCAAACCGGAAGTGGCGAGATATAAACGTCGCAAAAAGATTCTTCCCACCGGCATGATTTTACATGCGAAAGCCAAAAGGTCCAGCAATGACTGCATTTCCTTCAAAAGAACCTTCCGCCACCTCAAAAAGAAAGCGATAAGGTTCCGCATCCTCGCAACCTTGGCCAAAGGCAAACTAAACTCCGTGGCCTCAGTGTCCATGTGAATTCCCAAAAATTCCATCTGCGTTGCAGGCAGACAAGTCTTTTCCCCTGCCAGGGGAACACCAAAATGTCCTGCAATTCCGGGGCCGACAAACAAAAAATCGTCTAAATAATGCACCACCACATCCTGTCCTGACTCAAAACACATAACCCAATGTAGGAAAGTGGAAAAAGTCTCAAAATAAGTACAAGACAATGAACACCCCATTGGGAGGCATTTGTCGAAAAAATAAGCACCTTCAAAACAGAAACCCAATGAACTGAACGCAGCCGGGGCGATGGGCAAAAGCCGGAAGGCCGACTTGATGTGTGCTTTAGCCAAAAGAGCCCCACGGCCATGTGCCTTCACCTTTACGATAGCTTCCTCAAAGGTGGCATAAACCACCGAACAAGAAGCACCATCAATGTCGTCATTCAACGAACCCCCCTTGGGGAAAGAGAGGTGCTGAATCAACCGGAAGGTGTTAGGCTCCTTCTTAGGTACCACCCAATCGGTGAAATACGGAAATTGTGGAAATGAGGCAAAGAAAAAGGCCCTGCCATCCGCCCTTCCGCTATTTCCTTAAACATCTTCTCCCGTACTACCTCCAGAAAACGTTGCACGTATTTTAAATTCTCCACTACCGTACAACCCGTGCCATGAAAAAAAAACGGGAGGGGAAAACCGCACGAAAAACCTTCAATTAATAAAAGCGCCTTCTCCCTGTTTGGGTACAGGTCCAACCAGGGGCGCATGCTTCCTAGCCTCACTGGCGTGCAGGCTTTTTGGAAAAATATCCCGCAAAGATGGCTGCGCCGTCTTCCTGAAACATTTTACCATCGGATGGGGCCAAGCACAAACCTAACATTCGTGCCTATACTTGCATGTTGCGTTAAACCGACAGGAACTCTCATTAAAGGCAAAGCAACAACCCCTGCAGTACCCTGCGTTAACAGGGTTAGCCTGGCTCAACTTACCTATGGTCGGTCTCGGAGGCACAATCAAATTCAGCCATAGGCCCACATCCTTCATCCCCCACCTTAGTGATGGATGCACCACCAGTTTTTGGCGAAAGGACTCGTCATTAAAATACCAGCCCAATCTGCCAAAACATTTATAGGCCTCTAGCACATGATCCATATGCTGAAAAAGGCCTCCGCTCAGCTCAGGCTGTTTTTCAACCAGTACGCTGGAAAAAACAAAAAATGCCTGCAACCAATTATTAAACGAGCGAGCAACAGGTCTCCGCCTATCCTCCTGCTGCCTGTCCTCCCCTTTCTTTTCCATTTTAAAAATAAAATCCTTTGATGCCGGAAGAAGAGATAGCATGTCTATAGAATCCCCAGCCCAAATTTTTTCCTTCACTGACCCCGGTAAATGATAACCTAAAGGGGACATCTCACAAGGCAACACTTCCTTCATACTCGCCTCAGGGACTGACAACCTCGCCGACTCCCTAGGTGAGCGCAATTTAGGGCTGCGCACAGTGCTACCTAACAAACTGTGTGACACGGGAGCAGTGACATTAGAAACAGGAGCATTAGCAGCATGAAAAGAACAGGAGGCAGAGCCCAGGGAGGCTACAGCACCAGAAGCAGGTAAACCCACCGAAATAGGAATACCAGCAGAAGAAAGTGCAGCAGAAATAGCAGACAGGTAACCCATTACATCAGGCAACACATTATGCATTAAAGACTCACCCTGCCCATCTGGAGCCTGGGCTGGCGCTGAAGCCGATACTGGAGCTGGTACTAGAGCTGGCACTGGTGCTGGAACTTGCACCGGACCTGGGACTGGCGCTGGTACTGTAACCAGTACTGGACTAGGCACTGAAGCTGGAACTGGAGCTGGTGCTGGCGCTGTGATAGGAACTGATGTTGGTTCTGCTGGACCCTAAGGTGGTGTTGCAGCATGTGCTGATGCCACCGGATCCGTCTGCACCATGCTGAGTAGTGCGCCTGGAACCAGGCCACTCTGCAGAGCCAGCAGCTGAGAGGAAGCTGACGCCTGATGTCCGGCGCCCACAGAGACAGGCGGCACCATTCTTCCCATTCCTCCTCCCTGAGGCCGGGAGTTCCCGCCCCTCCTCTTCGCAGGGGATGGTGACTGGAGTCTCCTCTTCAGCCCATGCCACCGACCGGGCTCCACCTCCCGCCGACCACCTCCACACTGGTAGCAGATACACGGCCCTCGTTCCCTTTTCGTTCTAGGGGCACACTCCGGCGTGTGGGCCATCTAGGGGAAGGCTGCTCCGCTACGCGCCCATCATGCTGCTGTCCATCCTCCACGATTGCCTCGCGCTGCTCATCTTCCTCCTCCACTGGCATCTCCAGGCAGCACCGCAGCCAGGCCTCACCTCCTCGGCTCTCTGCTCTCTCCACGAAGCCACGGATCAGAGCTTCCATCACAAGGCAAGTGCAGCTCTTCTTCCTTCTTCCTAGACCTCTGCAGAGGACACCCTAGACCCTCTGCAGCCCTTAAATAACCTTCCCTGGGGAACCAGAACCTTCCCTGGATACCCATTGGATATCCCTCACCTGTACCTGAGCTAATTAGATGGACAGAACCGCCTACCACCTTAAAGTGGTGTTCCGGACGAAATTATACTTTTTAAATAAAAATACCCCTATAATACACAAGCTTAATGTATTCTAGTAAAGTTAGTCTGTAAACTAAGGTCTGTTTTGTTAGTTTATAGCAGTAGTTTGTTATTTTATAAACTTACAGCAGGCCGTGGCCATCTTAAGTCTGGGCATCTGAAGCCAGACTGTATTTCTTCCTGGATCTCATCCTTGCAGATCTCACACATGCTCAGTGCACCACAAGCAGTATAATAGGTTTCAGGTCAGGTTTCCATAGCAACGGCAGTGTCAGAGGAAGTTGCCGCCCCTTCCCAGAAGGCATTGCAAACAGGAAATGATGCGATGGGCCGCGGCCATGGCGGAGGAAGTGAAAAATGAATACAGCAGATATACAGTAAGTGCTGAGAAAAAAAATTTTTAAATATCCAATTCGTTTACAGTGCACAGTTTAGTAAGGGATGCTGAAGAGTTGTAAAAGTGGGTGGAACTCCACTTTAACCCCTTACTACCTAAAAGGGGGCCAGGTGGCCCCAGTCCCAAGAAAGCGGGCCCCAATACTTTTGCCTGCTTTTAACATTCTGTATCTTAAAAGTGTGCACATTATGGGCATAATGGATTGTAAATCTCTCCAGCCCTCAACACCAACACCACTTCTCAGGAAGAGGAGAGTCAACCTGCTTCTGCAACAGGGACAGGTCCTCTTTAGCCCTGAAGGAACCACTATGTAAAAAGGCAGACCAAGGAAATCTCTACAATAACCATCGGGGGCGATAGTGGACTGGTGGTAGCTGGTGTGTCGGCCAAAATGCATGCCAAGTTGCAGGCCAGAGGCAGTGGCAAATGGGCAGAGACTGAGAAGGCCTATAGTCAGTAATGATTCCATACCAAGCCTAATCTAACACCTGTGTTTATTTAAAGGCAACCTCTAGCTCAGAAGCAGTTGGCTAGGGAGTCTTTATCAGACTGGCCAGATGGGTCAGCCTTAGCTTGCTTCTAGGAAGTTGCTATGGCAAGTTGGCATATCAGAAGCAAAAAGTGGATGTTTTAACTCTGTCCAAACTGACTGTGAGGATCTCTATTCAATAATGCTCAGGCATTAAGCTAATCAAACAACTAAGTAGTTTTAAAGGGTACCTCTGCCTCAAAAGCAGCCGGCCAAATAGGCTTCATCAGATTAGCCAGGGGTGACATTCTGCCAGCAGAAAAGCAATATCCTTTGCAGAGGCCCTGGGACAGCGAATAGATCTGGAGATGAAGAAGGTTCATACTACTATTAAGTAGTGTTTTGTGACCTGCGGTTGAGCTCACTTCGATAGCCAGACTGTCAGGATCTCAGACAAGATAAAAGCAGAGCTCTGGCCAGTGATAAACTTTCTATGATGGCTGATCCTAGAGTAAAAATTAAGCAGCCAGTGATGCAGTTCAGCCACTGTGGATACAAGACTGGGGGGTGATTTACGAAAGCCGTGCGCCATCAGTAGAGGCGCACGGCGAGGCGCAATGCACATTTTCATATTTACAAAATGGTGCACCAGTAACAGAGTGAGAATCCCCCATTTACTATAGTGATCTTGGCGCACGGGAGAATGCAATCTGTGCGCCACTGTGGACATGCACGGCATCTTTAAATCAATATTGACAGAAGATGAAGGTGCCAATATTATGGGGTGATGTGAGGAAGTTTAGTAACAACTGCCCAAGTAACAAATATGCCCAAAATAGAATGAGAAAGTAACTTTTTCAGAGAAAGCCTGCTGTGCATGAAAGTACGTTTAGAACTGCATGAGATGTAATGTAAGCAGTGCTCATTCATTTGCGTTTGTTCACTGCGCGGCCAAAATCTTAGTAAATGTTAAGCAACGTACATGCAATTGCGTGGGTTGAACGGGCGCACCTCTAAACTTGACAATGTTTTTTTTTTTTTTTTTTACGCTGGTTCACCTTTATGTATTAGATTTGCAAAAAAAAAAAACCCAGAGGTGATCAAATACCACCAAAAGAAAGCTCTATTTGTATGAAAAAAAGGACAAAAAATTAATTTGGGTACAGTATTACATGACTAATTGTCATTCAAAGTGTGAGAGCACTGAAAGCTGAAAATTGGTCTGGGCAGGAGGGGGGTTTAAGTGCCGAGTAGGCAAGTGCTTATAAAGGGGAACTCCACAATCCACTCTATTCTCAAAAGGCTGTGCGCTGCCTTCACCAATCCAAACCACATCTTTTTTCAGGGCATACAACAGGGCCAGCTAGGAAAGGGGTGAGAGGAGCAATTTCCCAACCCCCTCCTGAACCATACAAGGCCACGTGCACTCAACATAGCTGGCTGCCTTTGGGGCATGTTGGGCTTAGCCCAATACCAACCACAAAGTACCTTGTACCCACTAGTTTAAAGGGGTTTTTCCACATGCCGTAAAGCCCCCTGTCTGCAGCCCCCACAACCCCAGCCTAGGGTTGTGTGGAAGAGGCCCTTGTCCCCTGAATATGGGAATAAGGTGGTTGACTTTTGGGGTGCCCAAGCCCCTCCTGCCTCCAAGCATTCACCCCCCTTTCATGGGCTGGCTTGCAAAATCTTCCTCAAGCTGATGTGACTAATAAATGTTTAAATCCTTAAGAGACTTCCGTTTGTGGGCGCAGTCCTTTTAACTCCTGTTAATTTCCTCTGCAAAATGACCAGACCTCAAAACCATATTCTGTTAGTGTCCAAATTAACATACATGTGTTTTTTGCTTTCCTTGCTCTTTTCCAAGTCTTGTTTTGTTGACCAATAAAGTGGTTCTCAGCCTCAGTTCTCAAGTACCCCTGACAGGACATGTTTTGGGAATTGATCTTAGCTAAAATAGCTGTCCAAAATACCAAGCCATTGACTGTCATTTAAAGCACCTCTGCAAGATGAAGGAAAACCTGCAAACATGGTCTGTTGGGGGTACTTGAGGACAGGGTTGAGAACCACTGATTTAGAGCACTGAGCTCAAATCTAGCTCAAGACAATCCTATTCTAATTGTGGGCATTTGAGAGAAACCAAGTGAGTGTTAGAACCCCTGCTTGTCTTTTTTAGGTTTGGCTTTGTGTCCCTTTTCTGAAAAGTGGCTTCACTTCCTGTCACATAGGCAAATGGGAAGTGAGGGTAAAACCCGACCAATGTCTTTCGTTGGGGACACACAGGTCAATCTAACTAGTGTCCCCATTAGGCAAATTGCACTCTAGCACTTTGTTGTGTACACCTCAAATTATTAGGTATTTTATTAAAGGAAAGGGGTTTATTAAAGGAAAATACACTCTGCAATACAAGTGTACTTGCTGTAAATCTGAGGGGAAGCACTGGTGATTTTATCATCCAATCATGTAGAAGCAAAGATGCTGTCTTTTTATTTTCATTGCATGTCCCCCTCGGATTTCCAGCAACTGCACTTCCAAGTGCTCTTGTAGTGCAAAGTGGATTTGCCTTTAGTAAATAAAGCCCAAAGTCCAAGATACCTAATAATTTGGGGTGTACAGAGCAAAATGCTAGTTATAGTTTAACTTTGCAAAGACACATTCCTTTAACTGTGATGCATGCCAGTGGCCCATTTAGACCTTGTTTAATACCAGTTGCCTTTCACTATAAACATTTGTTAGTCCAGTCCTGGAAATCTGCATCTGCTTTACTATTACCGTATTTATCGGCGTATAACAGGCACAGGTGTATAACACGCACATTAATTTTAAGATGGAAGTTTCAGGAAAAAAAATTTAATTTTAAATAAGGAACTTTGAAGCAAAATATGGGTCAGTGCCCATCTGCAGTCTCACCATTGCCATCAATACAGCCTGTCCAATGCCCATTTGCAGCCTCACCATTGCCACCAATGCAGCCTCATCCATGCCCATCTGCAGCCTCACAAGTGCCATCAATGCAACCTCATCAGTCCACATCAATGCAGTAGCCGCACCATTGCCATCAATGCAGCAGCCGCACCATTGCCATCAATGCAGCAGCCTCACCATTGCCATCAATGCAGCAGCCTCACCATTGCCATCAATGCAGCATCCTCACCATTGCCATCAGTGCAGCCTGATCGATGCCCATCTGCAGCCTAGAGGGGACAGGGAGGGGGGCGGCCCAGGAGACGGGACTTCCTTTTACAGAGGCCTCCCTGTCCCCTCCCTGTCCCCTCCGAGGCATCTAAAATTGAAGTATTGGTGTATAACACGCACGTGCTATTTGCACCCAATTTTTAGGGTGAAAAAGTGAGTGTTATACGCCAATAAATACAGTATTTTCCATAAAAATTGGTTTCCTGCAGCTAGATGCGTGACCACTGTGTATGTGAGATGCGCAACTGCTGTGTGCGCAGAGGTATGTACCCGTGGCGCATATCTGGTACCTGGAAGCGGTGGCCAGCACACAGGAATGACATCACGCCCCTCCTGGAAGTTGCTTGTACTGCTGCTAATTTCGTCCCACCACCATCAAACAGGCTCTTGCACTAAATCTAATTTATTTAAGATCTAACTGATTGCAGTGTATGGTCACCTTTAAAGATCAAGATCGGAAAATATTAATTTATTGGGTTTAGAAACTCTTCTCTGTTCTTTGTAATGTATGGAAAGATTTGGGGAAAAAAACACATTTCAAAGATATATTAGAAGTGATAGGAATGAGATTAGCATCAAAAGGGTTAATTAACTGAGAACACCTACTAATTGCCTAACAAGACACATCCAATGAGATGAAATTAATCAATTGTATTGGGCGTGCGCTTTATCAATGAGAAAACCGCAGTTACCCTCGCGACAGTTGCAGTTTACATATGTGGGTATTTATTATCGTCATCTGCGCTTCAATGTGCACCAGTTCGCACATTCGATTAATGACTTTTCCGGTGCACCAATTAATGTATGAACTGGTGACGTGCCTTATTCTTAGTAAATCACCCCCTGGATGCTGTTTCTCTGGTGGTCCGTTGTGGTCAGTTAACCCTTATGGCTCATCCCACAAGTAACACATACCGCTTTTAAGTCAGAGTGGTGACTGTTCAAGTCGGATCCGGTGATATCTAGAAGGGGGATTAATCCCTTATGTTAATCACCAATGACCAGAGGATAGTTAAAAGGCAAAGTAATGAAGAAGACATTTGAAAATATGTTCAAAATGAGTTTATTACGGTATATCTGGCAGCGATTGTGATTGGTTGTCAGAGGTTACAGCACACATTTCACTGATTATTTGCTAGAGATCACAGCAAATCATTTCTGTTTGGTTGCCAGAGGTTATAGCACATGTTATGGCTCACCGATTAGTTGCTAGAGGTTACAGCTCATCATTGCTGCTTGCTGAGTAGTTGCTAGAGGTTACTGCACATTATTACTGCTCACTGATTGGTAGCTATAGACTACTGCTTATCATTACCACTTTAAAGCCGCAGTCAGTCAATGTGAACGGGGACTCAAAGGGGATGATTAAACAGAACCACCCCTTTACCACCTACCTCTGAATGAATATAGCAGCTGCATCATTGACTACACATTGCTGTGACATCAATGCTTGGCTTCACGGTGCTGCAACCCAACATGTCAATTTTTACAAGCAGCATCCCCGTTAAACTTGCTCATTGATGTCACAGTTGCCGCAGCCACAAGCCAAATGCACAGCAAATCAGAGACTGCGGATGAATTACAGGAGATAACAAGTGACTGCGGATAGATTACAGGAGATAACCAGAGACTGCGGATAAATTACAGGAGATGACCAGTGACTGCGGATAGATTACAGGAGATGACCAGTGACTGCGGATAGATTACAGGAGATGACCAGTGACTGCGGATAGATTACAGGAGATAACCAGAGACTGTGGACAGATTACAGGAGATGACCAGTGACTGCGGATAGATTACAGGAGATAACCAGTGACTGCGGATAGATTACAGGAGATGACCAGTGACTGCGGATAGATTACAGGAGATGACCAGTGACTGCGGATAGATTACAGGAGATGACCAGTGACTGCGGATAGATTACAGGAGATGGCCAGTGACTGCGGATAGATTACAGGAGATGACCAGTGACTGCGGATAGATTACAGGAGATAACCAGAGACTGCGGGTAGAATACAGGAGATAACCAGTGACTGCGGATAAATTACAGGAGATGACCAGTGACTGCGGATAGATTACAGGAGATGACCAGTGACTGCGGATAGATTACAGGAGATAACCAGAGACTGTGGACAGATTACAGGAGATGACCAGTGACTGCGGATAGATTACAGGAGATGACCAGTGACTGCGGATAGATTACAGGAGATAACCAGAGACTGTGGATAGATTACAGGAGATAACCAGTGACTGCGGATAAATTACAGGAGATGACCAGTGAGTGCGGATAGATTACAGGAGATGACCAGTGACTGCGGATAGATTACAGGAGATGACCAGTGACTGCGGATAGATTACAGGAGATAACCAGAGACTGTGGATAGCTTACAGGAGATGACCAGTGAGTGCGGATAGATTACAGGAGATAACCAGAGACTGTGGATAGATTACAGGAGATGACCAGTGACTGCGGATAGATTACAGGAGATAACCAGAGACTGCGGGTAGAATACAGGAGATAACCAGTGACTGCGGATAAATTACAGGAGATGACCAGTGACTGCGGATAGATTACAGGAGATGACCAGTGACTGCGGATAGATTACAGGAGATAACCAGAGACTGTGGACAGATTACAGGAGATGACCAGTGACTGCGGATAGATTACAGGAGATGACCAGTGACTGCGGATAGATTACAGGAGATAACCAGAGACTGTGGATAGATTACAGGAGATAACCAGTGACTGCGGATAAATTACAGGAGATGACCAGTGACTGCGGATAGATTACAGGAGATGACCAGTGACTGCGGATAGATTACAGGAGATGACCAGTGACTGCGGATAGATTACAGGAGATAACCAGAGACTGTGGATAGATTACAGGAGATGACCAGTGAGTGCGGATAGATTACAGGAGATAACCAGAGACTGTGGATAGATTACAGGAGATGACCAGTGACTGCGGATAGATTACAGGAGATAACCAGAGACTGCGGGTAGAATACAGGAGATAACCAGTGACTGCGGATAAATTACAGGAGATGACCAGTGACTGCGGATAGATTACAGGAGATGACCAGTGACTGCGGATAGATTACAGGAGATAACCAGAGACTGTGGACAGATTACAGGAGATGACCAGTGACTGCGGATAGATTACAGGAGATGACCAGTAATTGCGGATAGATTACAGGAGATAACCAGAGACTGTGGATAGATTACAGGAGATAACCAGTGACTGCGGATAAATTACAGGAGATGACCAGTGACTGCGGATAGATTACAGGAGATGACCAGTGACTGCGGATAGATTACAGGAGATGACCAGTGACTGCGGATAGATTACAGGAGATGACCAGTGACTGCGGATAGATTACAGGAGATAACCAGAGACTGTGGACAGATTACAGGAGATGACCAGTGAGTGCGGATAGATTACAGGAGATAACCAGAGACTGTGGATAGATTACAGGAGATGACCAGTGACTGCGGATAGATTACAGGAGATAACCAGAGACTGTGGATAGATTACAGGAGATGACCAGTGAGTGCGGATAGATTACAGGAGATAACCAGAGACTGTGGATAGATTACAGGAGATGACCAATGACTGCAGATAAATTACAGGAGATAACCAGAGACTGCAGATGCAACATACTACACGAGATGATCAAGTAGCCATTTTTAAAATTTTACCTTTTAGCAATGCACAGCTATACTGGGGGGTAAAGAACAATGTAAGTGAGGGTTTAGCATAACAGCGAGGCAGGGTATATGGGCGGAAAAACACCTACCTGTCCAGCCGGGCTCACCTCCTGCTCTCAGCGGTCAGGGGGCGGGTCTCTCAGTGGCCTGGGGGTGGGGCTCCCACCAGTCCGGGGGCAGGGCTCCCACTTGATTTCTCAGCTCCAAGCACATACAGGCTGCATGGGGCAGGGCAGGCTCAGAGCGTCGGTGGAGCTCTTGGCCCCGCTCCCCCCTGCTGACAGAGCCTCCCTCAGCCTAAGCCGAGCCCAATAGCCCGGGCCAGCGTGCCCTGGTGGTCGGGCGGTATAATAGCATGCCAGGCTCAGGCAGCACACAACACAGCCACATCGTGTGTGTGAGTCAGTGCCGAGTGCGGCGATGACGGCGCGACCAGCGCCACTAGTTAGAGCACACATAGCTACTTCTTCTGCAATCTGCACTGATGTTCTGGGGTGGGTTTTAACCCTCCATATCTATGTCTGTCTGTCCGTCCGTCCGTCCGTCCGTCCGTTCTATCCAGGAAGCAATATACATTGGCCCGGAAGTGAATCTGTGCACAGGAAGTAGGTGTGTGTTTTGAGGCCAAATCATTTAGACATAATGATCATCTCTTCCTCAGAGAACAGTGAGCGAGGCATGGTGGTGGGAAGAAATTAGCAGCCGTACAAGCAACTTCCTGGAGGGGCGTGATGTCATTCTTGTGTGCTGGCCACTGCTTCCAGGTACCAGATATGCGCCACGGGTACATACCTCCATGCACACAGCAGTTGTGCATCTCACATACACAGCAGTCGCGCATCTAGATGCATTTGGCGTATCTAGCTACAGGAACCCAATTTTTATGGAAATGAATAGTAAAGCAGATTTCCAGGACTGGACTAACAAATGTTTATAGTGACAGAGAAAATTGAGTACTGTCCGTGATACTTTTTTTATTAAAAAATGTTTATAGTGAAAATGTTTATAGTGAAAGGCAACTGGTGTTTTCTATTAAACAAGGTCTAAATGGGTCATTGACACGCATCACAGTTGAAGGAATGTGTTTTGCAAAGTTAAACTAAATGAAATCCTTTCTTATTTTTGCTTGGGGATAGAGTGCAAAGGGATTAGAAGTCTTGTCAGTTTTTGGGGATGTCTGCACCCCTGATAGGGTGAAGACACCTCCCAAAATTTGCCAGTTTCTCCTTCAAATGTATTCACTTCCTGTCACATAACCAAACAGGAAGTGAGGGTAAAACCCTACCAATGTCTTTCCTTGGGGGCACACAGGTCAATCTAAATTGTTTCCCCATTAGGTAAATTGCACTCTAGCATTTTGCTTTGTACACCCCAAATGATTAGGTATCTTGGACTTTGGGCTTTATTTACTAAAGGCAAATCCACTTTGCACTACAAGTGCACTTGGAAGTGCAGTTGCTGGAGATCCGAGGGGGACATGCAAGGACAATAAAAAACAGCATCTTTGCTTCTACATGATTGGATGATGTGGTTCCCCTCAGATTTACAGCGAGTACACTTGTATTGCAGAGTGGATTTGCCTTTTAGAAACCCCAAAATACCTATTAATTTGGGGTGTACACAACAAAGTGCTAGAGTGCAATTTGTCTAATGGGGAAACTAGTTAGATTGACCTGTGTGTCCCCAAGGAAAGACATTGGTGGGGTTTTACCCTCACTTCCTGTTTGGCTGTGTGACAGGAAGTGAAGCCACTTTTCAGAAAAGGGACACAAAGCCCAACCTAAAAAAGACAAGCAGGGGTTCTCCTTTATCTTGCACAAGTGCTTTAACCACTTCAATACCAGGCACTTAGACACCTTCCCGCCCAGACCAATTTTCAGCTTTCAGCGATGTCGCAATTTGAATGACAATTGCGCGATCATGCTACACTGTACCCAAACAAAATTTTTATCATTTTGTTCCCACAAAAAGGGCTTTCTTTGGTGGTATTTGATCACCTCTGCGTTTTTTTTTTTTGCGCAACAAATAAAAATAAGAACGAAATTTTTTTAAAATAACAAGTTTTTCTTTGTTTCTGTTAAAATCTTTTGTAAATAAGTACGTTTTCTTCTTCAATGACGGACACTGATATGGCTGCACTGACGGGCACTGATACGGCGACACTGATGGGCACCGATGAGGTGGCACCAATGAGGTGGCACTGATGAAGTGGCACTGATGGGCACTGATGATGGGCACTGATAGGCGGCACTGATGGGCACTGATAGGCAGCACTGATGGGCACTGATAGGTGGTACTGGTATGCGGCACTGATGGGCACTCATAGGTGGCACCGATGGGCACTCATAAGCGGCACTGATGGGCACTTGTAGGTGGCATTGATTGGTACATATGGGTGGCACTGATGGGTACTTATGGGTGGCACTGATGGGCAATGACAGGTGGCACTGATGACACTGATTGGTGGCACTGATAAAATTTATTGGTGGCATTGCTGGGCATAACTAAAACATAATGGTGCCAATCAGTGTCCATTTGTGGGCACTGATTGGCACAGATTGGGCACATTGGGCACATGTGGATGGCAATGGGGTACATGCCTGGCCATCCACATGTTTCCCCTTCCCTGGTGGTCCTAGTTGTGATCCCTGGTGGTCCAGTGTGGTGATCTGAAGGGGGGGCTGCGCTGATAAACAATCAGCACAGACCCCCCCCTGTCAGGAGAACCGCCGATCGGCTCTCCTCTACTTGCGTCTGTCAGACGCGAGTGAGGAAAAGCCGATCAACGGCTCTTCCTATTGACAGGGTGATCAGCCGTGATTTGACACGGCTGATCACGTGGTAAAGAGCCTCCGCCGGAGGTTCTTTACCAAGATCGGTGTAGCGGTGTGTCAGGCTGACACACCGCTCCACCGATCGCGCGATGCGCGCCCCCGTGGGCACGCGGTGGCATGTTATCCTGCTGGACGTCATATGACGCCCAGTCAGGATAACGGAACCACTTCCCGGACGTCAATCCGCTATAGGGCGGGCGGAAAGTGGTTAAATGACAGTCAATGGCTTGGTAGTTTGGACAGCTATTTTAGCTAAGATAAATTTCCAAAACATGTCCTGTCGGGGGTTCTAGAGAACTGAGGCTGAGAACCACTGCACTAAAATGAAAAATTGAATACTTACCTCTCTGTAATTTTCCTTACCTGGTGCCTAACCATGGCAGCATATGCACAATCCATGAAGGAAAGTAGCTTTTAGAGAAATCACACCTTTTGTTTATTTAGCCATGCCAATCAGCCTAGTTAGGCTGCAGCTGGGAAATCTGTTGCATGAAAATTGTTTGGGGGGGGGGGGTGTAAAATGCATTACTTGGATTAAGCATGCAATTGCAAAACAACTTATTAACAAAACACATGAAACCTAAAAATTTGCTACAAATTTTATTGGTGAACAAAACAGGACTTGGAAAAGAGTAAGGAAAGCAAAAAACACATGTTAATTTGAGACACTAACGGAATATGGTATTGAGGTATGACCATTTTGCATTTAATTAATTAAATTATTAGGAGTTAAAAGGACTGCGCCCACAAACGGACAGTCTCTTAAGGATTTAAACATTTATTAGTCACAACAGCTTGAGGAAGATTTTGCACAATAATACAGCACAGTCAATTAAATCAAAGTGAAACTAACAACCTACAAACAACAAACATTGACAACATAAAAAATATTTCAGTGAAAAATATCCCCCCCCCCCCCCCCCCCCCCAAAAAAAGTAAAAAATACTTGCTCTAAAACACATCTGTTTTGCAAAGACATAACAAACAAAATCCAAAGAGAAAATACATGTGTTACAAACTCTATAAGGACATCCAAATGTACTCTCTACACACACACACACACACACTCACTGAGCATGCCCAGAACAACCCAAATGCAGCTAGCACAAAATAAGCCACCCCCTTTCCAAAGTTAAGCACATCATCCAGCATGCTACAAAATTACAGATGGGAAAAACACCCCCCGATCCAGGGGGGCAAATAGAGAGCCTAACATGGGCAAAAGTTATACAACAAATACCATTGCAGTCTATGGGAACTGACTTGTTAATTTTGCTAGTCCCCACTTGGCTGGCTTATATTCTAGTTATTGGCCTTAAAATAGGTATGGAGGCCTAGGTCCCACCCTAAGGGACATATATTAATGTCACCAATTTGGACAACCCCAAAAATTAAACAAGGAGAAGTGCCTTTAAAAATGCAAAATTGTTTAAAAGCTAGTAACTTGGGGGGGGGCGTACTCTGCCTGTAAAGTGGTGCATCTGTAGCATGCATCCAAAGTGCTGCTTCAAAGATGTACGGCTTTAGAGAAAATTTACAATCTACATTGCAGCTGCAAGATTTTAACCCATAACAAAAAAATAGCCTGCCCTCCCAATACATACAAGGCCATTTGAGTCCGTTAAGGCTTAAAATGGGAACCCCCACGTGAAAAATACCACCCAAACTAAAATAAATTTGTGCCCCCCCACACACTAACAAACCCCTAGCCAAACACACAGCAAGCCAGCCCATGAAAGCGAGGTGGATGTTTGGGAGCAGGAGGGGCTTGGGCACCCAAAAGTCAACCACCTTGTTCCAATATTCAGGGGGACAAGGGCCCCTTCCACACAACCCTAGGCTGGAGTTGTGGGGGGCTGCAGACGGGGCTTTACGGAAAGTGGAAATCCCCTTTTAAACTAATGGGTACAAGGTGCTTTTTGGTTGGTATTGGGCTGAGCCCAACATGCCCCAAAGGCAGCCAGCTATGTTGAGTGCACGTGGCCTTGTATGGTTCAGGAGGGGGTTGGGCGATCGCTCTTTTCACCCCTTTCCCAGCTGGCCCTTTTGTATGCTCTAAAAAAGGATGTGGTTTGGATTGGTGAAGGCAGTTCACAGCCTTTTGAGAATGGAGTGGAGTGTGGCATTCCCCTTTAAAAACAAAAGCTAGCCCATGGAAATCCAAGGTATTAGAGGGGGGAGACAAGAGCATTGTAGAATGGAGTGTGGAGTTCCCCTTTAAAAGCAAAAGCTAGCCCGAGGAAATCATATGCATTAGAGGGGGAAAGTTAAATGCCCTTTTAGGAGGAGCTGGAGGAGCAAGAGTCTTTTTGCATAATTTTAACAAGGTGCATGTCACATGTTGGCAACGTAACATGCTAACATGACCTGTGTGCAAATCTCCTTAAAAAAATACATAAGGATGAACCAGTGTTAAAAAAAAAACTGTCAAGTTTAGAGGTGCGCCCGTTCAACCCATGCAATTGCATGTACGTTGTTTAACATTTAGATTTTGGTTGCGCAGTGAACAAACTCATGTGAACGAGCTCAAGAGCCACTTGCACATGCACGCTGCTTACATTGATCTCCCGCAGTTCTAAACGTACTTGCATGCACAGCAGGCCTTCTCTGAAAAAGTTACTTTCTCATTCTATTTTGGGCATATTTGTTACTTGGGCAGTTGAACTTCCTCACATCACCCCATAATATTGGCACCTCCATCTTCTGTCAATTGGAAATGCTGTGCGCACAGATTGCATTCTCCCGTGCGCCAAGATCGCTATAGTAAATGGGGGATTTGCGCTCTGTTATCGACGCACCATTTCGTAAACATGGAAATGTGCGTTGCGCCTCTACTGATGGAGCACGGCTTTCGTAAATCACCCCCATTGTCTCACTCTTTATTCAGAGGGATAAGACATCCTCAATATGGCCAGTAACACTGGAAGAAGTATTTTCTATGGCTAATAGTTCTAGAAGGATCTCAGATATCCAAGTGTCAAGCCATAAACTACCTTGTTGCTAAAATTATCAGGCAAAATGGCTCTAGTCTCTTCCTCAGCACTATACAGAGGTCTGCATCTGGGTTAGAACATCATCCTCCTGGCATATCCAAACTAAAGTGTTTGAAGCACCACAAGCATTGGAAATAAATTCAAGGTTGAAGAGCGGCATGGAATTGGCCCTTCTTCAAGGAGCAAACAATAGGCTCTTCAGGACTAATGGCATCAGAAGAAGATAATCGCTTTCCATTAAAGACAATCGCAGTGGTGCGGTCAAAGGGCTTAGATGGCTAGGAGAAATCCATCAATTGAGGGCAGAGAATGCTTTCCCAGATGGAGTGAGCATCCATGGACGGAACTCCAAAGGAGTCCCTCCAGAACTAATATGTAAGCTACAACCTGGTTTACATTCAACATGTTGGGGGCCCATTTTAAAGTAGATCCAGCGGCCTTAGCTACAATACATTTCAGTCATTAGTGGGGATAGATCTAATCTATAACTTAAACACTTCAGCATTGACAGCATATAGGTCCCTCCCGAAAGAGCTTTGTAGTGATACTAAGAATGCTGCAGGGGGCGGAGCCTACCCATACATATATGCTGTCATGCTTTGCATCAGAAAAGGAAAATTACCATCAGGTAAGTATAACATTTTCCTCTTTCTGATCCCCCGAGAGGCAATTGGATTTTCCCTGGATCAACTTCACCTATAAATGTTAGTACCGAGTTATATTATGTACATTTAGGAAAGAATCCAGGCCTTTCTTAAAGCAATCTACTAAGCTGACCAGAACCACCTTTGGAAGGAGTCTATTTCACATTTTCACAGCTCTTTCTGGGAAGAAACCTTTCCGTATTTGGAGGTGAAATCTTTTCCTCTAGGCGTAAAGAGTGCCCCCTTGTCCTCTGTATTGACCGTAAAGTGAATAACTCAACACCATGTTCACTATATGGACCCCTTATATGTTTGGTTGCCCTTCTCTGCACTTTCTCCAGTTCCCCGATATCCTTTTTGAGAACTGGTGCCTAAAACTGAACTGCATATTCCAGATGAATTCTTACTAATGATTTGTACAGGGGCAAAATTATATCTCTCTCTCTGGAGTCCATACCTCTCTTATTACAAGAAAGGATTATGCTCGCTTTGAAAACTGCAGCTTGGCATTGCATGCTTTAACCACTTCAATACCGGGCACTTTCACCCCCTTCCTGCCCAGGACAATTTTCAGCTTTCAGAGCTGTCGCACTTTGAATGACAATTGCACGGTCATGCTACACTGCACCCAAACTACATTTTTATCATTTTCTTTCCACAAATAGAGCTTTCTTTTGGTGGTATTTGATCACCACTGGGGTTTTTATTTTTTGCTAAACAAACTAAAAAAGACCAACATTTTTGAAAAAAAAAGTTTTTCTTTGTTTTGGTTATAAAATTTTGTTTTCTCCTTCACTGATGGGCACTGATGAGCACTGATGAGTTGGCACTGATATGTAGAATTGATGGGCACTGATAGGCGGCACTGATGGACACCAATAGGCGGTACTGATGGGCGGCACTGATAGCTGGCACTGATGAGCACTGTTTGGCACCAATAGGCGGCACTGACAGGCGGCTGTGATGGGCACTGACAGGCGGCTGTGATGGGCACAGATTGGCACTGATAGGCGGTACTGATTGGCACTAACAGGTGCCAATCAGTGCCCATCACAGCCGCCTGTCAGTGTCCATTACAGCCGCCTGTCAGTGGCCATCACAGTGCCAATCAGTGCCCTACAGTAACACCAGTCAGTACCTCATTGGTACCTAATTACCAGTGCTGCCCATCAGTGCCACCTGTTAGTGCCACCTGTCATTGCCAATCAGTACCGCCTAACAGGTGGCACTGATGGGCAGTACTGATGATTAGGTACTGATAGGTGTAGGGCACTGGCATTGTGGTGGGCACTGAGGCGGACACTGGCACTGATAATGGGCACTGTGATGGGCACCTACAGCCGTTTCTGATGGGGCACTGACTGACAGCTGATGGGGCTGTGCTGATAATCAACGTGCTGATTATCAGCACAGACAACCCCCCCCCCCTCTGACAGGGAGAGTCGCCGAATGGCTCTCCCTGTAAGCGCGAACCCAGGAATGACGTTTACCGGCACTTCCTGGTTCACGCGATGATCAGCTGTGATTGGTCACAGCTGATCACGTGGTAAGGAGCCTCTGTCAGAGGCTACATACCACGATCGGAGATGTAGTGTGTCAGACTGACACACAGCAGCTCTGAACGCCATGCTGCGCGCCCCCCGGCATGTTATCCTGCTGGACATCATATGATGCCCAGCCAGGATAACTGAACCACCGCCCGGCCGTCATTCTGCTATAGGCCGGGCAGGAAATGGTTAAGCTTATGCTCTACCAAAACCCCCAGATCTTTCTCCACTATGGATTCCCCCAGTTGTACTCCCCCTAGTATGTATGATGCATGCATATTCTTATCCCCCAAGTGTATAACTTTACATTTATCAACATTAAACCTTAATTGCCACATAGTTGTCCAATTAAACAGTGCATGGAGGTCAGCTTGTAAGTTGGAGACATCTTGTAAGGACGTTATTCCACTGCATAGCTTGGTGTCATTTGGATTCTGTGTTATGGGTCTGAATGCAGTGCATGTTTACACACCTGTTTGAATGGCTTAGTTGAAAACAATGCAGCTATGTTCAAATCTGTAATTAAAAAGTACTTGTATATGTGTCTTTGTATGCCCATGTGAATGAAGCCTGAGGCTCTATTCACACCAATGCGTTTTTTTCATGCTTTTTGCAGAAATGCGGGACATTATTTTTAACATGGGTTCCTATGGAGCAGGTTCACATCAATGCATTTTGTGCCTCTGCATTATTGAAATGATCAGGGACTTTTTAAAAGCAAAACAGTGATTTTTTTTTGGTTCAATAGAGTTCAATGGAGAAGCTGCTGGCTTATTTTATTCAATATGTTTTGTGAAAGAAAGTGAAGAAAACTTTTTTATTTCTCACATTAGTTTCCTAAGAGTGCAAATTATAGTTCAGTAGAATGCTAGAAATATAAGAAGATAACATAAGTAAAAATTGTCTGTATACTGTATATACTGACAGCTATGCACTGTTTAATATCCATAAAAAATTAAATAGGTGAGTACATTCAGCATTCCTATTTCATCTTTTATTTATGAAGTGGAATATATTCTAAAATTCATGGCTTATAGCTGCCAGGAATTTTATGTTATCGGGTAAGTGTATAATAAGCATATTAATGGTACTATAGCAGATCTTAAGCTGTCCACAAACTTTAGAGAGTTATTGGTCATGCACATACAGTCCCACCACCCTTGGGCACAGGAAGATGTAGAGGTTGCCACATTTTAGGGTAACAGTGGTGACTGGGGTTGCCAACCACCCCTAATGTTTTTTTACTGACAAAACATGCAACATTTTCTGACAGAGCACATTTTTTACTGACATCCTGAAATATGACAGAAACTCCTATTATAAACTCTGTCAATCAATATTTAGGCAGTATAACCAGTGTTTATCAACCTTTTTAGTCAAGGCACCCTTTAAAATTATGGACAATCTCAAGGCACCCTTTAAAATTATGGAGGCACCCCATCCTAAATTGTAAACACTATTCTAATTCTTTTGCATAATGCAGCAACATCCACACACGTAGGAGACCCAACGTTAGAGGTGCAAACTGGTACTGACTAGTATTCTCTTCTTCCTCAGTTTTTCTCCATCATTCAGCTAATGTGACCCCAAAGCTGATGGAGAGGGCAGGGGAGGGTCACAAGGATGCTATTCAGGTGACTGACATGCTCCTTATCAACTGATGATGTTATTGGTCGTTAGGATGTTGGCAGCTAGAAGGTTGTAATGGCGCACAATGAAAAACTGGGGCTCTGTGAAACTAAAAGGCAGACTTCATCCACACGCCGCCTTGTATACAATGTTTGGGCAATTTTTAGGCATTTTCCCAGGGCACCCCTGAAGAAACCTCAAGGACCCTGGTCGAAAAAGGCTGGTATAAACAATATGAAAGCGTTAAAAATACTCAGAACAAGTAATCTGCTGGCTTTACAACAGGGGTCTCAAACTGGCGGCCCTCCAGCTGTTGCAAAACTACAAGTCCCATGAGGCATTGCAAGGCTGATAGTTACAAGCATGACTCCCACAGGCAGAGGCATGATGGGACTTGTAGTTTCACAACAGCTGGAGGGCCACCAGTTTGAGACCCCTGCTTTACAATGAGCAATTCCAAACAGAATGGCATCATGTGAGCACGACTAGGATGATGAAATACCTGGGGCACCCTGGGATGAAATGAAAAAAATGAGTTCTGTGGCGTGCCTAGCTAATCAGTATACATATTTCATCATATTTCCCTGTTACAAAAAGGCCTAACATTCTCTCCCACCACAACGATGAGTGAATTTGAGGTTTTTAAAGATATCAATTTGTTTCTGAGGAAACTAATTTTTAGGTACTGGCACGCAAAGAGGGATATTCAAGATACAGACATGGACCAGCTAGACAAACAAGAACGTGATTCTCTTGAGGCCCTGATCGCCCTTCTTGATGAAAATCAAGAATGGAACTCAGAAGGGGAAATCACCCAGTCATCACGTAGCTGCCCTCGTCCACCCCAATTGACGATTAAATCTCAAAAAATGCCCCCCCTGTCCAAACATAGACATATTCAGTTCTTTTTGGAACAGGTAAAAAGGGATCTTGCGGGTGTCAACTGGGAGTATAAAGGATATGATAATCTCAGTCGTGAAGAGAGAAGGGCCCTACGGGAATTAGAGAACGCAAAAGATATTGTCATCAAAGCAAGTGACAAGGGAGGTAATACGGTCCTTATGTCCCATACCCTATATGAGGAACAAACCATGCGTCTCCTCCGTGATGAGTCCACATATTTACGGCTACACCAGAATCCATTTCCTCAAATGGTTTCAGATTTAAACTTTAAACTTGAACTAGCCCTTGAGGCAGGTCTAATTATCAAAAAAGAATGCGAATACCTCAGTGTCAGTGAATTCAACATCCCCACTTTATACACCATCCCCAAACTACATAAGTCCATCACCGACCCCCCGGGAAGACCGATAGTGTCAGCTGTGAAGGGTCCCCTTGAAAGGGTCGGGAAGTATGTGGACTTACTGATTAAAGAACTCGTACATGAACTACCATCGTATGTTCAGGACACACGAGATGTTTTGGGGCATCTGGCAGATATATCGCTACCTAAGGGCATGTTACTGGTCGGAATCGATGTAGAGTCGCTATACACATCGATCCCGCACAGATGGGGACTAGCAGCGACACAATTCTTTTTGGATAAAAAATACCCATTATTAGCTGGGCAAAACGAATTTATCATTGAACTTTTGTTATTTATGTTAGAAAATAACTACTTCCAATTTCTTGGGACATATTACCAACAAATTAGAGGCACATCGATGGGTGCCCCATGGGCCCCATCATACGCATGCCTGCATCTGGGCTTTTGGGAATCTGAATGTGTGTACCCCTCGTCGATGTACCTCAGCCACTGTCGCCTGTGGCTGAGGTACATCGATGATGTTATTATGATCTGGGATGGCCTGCCATCTGAATTGACACAATTCATAGAGGAACTTAATGACAATGATCGTAACATCAAGTTAACATATACATATGACGCCAATGAACTGTCGTTTTTGGACCTCACTGTGTTTGTAAAGGATGATAAGATACATACAAAAACCTTTCGAAAAGACACAGCGGCAAATACTTTGCTGCTGGCGTCTAGCCATCATCCCACATCCCTAAAACGGGGTATCCCCGTGGGACAGTTCCTCCGCGCAAGAAGGAACTGCTCAGAGGAAGGGGATTTCCATAGAGAAATGTATGATCTACATGGGAGATTTCGCGACAGGGGCTATTCGCACACATGTATTAGACGTGCTAAAAAAAGAGCACTGCAGACAAATAGATCGTCCTTGTTGATGAACTCCACCAAAGAAAAGAGAAAAACCTCAGATCACCCTCCCCTAAGAATTATTACCAAATTTGGTACCCAGTGGGACCAAATTAAAGAAATTTTGGGTCGTCATTGGCATATCCTGTCTGAGGCTCCCATCTTGGGAAGACTTGTCAGCCAAAAACCCCTGCTCACTGCTCGTAGAGCAACTAATCTGAGGGACCGTTTGGTGCATTCTGAGTATACCCGCCCTAAAAAACGCAGCTGGCTTACTGACCTTCCACCCTTGAGAGGTATGTACAGTTGTGGCAGATGCCCTGTGTGTAGGTATGTGGACAGGACGGATGTGTTCGCCAGTTCTGACAATAAAAGACGGTTTAGAATCAACAGTTTCATTAACTGTACAACCACACGGGTAATTTACATGTTGACTTGCCCGTGCGGCCTTATTTATGTTGGTAAAACCAAAAGAGAACTAAAAATCAGGACTGGCGAACACATCCAGAGTATCCTCAACAAGGATGATGACCGGCCCCTGTCATTGCATTTCCTAGAAAAACATGAGGGCAAACCAGATGGCCTTAAGGTCAAGGGTATATACAGACTTAACTTACCCCATAGACGTGGAGATTTCGATAAGATCCTATATCAGAAGGAGAAGATGTGGATCTTCTATTTAAACAGTATGCAGCCTTCTGGGTTAAATAATGAATTCAATTTGTCCCCTTTTTTGGAACAATGATTCAATAGGAAATAATCTAATTGCTCTTGTCCGAAGCCTGATTGGCTTGGGGATCCACATCTTCTCCTGACTGTTGACCGATAATAATTTTTAAGAAAAATAGATTGTATGCAATTTGATCTATAATTATATCCTTGACTACCACATGGATGATAATACCTAGTGTGTGAGATGCAATTTATAAGAAATGGTCATTTGCGATTTTATCTCATTTCAGTTCATGTTAATCAACAGGTTATATACTAACTGAGTAGATTAAAGCTGTAATGTCTTTCACTATGGACATTCATATTTAAAATAATAACCTGCACAATATACTTTATTGTTGCCCTATGTGGGGATAGGGACACTGGAATGTTCAAACGTAACTGCACTTTTAGACCATTTGGAATCACTCTATATTTAGTCATTATGTGCGACTTTACCAGCAATAATATCCCTATCCCATGTAGTGATGACAATACACAGGATGTAGCTGTAATTCATTTTATTCAGAATCAAAGCTTGCTGCGTTTTTTACTTCTATTGTTCCATTTTTTGTCTGTCCACTATGTGGCCGTGAACTAACTGCGGGGATATTTACCTTTTGACTGATGATTTATTTATCTATTATTTTTTGTATGTGAGATGCAATTTAATTTAATTGGAACAATAGACTGTTCCCTCTCACCCTTATATGATATTATCATCATCATCCCACTGTTGTTTAATACACGGCCACTTATGCACAGGCTTGATCAACAATGCAGCACTTCCTGATCGTGGGTCCTGTGTATTAATAGTAACTGTTTGACAAGTCCTTTCTTATCTTATGATATATGGTGGGAGATGTAATATTCAAATCTGATCACATACACAAGCCGATCAGATTGAATCCCTATATATCTATTACCATTAATGGTTTGTCTGTATAGATGTGTGTATGAGTGTGTTTGGCACATTTTGGTGATTGTAATTAAGGTCAGACCAGGGTATTCAGGTGCTGATTATAAGGAAAAGGAAATGGAACATTAGCCACAAGGCTATTTAAACACTCAGCTACTGATACCACACTAGCTCTGAGGAAGCTTGGAAACAAGCGAAAGCGCTCAGCATCTGACTTATGTGCAGGTGGCACACAGACTTTCACACATCAACAAGGATATTCCCGAAATTGGATGTGAACATTTTAACTGTCTCAACCTGATCTTGGACATCAGACGGAGCCTTTGTGGTGAACATTGACTCTGAGTGTTCCCTATGACTGCTTAATCTACTAGGTATGAAATGTCAGTATGTCTGAACCTTGTGACTCACCGCACATCTTGCTGGAGGATACCTGGAGGTAACAGCTCACGTTTACAATAAACTTATACGCCGCATGAACGTGTCTTTTACCCACATGAGTGCGGTCATCAGCAGCCCTTGACTTTACTGAAGACGTCAGACGGTGAGCTAAAAATGTACCCTTACATATAGGAGGCACTTTATCTATGGCTATCCTCCGTCTATCTTCAATGCTATACATGTGAGGCTGCTCCCTCTCCACCATTCCTCCCCCTCCCCCCCTTGGAGTTGCAGTCGTTCACTAATCAATCAGGACGCTCTTCCCCCCCTTTCTCCTTGTCGGTTGACACACATATATGCCTAATCAGCTATTGGCTCACATCTGTATGGGACCCTTGTTTTTCACCAGCACTTGCACTTTATCCTAGAAGGACCGAATGTCTATTATTCATGAAGCCATCTCCTTGCTCTGGAATCCCATGAAAATTGTACAGACCCGGGTCTTCAGTGACATTAATTTGATGAGTGGGAGTGCATGAAATTTTGATGTATGTGTAATGTCTGTGGTGGCCACCAGCACACAATAGGACTTTCTTTGCCCTATTTTTAAATATACATGGTTAGTGGATTATGTTTCTATTTAGTAAATTGACACAATAAAGTTTTTTCAGGTTCACAACAGTTTGTTCTTGAGCGGACCATCTTTTTTAGGAGGCCTCCTCTTGCCCCCTTCTCTTTTTTCTCATAATCAGTATACATGGCTAGATTTTGGCTAACAGTTGCAAGGGGCTTAAAGGCAGGACAGAATTTGTACCTAGTCGCCATATACACTGCACATATATAACAGTCCTTCTATCCACAAAATATTCCTAATTACTGTGTCACAACTGACAGCCTCACAGACACAAATAATCTTTTTTAAAATGTAAACATTTCCATTGCATAAGCTTTTGTGCACACAAAAAGGACTGACTGACCGAGCCTACCTTAACCATTAGCCGTCATTATACTGTGGCAGGTTGGCTCTCCTGGGCAAATCGCTGTAGCTGTATGTCGGCCCTTTAAATAGCCTTAGCAGGCGCGCACCGCCGTGTGACGTAGGAGCTGATGCACGTGCCTGGTGGCTGCGATGTCCACTGGGCACCCGCGTTAGCCCTTGAGAGAGAGAATAGGGGATCTGTCAATGTAAACAGACAGATCCCCCATTCCGTCTGGGAGAGGAGAGGGATCTGTTGTTTCTAGTGATTAGAAACAGCGATGTCTCTACTCCCTGTCACTACACTGCCCCCGCAGTTAGGAACACCTCCCTAGGACACACTTAACCCCTTGATCGCCCCCTAGTGTTATCAACTTCCCTGCCAGTGACACTTATGCAGTAATCAGTGCCTATTTTTAGCTCTGATCACTGTATACATGTCAATGGTCCCAAAAAAGTGTCAAAAGTGTCATATTTGTCTGCCGCAATGTCGCAGTCCCACTAACAATCGCAGATCACTGCCATTACTAGTAAAAAAAAAATAAAAAGACAAAATCTATCCCCTATTTTGTGGAGGCTATAACTATATACTATACGCTTATTGCGATTTTATTTTATTTTTTTACCAAAAATATGTAGAAGAATACATATTGGCCTAAACTGAATATATATATATATTTTTTTTTGGGGGGGGGGAGGAGCTTACAATCTAAGGGGGGATATTTTTATTTATTATAGCAAAAAGTAAAAAATAGTTGTTTTTTTTGTTTTTTTTTTTTTTTACAAAATTGTCGCTCTTTTTTTGTTTATAGCAGAAAAAATACAAACCGAAGAGGTGATCAAATAGCACCAAAAGAAAGCTCTATTTGGGCGGCACAGTGGTGTGGTGGTAGCACTCTCACCTAGCAGTAAGAAGGGTCACTGGCTCAAATCCCAACCACAACACTACCTGCCTGGAGTTTGCATGTTCTCCCTGTGCCTGCGTGGGTTTCCTCCGGGTACTCCGGTTTCCTCCCACACTCCAAAGACATGCTGGTAGGTTAATTGGATCCTGTCTAAATTGTCCCTAGTATGTATGAATGTGAGTTAGGGACCTTAGATTGTAAGCTCCTTGAGGGTAGGGACTGATGTGAATGTACAATGTATATGTAAAGCGCTGTGTAAATTGACAGCGCTATATAAGTACCTGAAATAAATAAAATAAAATAAATTTGTGGGAAAAAAAGACATTTTGTTTGGGTACAGTGTCGCACGACCGCACAATTGTCAGTTAAAGTGACGCAGTGCTGTATAGCAAAAAATGGCCTGGTCATTAAGGGGGCAAATCCTTCCGGGGCTGAAGTGGTTAAAGAAGAACTTAAAACCAGCAACTCTTGGGTCAACAAACACCTTGGTCAGGACTACATAATGTATAGAGTAAGGTCAGGAGTAAGTAACATACAAAAAACAAAATAGTGTCCAGCAGCCAGGATGAAACCTGTGTAGACATCAAAGTTCCCTCTTATATCAAAGTCCTCAGCATTTCCCTATACATCAGGGTTCCAAGAGTCATTCCTTACATCAGAGTCCACCTTTACATTAGTGTTCCCCTTTACATCACAGTACACAGAGTTCCCCCTTACATCAGAGTCTACAGGGTTTCCCTTTACATCAGATTCTACAGGGTTCCCCTTTACATCAGAGTCTGCAGGGTTCCCCCTTACATCAGAGTCTGCAGGGTTCCCCCTTACATCAGAGTTTACAGGATTCCCCCTTACATCAGAGTCTGCAGGGTTCACCCCTACATCAGAGTCTGCAAGGTCCCCCCTTACATTGCAAGGGGGAACTCTGTGAACCCTGATGTAAGGGAGAATGCTGTGGACTCTGGTGTAAAGAAAAACTCTGATGTAAGGGGGTCTCTCTTCACCAGAGCCCCCTTACATGACTCCAGCCATCTTTTTTACGGGCACTCAGTGCTCATTCCTGGACATTTACAGGCAGATAAAAATTGTATGTTTTTTATAAACTGTCCATAAATTTACAGGTGCTTGGCAAGCTTAGTAGTGACCAGGAGAGGTTTTCTAACCTGTTCAATTCCTAGAGCCTCAAGACTAGTAGGCGGCTGCCACCTGCAATCATGAGTCATGGGATGTGTTGGATCATTACCTAATCCAACACAAAAAGAGTGATTGTCATCTCACTTTTGTTTTTTTAGGACTTTTCAAAAACTGTCTCTGTATTTCTTTACATTTTACATTATTTTCTGTGAATGAGTAGAGGTGTTATGTACCATTTACGGTATGTTGAAAAAGACCAAAAAATTCCCCTATGGTGGGATTTTCCAGGCACTACCATAAATAATACAGTATAGGTACAAAAATAGTTTTTATTACAAAAATCGAACAAAGTAGATAATTTAACAAAATATACAAATCAAATACAGAAACTATGTACAATGGGATACTTCAAAAGCAGAGTTCATATCGTTAAGAATACAAATAGCATAACAATGGAGAAAAGACCAAAGGTCGGGATATAATAAGTCTCACTGAACCGACGCGTTTCAGAGAATCCTTCATCGGGGTTCACCAAGTGAGAGTTACCATCTATGGGATTACAGAGTAAGAGAAAATAATTAACATCACACACAAAGCAGATGACAGTCCCCCCACACCCAGTGAAGGTATGTGTGAAAGTCATACTCACTTCCAAAGTACAAATGCTATAAGAGTATCCAAGGCATAAAATCAACTTCACAAAGGTCTCCCAGGCCATGTGCATGTAAAGGTAGCCTGATGGCTGGCCATACAGGATGGTATTGTAGAAGACTGATGTAACAGAGGAAATCCCAATTTGTGCTAAAGAACGCCGCGCCTGAGGGTTTGGCGCAGCGTTTGTGCGCAGGCTGGGGTCCAAACGTCTCAGGACCTGAAACCAAGGACACAACCCCATAAATAACGATAATTTAAACAGTCGAAGTGTGCAGTGATAGCTGCTAGGATCGATAGTATATCAGATCCCAAAATGTGTAAGGGGTATGTACACATATGTAGGGACCAGCAATAGGGAACATACCTGTGAACTGGATCCAGAGGTGAGACCTACAGTTTGTCATGTAGGGGAGAGGCTGAGAGTCCGGGCTGGTCACCATACAGCTACAGGTAGTAAAAAAGACCTGGTTTGGAGAAAAGAAGGTGATTCTAATGTAGGTGGGTATATTCCAATAATAAGGAAAAAAGGCCAAACAGCATCTTGAATAAACATAAAAATAAAAAGAAATAAAAAAGAAAGGAAAATAACCCAAATTGCTATAAATCACCTTCTTAGTCAGCCCAGGGACATAGCATCAGTGAAACGTCCTCCTCCGATCACAGGATCAGAGTGAATGGGCTCAGTGTTTATATCCACCAGGTTGTGCTGTCAGCTGATTATAATGAAGATCAGCTGAAAGGATGTGTATTGCCCTGAGCTCCCTCATCCCAACCCCCAACAACTGAATAGTTGTCAGCTTGAAAGGGATGTGCACTCAGCCTAAAGTGAGTATGACTTTCACACATACCTTCACTGGGTGTGGGGGGACTGTCATCTGCTTTGTGTGTGATGTTAATTATTTTCTCTTACTCTGTAATCCCATAGATGGTAACTCTCACTTGGTGAACCCTGATGAAGGATTCTCTGAAACGCGTCGGTTCAGTGAGACTTATTATATCCCGACCTTCGGTCTTTTTTCCATTGTTATGCTATTTGTATTCTTAACGATATGTACTCTGCTTTTGAAGTATCCCATTGTACATAGTTTCTGTATTTGATTTGTATATTTTGTTAAATTATCTACTTTGTTCGATTTTTGTAATAAAAACTATTTTTGTACCTATACTGTATTATTTATGGTAATGCCTGGAAAATCCCACCATAGGGGAATTTTTTGGTCTTTTTCAGACTCATGGGATGTGGCACACACTGTCTACTGCTCTTTGTCAAAGCCTTTCTCTTTTTTTTTTACGGTATGTTGATGCACTCCTATTGTTAAATGGGGCATCCAGATTCCAATGAGCACCCTGTCCACAGATCCCCACAACCACTGGGCCAAGGTCCATCTTGTCCTGGCCTTCCAGACTGCATGCTTGTATAAGGGTCTGATATAGAATTTGGGGGGAACCTCCAAAGCAGTTTTTGTTTTTTTTGCGTGGGTTCCCCCTTAAAATTCATATCTAACCTGAAGGGCCTGCTATGAATTAGTGGGAACCACATGCCGTGTTTTTCTTTTTTTGTGGGGGCCCCACAGTAAAATCTATATCAGATTCTCATCTAGGATAAGGTTCTGGTATGGATGTAGGTAATCCCCGGCTGCTTAGTTGACAAACAGAACAAAGCAGCCAGAAGCTGTCATCTTGCTGGCGATTTTAAACACACTTTTTTCTTTGTAAATGTCAGTGTTGCTGTGGTGGATTGCATATATTGCACAGTTGCACCACTTTGCAGGCAGGGTCAGAGCATACGTTAGGCATGTTATTTAATGCATGTTATTTTGCATTTTTATTGTTTTACTTTAAGCATTACTAAAACCACTGCTCTCCACCAAACTGAATTAAAAAAAAAAAAAAATCTTAGGTACATGGTCCCACAGGGTAGTACCAACCCGCCATGACATTTGTTGGATAATCCCCAGCATAGTAACCTAGAAAGTGCCCATTACTGTTCTCTACCAATCACCTTCTATTAACTTAAATGGGGTTCAGATTTGGCACCCAAACTTTAGTCATCACCAAACCCTGCTCAAACTGAACCCAGGTATATTTGGCTCATCACCAACAGTCAGTTTTTAGTCATTGGGTTTATATATACAGTACTTGGCTGCAGAGCTTTATATTGAATATTCTGCGTTTGACAGAATTGATATAATTCATGTTTTGTCTTGATTTGACTGCAGTGTAACCTGCACATAGGTACAGGGGCTTGCTATGGAATGCAGCTGGGGTGGTTGGCTTAGCCTAGGTTTAATGTGTTTTTCAGTCGTTTTTATGCTCTTTTTTTTTTAATGCTTGTTTCGTGCCCTTCTATTGTAGTCTAAGGGGTAAAAAATTAACCAAAAGAAGCGACTGCACCTTTTTCCAAGTTGAATGGAAGCAGATTGCATAGGTGGAAACAGGTCCTATAAACAATAATTGGATTCCTCTTGCTGTGCATTGTCATCCTGCCTGTATATTCTGCCTAGAGGGTCCCATTTGGACTTAAAACTGGCTCTGTTACAAGGGCCCCTAAGGAGGAAGATTGTTAAAGGGGCACCTACTTTTATGCAGCATTATTTATTGTTTTTGAATTGAAAGGTGTCAGAGGTTGGAAAGCCTTTGAGATAGAGCGTGACAGACATTTGCAATAGATTCTCAAAATCTCATTCCAAGTTCTACTTTCTGAATGTTTTATTATACAAGAGCTCGTAAACATGAGAAGTTTTAACAGTAAAACATAGAACTTTTGCTTTTACTGAAGTCTTTTGGGGCAGCTTTAAGTTAGCATTATTGTCGTTCATAGCAGAGAAATGCCCTTGGCTTCAAAGAGAAGATTAAAGGCACTTAAGCCAGAAAGTACTAGTAGCCATCACAATGTGAGGGTATAGTGAAGAATATTAAGATCTTGGAAAAGATCCTAAAACCCAGTAGTTAGCACCGTCAGATGACACAGGTCTGCTGTATGAAAAAGGAATAATCCTTCTATATGAGAAGAAACATCCTTTCTGGATGTACTGTACACTAAAGTTACAATCTGTAAGCTTTTCCTTCAGTCCTCCTGAATCCAAGTATTCTTCATTACAGATAATGGAAATATACTGCTGAATGTACACAGACAATGCCTAGAGTAAAGATTACTTTTAAATATCTTTAGGGATTACAAAGATTACTTCCCCATGACAGAACTGTAAAGATACCATTATTATATTGTATTAGGTAAAGGCTTATTTTAATGACATTTTAGTTCTGGGCGTTTGGGACATCAACTCTTGTGCCTCCTACACCTTCTGTCTTGTTGGGAGTAGACCATATTTGCTAAGACCTCCTAATCACTGATGGACCCAGCAGAGGCTGAAAGGAAATCTTCTCTAAATATCCCTGTAACGCTGAATTGTGCACCGCATGATAATCATTTGTATGAATACACTCAGCAGCTCCTGTTCAATGCAAAACAGTGGACATATTCTTCTCCTTCTAAACAACAGTTTGGTAATAGAATGTGCAGGAGACCGAATACAGAATATATGATTATCTGCATAACATAGTATAGCTAGCCTCAGGAGCAGCTAGGGACATCCAGATAGGCACATGCTAGCGATCTTGTTGAATATGTTGCTTGATGTCTTAGATATTGTGTCTATTTTGTCATAAATTATTATTTATTTTTTTCACAGGTCCAACACAAAGATTGTATTGACTAATGCAGCTTTATATTTATAAGATAGTTTTGTTCTATTTAGAGTAATATGTTATGCAGATACAGTACGCTAAGGGGTGTATTTATTAAAAAAAAAAAAAAAAAAAAAAAAACTACTTGCAGAGAACTGCATGTCCATTTTTTCTATGTTAATAAACAAATGATAACAAAGAGTCCCAACCTTGACACTACCACCTCGCTATCGAATGCAGGCTTACCAAATTCAGAGGACCCTCTACTGAAAGAGAGGTCAATAGAGCATGTGGCCAAGCAGCCTGGCCAGGGTATTCCAAACTCTCCTACAGGATCCTCTCGAGGACAGGAGTATAGACTGTGTTGGTCATCTCTCCTATACACAGCCCCATCACCTCCTCTCCCTCTCTCTGTGCTCAAGGAATAGGCCAATAGCCCTGTGGTGGTGGTGGTCACAATTGGGACTCTTTAATGGTGATGGATGTTCACTATCTATACAGTCATTGTTGAACATTTCCATACCTCCCAACTTTTTGAGATGAGAATGAGGGACACCTATCAGCAAAAGTATACAAGCATAGGACACACCCCTTGCCACGTCCCCTTAACCTCCCTGACGGTTTTCCCGAGTGTGGCTTGGGGTTAAATTTCAGTCCCATTAGCGGTAACCCCGAGCCACACTCGGGATTACATTGCAGGATCCTGGTGCGGCTTTACTTACCTTGTCCCCAGGATCCTGCGATGTCACCCGCTGTCTCTTCGGGCTCTGTCCTCCTCCGAAGCCTCTCCGTGCCAGGCTCCGTTCCCTGCGAGCATCACAACGTGTGGGGGCGGAGCCTGGTGGCAAATAAAAAAAATGTAAAAATCATAACACATACAGTACTGTAATCTAACAGATTACAGTACTGTATGAAATAATTTCACATCCCTTTTGTCCCCAGTGCTTTGTCCAATGCCTTGCATGCAGTTTTATGTTACATATACTGTTCTTTCTACCTGGAAACTGGAGATTGTCCATAGCAACCAAAAAGTGTCCCTTTACATCAAAAATGGCTTTAGACCAGCTAGAAAACAGTGATAGTAAATTAGAACACTTGCAGAATTGAGCGCTAGTTAATCGTGGGGAAATTTATTTTATTATTATTATATTATTTTTTTAAATTGTTTATATTTATTTATTATATTATAATTTATGTTTTTGTGTTTCAAACTTCATCATACCCGGGATATCTACTAGACTCTTGTTTGGACAGATTTAAGTGTGTTATTGTTAAGAATTACAGACCTACAATATAAAATGCCAAATTTCCATGCAAAATAATTGTACCGCTTTCAGCACCTAAAATCCGAAATAATCATACCGCCAGGGAGGTTAAAGGAGAATTTTACAAAAACAAGATTGGTTAAACCCACAAGTGCTTTTTTTTACCACTACTATTCCTTTATATTGGCTTTTGGAATTTACAAATGCAGCAATTTAGAAATCAGATGAAAGGTTTAGGGCTGGAAAACACTTTTTGACAGATAAAAGTGCATTTTATATACAACTATATAGATCAAAACAAAATGAGGGATAGATGATGAGGAATGAGGGACAGAGGGTCATTGTTCCAATTCAGGGACAGTCCCTCAAAATCAGGGACAGTTGGGAGCTATGCATTTCTGGGGAGGATTATATTTCTGCACATTTATTTTGCAACTTTTTGTACTTTTTTGCACGTTATTTTCAATATTGCTCCAAAAGCACTTGGGCTTTATTTTGCACTGTTATTTCACAAAGAAAGACAATTGTATGGACACTTTATATTATTATTAGACACATAGTTGTATTACTCACACCAATAAGTTGAATATGCAAATACTCCCTAGCAGTGCTACAATTTTTAACCTTTTTATTTCAATTACATGTTAATAAACACTCCATTCAAGGCTGTAAATTGAAGCTGGATCCCACAGCTATAGTGTAACAGCTTTTTTATTGTAATTAATCATGTCTGTTAAATGATTTAGTATGCAACAAATGTGGCCTTTAGGGTGAGATTACAAGCCCTTTCATTAGCTCAGTAATGTTTAATGTAAGTCATACATCATTGGAAGTCAGTGTACACAGCATTAAGCGGACATAGCCTTGGGGCGAAATCATATACTGAACACATTTTGTGTTGAATATAATATCTAAAGCCAAGATATCATGGCTGCAATAAAATGATGATGATGATCCTAATCAAAACTTTGGTAACATTTTGTAGCAGACAAACTAGCAAGCAATTTGTCAATCTGTGGGTCATACTGTGTTTCCCTGAAAATAAGCCGGGTCTTATATTTATCTTGGCAACCAAAAACACACTAGTGTTTTTTTTCAGGGGATGTCTTATTTATTTACGGTATGTACCGTTACAATGATCCTAAAATGGTTGTCACCCTAAAAAAAAAAAAAAAAACTGTTCCTTTAAAAGCATGATAGATTGCATAGTGCTTGTGCTGTGTCATTTATCCATGTCCTGTGTCCCCCTGTCTTCTCCCCCTCCCCGTCAGGTCAGGAGTCAGTATTTTGACATAAACATCTTAAAATACTTATAGAATTATGTAATCCATTTTGTAGGAATTGTGCAGGCATGGGTCGCAGCATGTCTCCCTTTGTAATTGTTTTCAGGGAAATACCTTTTGTTACAGCTCCCATGGGTGACACATGATCTGCCTGAGCTCTTCTCCGCTCCGAGATCCCCGCTGACATCAGCCCGCTCCGTGCACTGAAGAGGGAGGGGCTGCAGACGTCAGCCGAAAGGAGAGCCGAAGAGGGAATCCCTGCTGCAGACGTCAGCCAGGAGGAGAGGAGAAGACCTCCGGTGAATCTGTAAATAAAGTATTTGCACAATGCAGTTACAAAGGGAGACACACACACACCTTATAGCAGTGGTTCTCAACTCCAGTCCTCGGGACCCACCAACAGGCCAGATTTTAAGTATTACCTTGGGGAGTTGCAGACTAGAATACGGCAATCACTGAGCAGCAAGTGATATCACCTGTGATGTATTTCAGCAATCTTGCAAACCTGGCCTGTTGGTGGGTCCTGAGGACTGGAGTTGAGAACCACTGCCTTATAGCGATGTAATCGTTCTGGAAGGTGGATTAAAAATTTTTTTAACAAACTTTACTAGGGCTTATTTTCGTGGTAGGGCTTATATTGCAGCCCTCCCCGAAAATCCGAAAATTATCGGGGTAGGTCTTATTTTCGGAGAAACACGGTAGTGATACCTGCTTCACATATAAGGGAATTTAGAATAATGTCTCAGAAACACTTATAGGCTCAATCACAAAAGAGAGTGCAAAGACCAATAAGAATATGCGTCCACATAAGTCATGTAATATAGACAACCAATCCAAGGTTAGATTATAATGTAAACAAAAAAAAAAAGAAGCGTAACTCGTTACTTTGTATAAATGATCTAGATTATATTTATTAGGCATTATAAATATTATTACTTTTGTTTTTTATTTTGTTTGATATGGATAAGTTCTATTACATATTTTTACAAAATCTTTGAAAATGCATTACACACAACTGAAGTTATAGTTAAAAGTAATTGTTTCATTCAGAAGTTATTTGCTTAGCAGTGTGTTTTAACAGGGTAGAGGTAGCATGCTAACAAGGAAGCTGAAATAATAACCCAATTTAAATTGATACTAAAGGTAAAATAACAAAAAAAAAATAATAATAATAATAATAAACGTGTTATACTTACCTGCTTAATTGTTTTGCACAGAGCAGCCCCAATTCTCCTCTTTTCGGGTCCTGGCCGATCTCGCTTGGCCTGCCTCCTCTGCCATGCCGAGTGCCTCCATAGCAAGTCGCTTGCTATGCTGGCACTCACCCGTGGTTTCTCCCGAGCCTCGCTCTATGTGTCCACAAGACACACAGAGTGGGGCTTGACTCCACCCCCCCCACTCACTCTTCACTGGTTGTGAATGACAGTAGCAGGAGCCAATGGCTTCCACTGTGGTCTCTAAACCAATGGAAATAAATCCAAGTAATTCTGTGCTGCTCCCAAGATCAGCAGCTAACACACCACATTGAAAAAATGGTATACCAAACAAAAACAACAAAGTGTAGCGCTAAAGAATGATGTGCTCAGTGCAATATATAAGTGAAGCTAAATGGCACTAAATTTAAAATTGAATAAAATAAATCAGATGATATACACAATTGTGTGCAAAGTGAAAATAAAGTCCATGAATAATGATGAATGTGAATATATTCCCAGTCAATATACGAGGAAATCTTGCAAACAATGAATGTATATAATTGTGAAGAGAACCGCCACCGGGTGAACAGGAGGCTTACTGGATCGTTTGAACACGCTAGAGCATATGCTCTGCGTGTCAAACAGGCTTGGGTATGGTAAAAATGGACTCTGGATCAGTATCGTCAGGCAGGTGTACACAGATGTCAGCCAGATGGAACCACGGAAAATGTAATATCACATGCAGACCGGAGCTCAGAAATCCACAGGCATGTAGAGATGTCAAAAAAGGAAAGCAAAAGGGGACCACATAGTGTAATTCCGTAAACAAGGATGAATTTAATGAATTAAAAAACACTCACATGAGAGAGAGAGGAGAGAGGAGACGAAACACGTCGGGACAGTCCCCATTGCTGCCTAATTGATTTTATATCAGTGCTGTTTTTTACTTCCAATCATGTGAGTGTTTTTTAATTCATTAAATTCATCCTTGTTTACGGAATTACGCTAAGTGGTCCCCTTTTGCTTTCCTTTTTTGACATCTCTACATGCCTGTGGATTTCTGAGCTCTGGTCTGCATGGGATGTTACATTTTCCGTGGTTCCATCTGGCTGACATCTGTGTACACCTGCCTGACGATACTGATCCAGTATACGATACCATACCCAAGCCTGTTTAACACACAGAGCTTATGCTCTAGCGTGTTCAAACGATCCGGTAAGCCTCCTGTTCACCCGGTGGTGGTTCTCTTCACAATTATATACATTCATTGTTTGCAATATTTCCTCGTATATTGACTGGGAATATATTCACATTCGTCATTATTCATGGACTTTATTTTCACTTTGCACACAATTGTGTATATCATCTGATTTATTTTATTCAATTTTAAATTTAGTGCCATTTAGCTTCACTTATATATTGCACTGGGCACATCATTCTTTAGCGCTACACTTTGTTGTTTTTCTCTAAGCCAATGATCAGGAAGAGAGACAGGAGAGCAGCTGCTCTTGTGCACATCATGGGATAGAGATCGGGATCAGGTTAGTAGTTAGGAGCTGCATACTGAAGGTTTTTTACCTTCATGCATACAATGCATGATGATAAATAACCTTTAGACTTTAGAATCACTCTAAAGTGCTCTGCAGTCAAAATTAAAAATGATACCCTGAAATGCATACAGGGAACATAATCTTCTTGCTTAAAATGGTTGTACACCCTGTACAACCACTTTTACCTACAGGTAAGCCTATATTAAGGCTTACCTGTAGGTGCTGGAAATATCTCCTAAACATCCACGGTTTAGGAGATATTTACAATAAAGCTTTGTGCCGATGTCTACGGCGCATGTGCCTATGTCTATGGCGCATGCGTACTTTAGTAAAGGCAGATCGTGCCATTTCCAACAGGGTCATGCCGTGACTGGCGGCTCCCGCATGCCGTGACGTCACGCGACACCGGCCAGTCACAGAGCCTGAGTTCACAGCCTCGAAAGGAAGAGGAGTGAAGATGGATGCTCGCTGCTAGTGGGGATAACAGTGACATCGCAGGCTTCGGTTTCAGGTAAGTGACACATAATGGACTACTATGCAATACATAGTAGCCCATCATGCTTTATCTTTGCAGGGAAGTAAACTGGAAGTAAAACCCATCAGGGTTTACTTCCTCTTTAAGTCTCCAGTGTTTTATGCAGGTATATTGTAGTGCATTAGTCCAGTCCGATCTCTTTTCCTTGTAATCTGGAAAGCTTGACTAAAAAAAATAAACAGTTGAATTAAAGTAGAAGTCTGTTCTAACCCTAGCTATTCTTAAACTTGCTCCCACCCACATTATAAGTCCTATACTCAATAGCCTGTAGAGAAAATATGTGCATACTTAGCTATCCCCTGGGTACTTTTGTCCAATCACACAATTGGCTCCCAGTGCTGGCTTCAGGGTAGAGTAAGGACATCTGACAATGGATGTCCCATAGTAAGCCTATGGTTGGCATCATCACATTGCATCCTTTGTCGGCGATCTCTCCTCTCTCCTGAAGACAGCACTGGGAGCCGAACATGTGACTGGTCCGGAGGCCCTAGGGAATAGGTAAGTATGCACAACTAACCTCTACAAACTAGTTAGTTTAGGATTTGGAATGCGGGTGAAAGCAATTTTAAGATTAGATAGGTTTAGACCTGACTTCTACTTTAACTTTAATTTCCTGGCCACCCCTCTGGGGTCCGTGGCACGTCGCAACTATGATGCCCTGTTCTGCCTTTGTATCGCTCCATATTTCATGATCCACAGCCCAGGAGTGAGTATCTATCATAATGCTCACAATGCCAGGTGCCTATTGGACAGCGAGACCACTTGATCTATATAAACACAATGGCTGTTTTAGGGCTCATTCACACCCGTGTTGATTATGAAGAACGAAGAAATGCTCAGTAACCCACCTACGGTATAGCATTTATGATGTGTTTATGACGTGTTTTCGTTGTGTTTGTGAAGAGTTGAAAAAGCTTCCTGAAAGCTTTTCTAGTGGGATATGCTTAAAGAGGAACTGCTCACATAATTGGTAAGAAAAACATCTTTGCCATTCTGAAGCTTCCCTCCAACCACTGTGCATATTATTTTATATAATCTGTGATTCTGTACTTGCCAAATATGAATAAAGTGAGTGGTGATTGCGCTGTGATAAAAAGGGGAAGGGGGGAAGAGGAAGGGGAAGGGGCTAACTCAAATGTATAGAGAGGTGAATGAAAAATGAAAAAATTAAACAAAAGGTATAATGAACATGAGGGCTAGTATCATACTAGCACATAAAAAATATTGTAAATACTGAAACAACAAAAGAAATTCTCAGTGCAAAAGGGCATTTATTAAAAGAAAAATCTCATCCTCTGATGAAGTCACGTGACGTGACGATACGCGTCAGGATTGGAGCACGGGAACTGTCACAGACTGACGGTAGGATACGAGCTCGGCGCTCGTGGATGTTTTTTACTAAAGCCTTCTGCTAAATGTAAGTGTACCATGTTGTTTTTAACCTAATAAACTGATTTATATACGGGATCACGCTATGTGCACTCTCTTCCAACACTCCACATATATTCATCCCATTGTGACGAGCATTGAGGAAACAGGGATGGTTTGAAGACACCCTTTTGAGGTATACGAACTCGGCGTTCGTTGGATTGACGCCCACACTCATTTTACAAAAAAGTGAGTGCATCCCCCTTCTGTGTCCTGTCCCTTTTTCCACTCTGGCCGCCACGGAGTTATACTATATACTGTCTGCTTATGTTTTTTATATACCATCCTGCACACCCACCACCCGAATCGCCTGAACTACTGGATAGGACCCTTGCCTGCTGGTGATTTGTTATTGGATTACAAGCTGTTGTCTTGCAGCAGTAAGGTGAGCTGCTTGAGAGCACAGAGGTGTCCCCACTGAAGACTTTTTTTTCCCTTCCCTGTGGCTTGTGGACTTTTTGGAACTGATGACTCATTGTTTGAGCACTTTGTACTACAAGGTGGTGGGACTGTTCACCATTTATTTATTTATTTACTTGGAGTCACTAATAAGAATTTTCTGAGTTATCACATATGTGCTAGCCCTTTTGCACTGAGGTTTTTTTTGTTTCAGTATTTACAATATTTTTTATGTGCTAGTATGATACTAGCCCTCATGTTCATTAAACCTTTTGTTTAATTTTTTCATTTTTCATTCACCTCTCTATACATTTGAGTTAGCCCCTTCCCCTTCCTCTTCCCCCCTTCCCCTTTTTATCACAGCGCAATCACCACTCACTTTATTCATACCACTTTTACCTGTTTGGATCAGCCATTTAGGTGTTGCAGCAGTGCCCCTTAGCATAGGTATTTCTGACAGTGCAGGAGTTTCTTCATTATTTATCCATTTGATAATGATCTACTTTGAGGCGTGTTTAGATTGTGGTGTGATAGCAGGCATTTTGTGATTTCTCTGCAAGATGGATTCATATACTTTGATCTCTTAGACCCTTGGCTCGGTCCAGCTCAACTTTGCTGACACAAAAAGCTTTGCCACTGGCAGCAATGCTCATTGCCTCTGCTACTGCCTGGTGCTGTCTGTATTGCTGGCTGGATTGATGCTTTTACCTGCACACAGAAGTAAATAGTGTTACCACATGGCTGCCCTGTACAACCAAGAAGTGACGACTGGAGCTGCTCTGTCTGAGTTTTATATGTAATACTATCACCGTGAGGGCTGCTTGCTAAATCTGTACCTCACTGGTTCCCCCGACCATGAAAGTCCTCCGACACCTCTGACACCCTGTGTTCAGACATTTTTTGTTAATAACCAAAATGATTAGAGACACATACACAAGTTTAAGTGGAATAATGAAGTATTGTTTACCAGAAAGGTTATAAGCATTTGATTCTAATAACATAAACTTAGCCCTTGAGAAATTTCTCCAGGCCAATGAAAGCAATGATATAAGACAGTAGAACAGAAACAATAACTCATTACAGGATTAAAAGACTTATCAACAATACACAGTTTGGCTTGAAACCTTTGTGAAAAGGCAGAGGAATGACATCCTTATGTCAAACCACTCCCTTCTGTGCCTCAACACCACAGACCAAATGTATCAGAACTGATTAATTCCTTAGTGGGGGGGATATGTTGTAGTCTTTCAGAAGAAAGGAGCCTTTGGTCTTCAGCTAGCTCTTTAGTGAAGTACTTGATATATCCTGGTGATCAGGAGAAGGTGTAGTGATCTGGTGACGACTTGTGTGTAAAAATAACTGTGTGTAAAAAAGTGCCCTGTGGAAGGAGGAACGCTATTACTGCTTCACAAAGAGTAAGTGTAGCACCAAATCCCACATGCTTAGGTAAAGGAACAAAACAATGGTGTCTGCATGCAGTGTCTCTTGGGGTATAAGGATGGGCAAGTGCCCGCTCACCAGTTCCAATAATTCTTGATACTGGAAAGTGGATTGGGCCTCCGCGCTAGGCCTCGGTAGAGCCCTGCTCAAAGAGGTAATGCGGTCCAGTGACACATTGCTTTGCAGCTCGGATGGATCTAGCGCGGAGGTCTGAAGAGCAGCCTTAAGGCTGCTGCTGATCAGTCAGAGTAGCTTGCAGTGGATGCTCCTGCACCCGCCCTCAAAGACTCTCTCTCTCTGCAGCACAGGCCATGACTTGGCCACAGCACACACTAACACAGAGTCACTTGCGAGCAGTTCCAGGCCGGGGTCCCAAGAGGAAGATCCCGACCGCACACAGGCCTTTTATCACCTCACCCAGCATCCTGCTCTTCTTCCCCAGCCGGCTGGTATTTGTAGTTTAACCACTTGCCGACCAGCCACCGCAGTTTTACTGCGGCAGAATGGCATGGCTGGGCAAAACAACGTTAGGTAGCATCGCTTTGCCCTGTGGCGAGTGCCCAGCGGTCACGATCACCGTCGGGCTCCCGCGATCGCTGCTGACACATCGAGAACTGGGATCTGTGTGTGTAAACATACAGTTTCCGGTTCTCTGAGGGGAGAAGAGACAGATTGTCTGTTCATACAGAGTATGAACAGGGATCTGTCATCTCCCCTACACAGTCCCCTCCCCCCTTCAGTTAGAACACACACTAGGGAATACAATTAACCCCTTGATCGCCCCCTAGTGTTAACCCCTTCTATGCCAGTGACGTTTTTACAGTAATCAGTGCATTTTTATAGCACTGATCCCTGTATAAATGCCAATGGTCCCAAAAATGTGTCAAAAGTGTCCGATGTGTCCGCCATATTGCCGCAGTCCCAATAAAAAAAATCGCAGATCACTGCCATTACTAGTGAAAAAAAATTAATAATAAAAATGCCATAAAACTATCCCCTATTTTGTAGGCGCTATAACTTTTGCGCAAACCAATCAATATAAGCTTATTGTGATTTTTTTTTTTTTTTTTTTTACAAAACATATGTAGAAGAATACATATTGGCCTAAACTGTGGAAAAAATTGTTTCTTTATATATTTTTGGGGGATATTTATTATAGCATAAAGGAAAAAATATTGCGTTTTTTTTCAAAATTGTCGCTCTTTTTTTGTTTAAAGCGCGAAAAATAAAAACTGCAGAGGTGATCAAATACCACCAAAAGAAGGCTCTATTTGTGGGAAAAAAAGGAAGTCAATTTTGTTTGGGTGCAAAGTCGCAGGACCGTGCAATTGTCAGTTAAAGGGACGCAGTGCCGAATCGCAAAAAGTGCTTTGGTCAGGAAGGGGGGAAAATCTTCCGGGGCTGAAGCAGTTAAAACAGTCCAGTTGAATGCAAATCTTGACTCCATTGACTACACATCCCAAGATGCTTTGCTTACTCCGAGAACTCAGTCACTCTATATTCAGGACAACAAAACAAAAACTCTTGCGCATAAATGTGTAAGCCCGACAGTTCAAAGTTCAGGGTGGACGGTAGCTTTCAGCTTTGCTGCCCTCAAGGATGGGAGTATCCTAGCAATCAGACAAAAAACAGAAAAGAAAGGGCGCATCGGCCTTGTGCATTATCCTTAAAAAAGTTTATTAAAAAAGAACACGTAAAAACTACTACTCACAAAGGTAGATGAAAATCACGCATAAATGATCTACGTTTAGTAGTGATAGGTCCACTGATGGCAGTCTCCAGACCTATGGAGAAGACGTGCAGACCGCTGCTGGCAGATGCGTTTCGAAGGTAGTACCTTCTTCCTCAGAGCCTAACAGTGTTCATCTCGTATGGCTACTTAAATACATGCGCTCATCAAGAAAGCACAAACCAGACTGACTCAGATGCCACTCCCATGTAGATGGGCGGTCTAGAGGCGGACCATGACACAGCACCATAGAAACCATTTGTGTACACATATACCAACATGTAGGGAGCACAAGTGCACAAAACATGAGTGTGACGTTGGTGTCTAAAAAGGGGGGGAGGGGGGGGGCGCGCCACTGGGCGTAACCGGCCATCAGGTCCAATAATAATAGCAGGGGTAGATGTGCGCATAAAGTGTAGTGCGACACATCAGACATCCGGGCAAGCTCTAATTCCAAAATCCCATAGGTGCGGCCACTTGCATAAACAAAAACTGCTACCAAATCATATGTACAAGTATGCACTCTAGCCTAAAGGATGTCAGAAGGGATAACAAAGTACCTGAAATCAGCAGGACCTATCTACACTTGTCATCTAAGGGGATGAATTGCTTCACCCCCAAAGTGTGTAGATAAACAAACAAAGGAATCCTACCTAAAGAACGCTGTAATTGCTGTGGGCGGCGGTTGGAACGCACACGACTTATACGTTGTGATGCTTTGTGGTCCAGGGAGCGGAAGTGAAAGCTCCATGTCACTTCCTGTGCGCCCGCTGTCGCGCTGAGATGTGTCAGCAATAGGAAATGCCTACAATCATGTAAAGGAAGGCAGACTATAGAGGCTGGGGGCAGACACATAACTGAAATAACAGAAACGAAATCGCCACATTAAAGGAATGGAAAATTTCATTTTCTTTAATGTGGCGATCTGGTTTGTGCTTTCTTTATGAGCACATGTATTTAAGTAGCCGTAAGAGATGAACACTGTTAGGCTCTGAGGAAGAAGGTACTACCTTCGAAGCGCGTCAGCCAGCAGCGGTCTGCACGTCTTTTCCATAGGTCTGGAGACTGCCATCGGTGGACCTATCACCACTAACTGTAGATCATTTATGCGTGATTTTCATCTACCTTTGTGAGTAGTAGTTTTTACGTGTTCTTTTTTAATAAACTTTTTTAAGGATAATGCACAAGGCCGGTGCGCCCTTTCTTTTCTGTTTTTTGTACTCTATATTCAGGATATGACAACACAGAGTCTGGGCTGAAAACTAGAAGAGAACAGCTCCACAGCATTGATACTGCTGATACTACTGATATTGTCTCCCGACAATGAAGGCAGCATTAGCCAGCTCCTGGCTACATCTAATATTTCCCAGTGCATTCTGGGATACAAGAACCTCCACTGCCTCTCCTGCAATGCCCAGCTAACAATTCATAAATGCTTCACCAACACACCATAAATGTTATAGGTGCTGTAATGCCCCGTACACATGGTCGGATTTTCCGATGGACAATGTCCGATCGGAGCGTGTTGTCGGAAATTCCGACCGTGTGTGGGCGCCATCGGACATTTTCCATCGGATTTTCCGACACACAAAGTTGGACAGCAAGAGATAAAATTTTCCGACAACAAAATCCGATCGCGTCAATTCCGACCGTGTGTGGCCTGTTCCGACGCACAAAGTGCCACGCATGCTCAGAAGAAATTCCAACACGGGACAGCTCGTTCTGGTAAACTTAGCGTTCGTAATGGATACAGCACTTTCGTCACGCTGCAATGTTAAAAATGGTTTAATACAGCGCACTCTCTTCTTCTTTATAATGTGACAAGAATTAAGTCGTTTTGCTGCTCATATTCACACACACTTCTCACAAAGTTTTATTTGTGTTTTTTTAGTGGGATTCCCTCAATATATTGTTATTAGTTGTCACATCTGACAGTTTTTTATTTTTTTTTTATTTATTTTTTTTGGATTTTCAGCCTTTTTTTTTCTTTAATGTTTGGATTTTTTCCAAGGCTGATCTTTGTTCAATGTTATTTTTATTTTTACTCCAGAATACTTTTGGGTGTGTTTTGTGTGTCAAGTTACCCCAACACCATTGATATCTTTTATTATTTAATCTCAAGGAGATTGTTTGGTGTTGGTGTCCCTTGTTCATTTCACATTGTATATTTGAAATATACCTGAATCCTCACAAACAAACTGTCCTTTTTGAAGTAAAACACATAGGAGAGTATAATTCAAAACAAAAATCCTTTATTAAGGGATCAGAACCAAACAAAGAGGAAGGCAACACTGGATCAACATGAGAAATTAGCGAAGCCTGGGACCCCCACGGCAGACATCAATTCTTCAACATCAAAATTGGTGGCCTGAGGTGTCCATATGTAAGGGAGGGCAATCTGGTCCAGAATTCGCAGAGATCCGGATAGTAGCAGATGACATCTGTGTCCCCAGGCTGTGGTACCACAAGAGGCTGCATCTTTTGGCCGACCAGACTGAACCCAGGGCAATCACTGTCTGGTCTTCCTTCCACACTTCCTTCCGGGCTGTGGCTGTGCAGTTGGAGATGTGGCAGGAGGAGGAGTAGGACCTGGAGGAGGACTGGGGGGACCTGGAGGAGGACTGGGAGGACCTGGAGGAGAGGGAGGAGGAGGAGGAGGACCTGCAGGAGGAGGAGGAGGAGGACCATCCCAAAGCTGTGTGTGAGGTGTAATTTGGCCCCTCATACCTTTCTCCAGAGCCTCTGATATGAGGGCCTCACACATGGCTTTTTGGCCCTCCTCCATCCTCTGCATTTTATATGCTATGAATGCAGCAATGTTCTCCTGCCTGGTGTGGGGTGCTCCCAGGACCTCTGTAGCCCTCCAAAAGAATGCTATAGCCGCCTCCTCTAGGGTACTCGTCCTACTGCCACTTTCTGTTTTCAGGTGTGGTGGAGGGACCTTGATATCAGCCAGCCGGCTCGGCCCGGCCACCTCCTGGCTGAGACTTCCCTGTGTATGAAAAAGGGACATGGTTTTAGTTGTTGCTTCATCAATCACAATCCTAAATTAGTACTCCCAACTAACATCTAGTTAACATCATTGATTGGACAAGCAGAAATATTTAGAGGAATGCTATACCTGGCTCAATCTGGGCTCCTCCATGTGTTGTTGCCTGGAAGGCCCAGGTTGGGCGTCAGAAGCCTCAGCCGGGGGGGAAGGAAGCGTGGAAAGAAGACTGGAGAGGGATGGCCTGGGTTCAGTCTGGCCTGCCAGAAAGTGCAGCCTGTCGTAGTACAACATCCTGGGGATATAGATGTCATCTGCTGCTCCGGATCTCTGTGAATCCAGGACCTTCTTGCGCTCCCTTAGATATGTGCTCCTCAGGCCACCAATTAATATCTTTAAATAGGTGATGTCTGCCGTGGGGATCACCTGCTTCACAATTTCACACAATTGCTCCAGTGCTGCCTTCCTCTTTGCTTGGTTCTTGAAATGGGGGTGGGTAATCTCCCACAGACATGGCAGCTCACTTAGCATATCTATGAATACTGACATGAAGTCATTGTCTTTCATTAAGATATCCATGTTCACTGCAAGACACAACACAAGACAAAGCCTAATGTCAGACAAAACTCTCCTAATCTTGTTACAATATAGGCCTCAATCTAGAAGCAGTATAGGCACAAGTTTGTCTCTTACCTTCGTTCTTACGATCGGCGCGTCCAATGCTCCTTCCTCCGCTCACAGATCGTACGTAATACGCACGCGTGTTACGCTTTATACACACTGCGCATGCGTGTAACTCCGCCTGCCCCTGACGTTCTTTCTAGTGTATTCTCCGCCCCTTTTCGTTCGGCGCAGTGGGGGAAGAGCATGATGGCGGAGTTACAACAGGTGCGTGATAATAATTCTAACAACGAGGAGGAGGAGGAAGAAAGCCCGGATCCAGGCACGTCCCGATCCAGAAGGAGGCGTTTTAAGGCCACAAATATGTCGTTTGGGGAGATGTTGGAGATGGTCGACATCATGAAGAAGTCCGACTATGACGGAAAATATGGGCCTTACCCCAACCCCAACATCCGAAAGGCCAAGATCATGGCGAAAGTGGTCAGGAGTCTTGAGAGGAATTTCGGGGTACGACGATCGAAAGATCAGCTCAGGAAGCGGTGGTCGGACCTGAAGTTAAGAGAGCCAGAGCAGTACCGAAAGATCCGGAGAGTGCTGCAAAAAAGTAAGTAGTTGTGCTGTGTTCCTATTCTTTCTGTCTTTATTCCGTTCGTTCTGCTCCATATGCTTTTAGTAATTGTAACGTTTCAAAAGGTCAACTTTAATGTTCATGGGCCCATTATTCGTTCGTATCAAACATTTTTCTTTCGGCCTCTAGAACACCATTGCATTTTCACACATTTTTGGGGGCCTACTTGGATGCCAAATATTTGTTTGTGTAGATGGGTTTGTTACTAGAATGAAATGCTAACTAGATTGTGTGTAAGGAGAGGACACTGAGCAGCTGTTTTCACATCTGGACACTGGAGCACTAGTGTGGGACCCCAGAACACCCTTTTTATTAGGGGGGCCACACAGGTGCTCCAGTGTATACTATAGGGGGAGCTACATCTGTGAAGCTTGTACCAAACAGGTAAAGTATTGCAGCTTGACAAAGGGCAATAAAAAATATACATCTTGGAACTCGGCTAAAATAGACAATTGTACCCCACTTCCAAGCAATGTTTCCTATTTCTAGTTCTGCCATCAAATATCTGTGTGCTAATTATACCATTTTTGTTTTACATAGGGGAGAAAAGACTCGGAGGACACCCCTCATCCCAGGAGACCAGAGACCCCCCCCCCTCTGGAAGAAGGGGAAATACCAACCCAAGAAGCTGAGCAGGAGGAAGAAGAAGACGTGGTGGAGATTGGCACCACAACAGGTGAGTGTCTGCGACCACAGACTCAGGTAAAAGAGATGGATGGTGGCATATTTTTGAGACCTTTTTTTTTGTTCTTTATCTCTTTTTAGGTGATCGTGATCCAGAACGCTTTACATCTGAAAGTGCCCAGATACTCATCGGGGAGATCATGGGGTGTAATCTCCAATTGCAAAACATCCAGCAACAAATCACTGATGTTATTAAAAAAATAATAACATCATTGATGTTTTGGGGCGAATTTAAACCCCACAAAATCACCTGTTTTATGTTACTAAAATTTTTACAATGTTTAGAAAAGCCAAATTTGGAGGATGCACACAGTGTGCCAACATGTGCTATCTGCCATCACGGGAGATCAATGGACGCGTTTTGGGGGTGCAACCCCTTCCTCAATTATAAAGTCGCATTGAGGAAGGGCTTGCTCCCCCAAAACACGTCCCTTGATCCCCCCCTGATGGCAGATAGCACATGTTGACATTCGTAAATTGGTGTGCATCTTCCAAATTTGGCTTTTCCAGGGGTGATTTCCCCCCATCTGAACGCTATATCAAACACAGTTTCTAAATACTCATGTCTGATATAGCCTTCAGGTTTTACCATATGTGAACTTTGTAAGTTCAAGTTTTTTGGCTTTCTTGTTGGTTTTACACAGGCCTGTTTTATCTGAAATGGATATTTCGATTTTTGATAATGCTACTGCAAACATTGTTATACAACAAACATGTTGGTTTGTTTTAAAAACCTTGCATAAATGCACATGTGATTGTGCAGCTATAAAAAAGTGCCTTACTCAAGAATGTGTGGATTATTGTCTCAACACTACAACACTTTTGGGGTGATGTAATTCCTGTTTTATGCACAAATGGGGGTTATTTCCTAAGGGCAATTACACTTTGCACTACAAGTGCAGGTTCAGTGCAGTTGCAAGTGCACTTGTAGTGAAATGTGTTTTGGCATTTAGGAAGTACCAGCCGACATTTTCTGCACTCAAAACATTTCTGTCAGGGTCAGCTAAAACAAACACAAGCAGTAAATGTCCACCAAGAATTTCTTTTGTTTGTTTTTTATTTGAAAAAGGTGTCACAGATTCTCTGGCATATTGATAGTCCCCCTACCCGCAAAGAACTCCAGGTAGCGTAACCGGACATCACGGGCATTCAGGGAGGGCAAGCCAGGACGGCCACTTTCAAGCGCCGTCAGTGTTGATGGATTTGGGATTCCGGCCTCAGGCCCAACTGAGCCAGCATAGTTGGCTGAATGTTTTCTTAAAAAATTATGGAGAACACAGCAGGCAAGTATTATATGGTTCAGTTTATACTCCGCCATATGGATGGGTGTCAGAAATAATCGGAACCGGCTGGCCAGGATTCCAAATGTGTTCTCCACCACTCTTCGTGCTCTGGCCAGCCGGTAATTAAAAACCCTCTGTTCCAGGGTGAGGGTCCTCATCGGGAATGGCCGCATCAGGTGGTCCCCCAGCGCAAATGCTTCATCAGCAACGAACACAAATGGGAGACCTTCAACATTGTCCTCTGGAGGTGGCAAGTCCAAGCTGCCATTCTGGAGACGCCTGTAGAACTCCGTCTGGGCGATCACTCCACCATCGGACATCCGGCCATTCTTCCCCACGTCCACATACAAGAAGTCGTAATTAGCCGACACCACTGCCAACATCACTATACTATTAAACCCCTTGTAATTATAATAGTACGACCCCGAGTTGGGTGGTGGGACGATGTGGACGTGTTTCCCATCAATTGCCCCTCCGCAGTTAGGAAAGTCCCACCGCTGGGCAAAGTGGGAGGCCACAGTCTGCCATTCCTGTGGCGTGGAAGGAAACTGTTGAGGAAAAAACAATAAACATTACTATTTTTTCACAGAAACATGGCAAGCAGATTATACACAAACATTATGGGGCAACCTCCAGATAGCATTTAATAAGGGGAATTTAACAAGGCCAAAGTATAAGGTACACCTCTCATGGGCCATTTCTAACATTATAGGGGGGGGGGGGGACTCTTGGACAGGTAACCCTCTTCACTTCATTGAGAGATGAATGCCTAAATACAGGGTATTACTTGGAACAGCCCCTCCTTAGTAAGGACAGGACAGGTAAGAAGTGTCTGAATACAAAGATATAAATACACATTGTACACATTTGAGGACATTTGGACATTCTGCTATTACCTATCAAGATAATAATAGGATACAAAAACTTTAAACAGTTCCATTGGAAAGTATACAGGCAGGCCCTTGCACTACATGCTTTGGGGAATTCATCCATAAATCTGACCAGTAAAGAGATGGGTATAGTGTGTATGGGTTTGGCAAAGTCAGCAGATAGATGATTGAGGATAGAGAATTGGGATCAGCTGACTTAGCAGTTGGGGGGAGGGAGGGTTACCCAAAATTTGTGGACACCACAAAAAAAGCCTCTGGCACTCTGCCTGAATTTAAAGCTAAAATAACATTAACAAACATTTTAGGGGGTGTTTGGGGTAAAGCACTACCATGGAGCTGATAAAATACATTGTTAAGTGACTACATGAGGTGAATATAGGGCAGAAGACACCATGCTGGAGAGGTTATTGAAGGGCAAATATGTATGAAGGACATAAAATAATAATTACATAAAAATCCAGCATGCATGAGGACAAAGGGGACATTCACAGCATATTACAATCATGGTAATTAGGGAATGAGGAAAGAAATACAAGATATTATCAAACATTCAATACAATAAAATGTGATATAAAAGGAAAAAAATCTTACCTTCATATACTCCTTCTGCAGGACCTGTATGATGGCAGAACAGGTCTCTGGGATGATGATACCCAGAGCCTGGGGGGAGATGCCTGTCGAGAACTTCAAGTCCTGCAGACTTCTCCCTGTGGCCAAATACCGCAAGGTAGCGACCAACCTCTGCTCCGGAGTGATGGCTTGCCTCATGCAGGTATCCTGCCTGCTGATATAGGGGGTCAGCGAAGCCAACAAATGCTGAAATACGGGGTCCGTCATCCTGAGAAAGTTCCTGAAATCATCAGGATTATTCTCACGGATCTCACGGAGCAAAGGCATATGAGAGAACTGGTCACGCTGAAGCAATCAATTCTTGGTCCATGAACTCCTCCCCACCCCGTTCATGGACTGGACTTGTGTCAAGGTCAGGACCCCAACACCAAGCCCCCGCACAGCACGAACTCTACGATGAGTACGCATACGAAACATGGCTACAAAACGGTCGGCTGCTCAGAACGAAGTAACAGAACGCACTGAAGAACAGCAAGGCCTGTGAAGAGCGACCTGAAAAACAGCAACGAGCGGGCAAGATCGCACAGAAAACTCCGATACGAACTGACTGCACGCACTGAAGAGCAGATACAAACCCACAAGCACAAACTGAATGGCAGAAAACGATCTGAAAGCCACGAGTCTGAAAAAGCGCGAATCGTCTCTCACCAAACTTTTACTAACACGAGATTAGCAAAAGGAGCCCAAAGGGTGCCGCGCTTGGTTCTGAACCGGCCTTTTCTAGTCTCATCGTACATGGTGTACGTCACCGCGTTGTTGTTGATCGGAAATTCCGACAACTTTGTGCGACCGTGTGTAGGCAAAACAAGTTTGAGCCAACATCCGTCGGAAAAAATCCTAGGATTTTGTTGTCGGAATGTCCGAACAAAGTCCGACCGTGTGTACGGGGCATTAGAGTGCAGTTTCAGAGCATTACCATTTAAATCAATGGAGGTGGCTGACAATCGTCAATGGCTCATGAAAGTGACATGCTGCTTAAAGGGGTTGTAAAGTTAATTTTTTTTTTTTTTTTAAATAACAAACATGTTATACTTACCTTCACTGTACAGCTCGTTCTGCACAGAGGGGCCCCGAACCTGGTCTTCTGGGGTCCCTCGGCGGCTGTTTCAGCTCCTCCCCGCAAGCATTTACCACCTTAATGCGAGCTCCCTCGCACGGTGGTGAGTGCTTGCGGGCGCGCTCCCGTGATACAGCCGGCGGCTATAGCCGCTCGCTGTATCACTCGGCCCCGCCCCCCGGAGCGCCGCGTCATCGGATGTGATTGACAGCAGCGCGAGCCAATGGCTGCGCTGCTTTCAATCCATCCACTGCAGCCAATCAGCGACCAGGCTGAGCTGCAATGAAGATGACGAGGACGAGCAGCGAAGATTCGAGGCGTCAGGTAAGTAAAACGGGGGGGCTGGGGGCGGCGGTACTGTCAAAAGTTTTTTCACCTTAATGCATAGAATGCATTAAGGTGAAAAAATTTTTACCTTTACAACCCCTTTAATTTTTAACATGACACAACGCTACCGCTCCTATGTGAATAGCACTGTGTGGTGCCATTGTAATATTCATGGCAGGCGTTGAAAGGAGGTTATGGGGTTTAAAATACGTGAATAAATGCTGCTATATTTAAGTGATCTGATGAAATAGGGACACTAACAATTTAATATATATATATATATATATATATATATATATATATATATATATATATATATATATATATATATATATAAAAATTGGATATTATTTAGCCTATTAAGGTAAAATAGGTACGAACTTTTACCATACCACTCTAGGAGACTGGGTGTATTACCTTATGGAACACTTATAAGCTGACCTTTCAATATTATTTTTATAATTCTTCTTTATTTTGCCCAAGTAGTATTAATGCCATGTACACACAAGCTGAATTTCCGTTGGAAAAATCTTGGATGATTTCTCCGACGAAATTCCGCACATGCTTGGCTTGCATACACATGGTCACACAAAAGTTCGCTGAACTTTCGACCGTCAAGAACACGGAGACGTACAACACTACGACAAGCCGTGAAAATTAAGTTCAATGCTTCCGAGCATGCGTCGAATTGGTTCCGAGCATGCGTAGGAATTTTGCGTGTCGGAATTGGTACAGACAATCGGAATTTTTGATCAGAACATGCTCTCAATCTTTTGCTGGCTGGAATTCCGCCAGCAAAAGTCAGATGGAGCATACGCACGGTCACATTTTCGGACCAAAAGCTCTCATTGGACTTTTGCTGGTGGAATTTCCGCTCGTGTGTATGGGGCCTACACTTGTTCTAGTCATACAATGACTTTCTATTTTAGTTGGGTAGCATTAGTTCTATAATGGCTCTATGTATCAGCCAGATAGTAACTTTCTGTGTTCCCCTGATTATGGGACAACATACAGTATATAAATACCTACTGCCTCAAATATACTAGTAATAGTTTTGAGTCATTTTGTATTTATTTATACAGTGCCTTGCAAAAGTATTCACCCCCCCCCTTGGCTTTTTACCTTTTTTGTTACATTACAGCCTTTAGTGCAATGTTTTTTTAATCTGAATTATATTTGATGGATCAGAACACAATAGTCTAAGTTGGTGAAGTAAAATTAGAAAAATATATACATAAAACTATTTTTCAGAAATAAAAAAAATGATAATTGGCATGTGCGTATGTATTCACCCCCTTTGTTATGAAGCCCATAAAAAGCTCTGGTGCAACCAATTACCTTCAGAAGTCACATAATTAGTGAAATGATGTCCATCTGTGTGCAATTTAAGTGTCACTTGATCTATCATTACATATACACACCTTTTTGAAAGGCCCCAGAGGCTGCAACACCTAAGCAAGAGGCACCACTAACCAAACACTGCCATGCAGAACAAGAAACTCCACAAACAAGTAAGGGACAATGTTGTTGAGAACTACAAGTCAGGGTTAGGTTATAAAAATATATCCAAATCTTTGATAATCCCTAGGAGCACCATCAAATCTATCATAACCAAATGGAAAGAACATGGCACAACAACAAACCTGCCAAGAGACAGCCGCACACCAAAACTCACGAACCAGGCAAGAAGGGCATTAATCAGAGAGGCAGCACAGAGACCTAAGGTAACCCTGGAGGAGCTGCAGAGTTCCACAGCAGAGACTGGAGTATCTGTACATAGGACGACAATAAGCCGTACGCTCCATAGAGTTGGGCTTTATGGCAGAGTGGCCAGAAGAAAGCCATTACTTTCAGCAAAAAACAAAATGGCACGTTTTGAGTTCGCAAAAAGGCATGTGGGAGACTCCCAAAATGTATGGAGGAAGGTGCTCTGGTCTGATGAGACTAAAATTTAACTTTTTGGCCATCAAAGAAAACGCTATGTCTGGCGCAAACCCAACACATCACATCACCCAAAGAACATCATCCCCACAGTGAAACACGGTGGTGGCAGTATCATGCTGTGGGGATGTTTTTCAGCAGTCGGGACTGGGAAACTGGTCATAGTTGAGGGAAAAATGGATGGTGCTAAATACAGGGATATTCTAGAGCAAAACCTGTACTACTCTGTGTGTGATTTGAGGCTAGGACGGAGGTTCACCTTCCAGCAGGACAATGACCCCAAATACACTGCTAAAGCAACACTTGAGTGGTTTAAGGGGAAACATGTAAATGTGTTGGAATGGCCTAGTCAAAGCCCAGACCTCAATCCAATAGATTGCTATTCACAAGCACAAAGCATCCAACTTGAAGGAGCTGAAGCAGTTTTGCAAGGAGGAATGAGCAAAAATCCCAGTGGTAAGATGTGGCAAGCTCATAGAACTTATCCAAAGCGACTTGGAGCTGTGATAGCCACAAAAGGTGTCTCTAAAAAGTATTGACTTTAGGGGGGTGAATAGTTATGCACATTGACTTTTTCTGTTATTTTGTCCTATTTGTTGTTTGCTTCACAATAATAATAATAAAAAAAAACATCTTCAAAGTTGTGGGCATGTTCTGTAAATTAAATGATGCAAATCCTCAAACAATCCATGTTAATTCCAGGTTGTGAGGCAACAAAACATGAAAAATGCCAAGGGGTGAATACTTTTGCAAGGCACTGTATACCTATTTTAGGTAAGCAAAAATATTTTTTTTGCTGCTATTCTCTCTATTTCTTTCATATAAATATTCTGGTTGCTTGCCTTTAGAATTAATGTTCTTTGGCAATTGAAAACGATCATTTCCCATATACATCAATATGTTTGCCATTTAGCCTCATATTGCCAACCGATTCTAATATTCTTTGAACAATCGCTATATTTTCAATAATGTTTACAATATTTCCTTTTCACAATCTTTATTCTACCATTCCCCTGTTCCTTTTTTTTTTCCTTTTCTTTTTCCTTTTTTCACCAACCCACCCCTTCCCACGTCCTCATCCCCCCCTCTTCCCCTTTTCCTATGCCCCCTTTTTTCCCTTTCCCTAGTCCCCCCGCCTTTCCTCCCCCCCTCCCTTTCCTTCACCCCCCCTCTTTTTTTTTTTTTTTTTTTGTATATTTACACATACATTTTCATTATATCAGGATTTTTGACCACCCATCAGGGTTTTTCTGTAGCTGAATCATGGGGGCTGTTTCGTGGGGACCTTTGTGAGGGCTGTTCCGAGCCCAGGCGGGGTTCATCGCCTTTTCGATGGACAGGCAGCGGCAAACTTGCTTTCTCATTAAATTTTGATTTTAAAGTATCCTTTTGAAAATCTTTTACAATTCAGTGTCGGTATGTATGTCGGACATGCTCATGTGCTGCAATGTTGATGCTACCCTGAAATGTTATTCTAAAACCACCATTCCTGCTCTCTTTCAGAATGTATTTGTATTCTCTCCTACAATGCCTCTGAGGAAGGGATACATTTCCTGAAACATGTCAGGCTAAAGGAGGAAAATTACGTTCACTGGAATTTGTAACAGCTCATTATGAGCACAATGTTTTGTCTTTTCATATAAATGTATTGTACAAACTGCTGATATGTTTGTCATTACACATGTTTTTTAAAAAAACAACTTTTCTATGATATATGATTTTCTTCCTGTTCGCCCATAAAGTCCCTTTGTACCGGGGGGGGGGGGGGTTACTTATGCCCTTTCTTTAGGGTCTAAGATCCTGGCTAGGGTCTTGGCTACCAGACTAAGCAGTGTTAGATAATTTACCCAGACCAGTCAGGCTTTATCCCTGGAAGATCTACAGCAATGAACCTGAGAAGGCTTTTTCTAAATCTGCAAATAGCATCAGATAATGTGGGGAGTAGGGGGTACTGTCCCTTGACGCTGCCAAGGCATTTGACAGTGTCGAATGGACATATTTTGGGGAGATTTTGGAGATGTATGGATTTGGGGATAGATTTGTGCGATGGCTTAAGCTTTTGTATTCTGCCCCACGGACATGTTTACAAATTAATGGATTTATCTTAGAGACTTTTTTACTTTGTCTACGAGGTACTAGGCAGGGGTGCCCACTTTCTCCATTGCTGTTTGCATTGGCTATCGAGCCACTAGCGATAGCCATCAGACAGTCAAATACTAGCAAGGGGTTTAGACGAGGAGAAAGGGAGGACAAGCTTTGCCTGTATGCGGATGATGCGTTATTGTTTTAATAGCAAACAAGCCACGTTAGCCAATCTATTAGTCTTATCTTACTGATGACCACTTTTATAGAGGTTTTCAGAGCAATGGCAGACAGACACCTGTAGCTTATTCACAAGATAGTCCAAGGAGTATGGAGCCTGTTCGGATTACTACTGTGTTCCATTTTTTCCCTAAGCACACATTTCTAGATCTCCAAATTACTTTTTTTGTCAATAAGATATATTTCTGGCTATACTGCACAACTACAAAAGTGTGTGAGCAGAGAGTAAAAGCAGCTGGCAAGAATGTTTAAGAGCGCTGGATTTTAAGCAGCTGCAATATTGGAAATGTTTTATATAGGCCTACCTTTATCCAGTGCCAAATTGCTTACTGCAAAAATACTTTTCTGTAGAACCGTGTTTGTAATGTCCAAGATCCATGTTGTACTTTTTATTTCTACTGCTTTGTTCTTGCTATGGCTAAGAAAATTATCGTTCAGTTTGAAAATTTCAAAGAGGCAGTCAGAGCAGAATGTTTATTATGGATCATGTTTAAATGACCCCTGTGGGTTGCCATTGCAGAGCTCCATTTGAAAATGTTAATTGACTGGCTGTCAAGATTTAGAAAGTGACTTGCAAATGCACTGGATCAGTATGACACTCAAGCAACTAGCATTTCCAGAAGGTGAAGTGGCAGTGTCCATATCTCCTCTGTAGAGATCTCTTTCAAGCTGGGTTCACACTATTCTGATGTAACATGTGAAACATATGTAGCAACCTCAGGGGACTTTTTCTACCACCTTATCCGCAGTATCAGATTATTACTTTAATCTCTTCACCCCAAAGCAATTGCTAATTATATTCTTTCGGGCTTACCGTTACCTTACTTCCAGTGTCCATCCTAGGGGTACTCATCACTCGTTCAATTGAAACACTGACTCCAACACTTTTGGTCTTTTTTTCTCTTTCCAAGTTGTATTCAGTAACATCACACGCAATAGAAAGACAGAGGGTGAAAAAGGGATTCAGGTACCTTGAACGTTGCGGTCGGAGATAATTTCTACATCCAGCGAATAACACTTCCAAAGCTGGATTCAGCAATCACCGGATAGGCCTCTCTCACTGACCTAACAGCCGATGCAATGCTCGAAACACGGTCTCTGCCACAGACCTTACGATTCTGGGTGAACAAATTGTGGATGATCTAAACGGTCTCTGCCACAGACCGTACAGTCGCAAAAGAACTGACTGTGGTACTAATCCAAGATGCGTCTCCGACTGAGTTCCCAGGCTCTTCTCAAGATTCCAGCCTTATGCTCGGTCCTCTCCTGAAGAGTCCTCCCCTGATCACTGCAGTCCCTTGCTTCTTCCCGCAGGCCTGACACCAAAGAGACCATCATGTCAACCCATAGGCCCCCAAGACTCTGATCCTTCCTTTAGTAGCTAGGCCTTAGATCTGCCAAGCTCAAAGCAGAACTTTAAGGATTCGTAGTCTCCCAGGCCAGGAGGGCCAGGAGGGCCAAGAGGTGGGGAGCGCCAACCCACCCCCCGAGCTCGTGGAAAAAGCAGGGAAAGAAAAGCAGGGAAAGAAAATCTCTCACATCCCATAGTAAAAGCACCACACAAAGTACACAAAAATACTGGCACATATTTAAAGGATAAGTCCACCCTGACACTAAAGTTGCTACATCTACAGACATCCAAAATATAAGCCTAGCCCTATAAAGAAGAAATCAGTATACATACCTTTTTTGAAGCCGATCCGGTCCGGTCTCCAGCGGCGGAAGCTCTGCAGAGGATACAGCCTACAACGGCTGTGAAATTAATGGGGAGTGATGTCACCCATAGACTTACTATGGGGCTTCCGTTGTCGACTGTGTCCTCTGCACCCGCCTCTACAGCGAAGCCGCAGCTTTCATCTCAGCGTGAGATCGGGTCGGCTTCAAAAAAGGTATGTATACTGACTTCTTCTTTACAGGGTTAGAAGGTTGGTGATAGATCGTGGATGTCTGTGGATGTACAGATTTTAGTGTTAGGGTGCGCTTATCCTTTAACCCTTTTAACCCTTTGATTGCCATAGATGTTTAACCCCTTCCCAGCCAGTGTTATTAGTACAGTTACAGTGCATATTTTTAGCACTGATCATTGTATTAGTGTCACTGGCTCCCACAAAGTGTCAAAAGTGTCAGTCAGTGTCCGATTGTCCGCTGCAATATCGCAGTCCCGCTATAAGTCACTGATCGCCGTCATTACTAGTATAAAAAATTCCAGTATATATCCCATAGTTTGTAGACACTATAACTTTAGCGCAAACCTATCAATATATGCTTATTGGGATTTTATTTACTAAAAATATGTAGCAGAATACATATTGGCCTAAATTTATGAAGAAATTTATTGGATGTGTTCTATAGTAGAAAGTAAAAAATAGTTAGTTTTTTTCAAAATCTTTGGTCTTTGTTTATAGTGCAAAAAATAAAAAACGCAGTGGTGATCAAATACCACCAAAAGAAAGCTCTGTTTGTGGGAAAAAAATTCCATACATTTTATTTGGGTACAGTGTCGCATGACCGCGCAGTTGTCAGTTAGAATAACGTAGTGCCGTATCGCAAAAAATGGCCTGGTCATGAAGGAGGGTAAATTTTCCCAGAGGTCATGTGCTTGTATTAGGACCCCCTACATACAACGCATTTGAAAACCTAGTAGAACACAGTTAGGAAAAGCACAGCTAATGGATGTGCTTCCCCCAGAACTCAAGTTTGTCTATAAGATCTTTAAAGCTGAATTAAACTGTATCTGAGCACCACAAACTGAAAACACTATTCAATTCAGTTTTAATTTTAAAGGCATGCTCCCCCGTCCATCCATGTCTCCATGCTTTATTTTGTTGATATATCACTTTGAAAACCACCCACCTAGCATTTCTAGCCATTGATATATTGAGTAAGGATGGATGATTCATGCAGCATTACTTCATGGTATGGATACCATAGCTCAGGCATGCAGGCAAGAGAGTGTTGACTCAAGTAAATATAAAATAGTTTTAATAACTAGCAGTACCAGGATTAAAAATAGTTAACGTAGAACTATGGGCAAAATAAATTTTTTAATTATGAGTAGAGTAAGGGAGGGCCATAACTCCTACAGGGTTTATTTTTGCCATCTTTGTTCCATTGGGGAGATTTCCCGTCACTTCCTGTCCCATAGCCAAACAGGAAGTGAGAGGAAATCCCTGCAAATTATGGTAATCTCTCAGGGACCCCAGGGCACCAGAACTAGTGTCCCCATTGGAAGATTTCCCCTCCATTACTTTTCTGGGGACAACCCAAAATTTTTGGTTTTCTTTTACTTTCACTTTCAATGATAATATAAATAAGACAAATAGAGAGGGTGAATCTCCCTAACTGGGGCACAGACAGCAATACAAACTGACAAGCATTCTGATCCCTCTGCACTCTATCCAAAACTAAAAAAAAGTGTTGCCTTTAGTTATACTTTAATGTTGATTGAGAGAGTCAGTTGTTCAGCTTTAAAGCTAAAGTTTAGATATGGCAATTTTTATATAGTTACATTTGTCCAGCTTGGAAAAATGTAAATATGTAAGTGCCAAATGTATAGGATCTCTGTGGAAGCTGGAAGTTACTGTAGTGGGCACCGCTACTGCAGTAATTGTCGACAGCCTCTGGGTCCAGTGCAGAGTGGCTGTCCTGCTACTTACTGAATATAGGAGGTCGCTTGTTTGGTTCCATTTTCTCAGTGAATATAAATATATATTCCTTTGTCTAAGGCAACTTTAGAAACAATCGGCGCTACGGCCGCCGGTGAATCGCGCATGCGCGAGATTGAGATGGGCATGCTGGTTACCCAGTATGCACCTCTCCTAAGCTTATCCTGGAAGAGTTATTGATTGGGCTTCAAATGCCCTGAATCATGATGGCAACGGCCACACCAGGAGGGACAAACTTGTGAGTGTTAAAATTATATCTTAGCAATATCCATTATTAACAAAGTATCATCTTTTTTATTATATAATAATAAATGATTTATGCTAGGATCAATTAAAAAAAAAAAAAAAGTGTCCGGAACTCCGCTTTAAACTTTTCTGGGAAGGATGTCCACAAGGTTTAGGAGTGTGTCTATGGGAATGTCTGACCATTCTTCCAGAAGCGCATTTGTGAGGTCCGGCACTGATATGGACAAGAGAGCCTGGCTCGTAGTCTCTGCTATAATTCATCCCAAAGATGTTCTATCGGGTTAAGGTTAGGACTCTGTGCAGGCCAGTCAAGTTCCTCCACCCCGAACTCTCTCATCCAGGTCTTTATGGACCTTGCATTGTGCACTCGTCCAAATCATTTGGTGGAGGGGGGATTATGGTGTGCGGTTGTGTTTTCGGGGTTGGGCTTGGTCCCTTAGTTCCACTGAAGGGAACTCTTAAGGCATCAGACATTTTTGACAATTTCATGCTCCCAACTTTGTGGGAACAGTTTGGGGATGGCCCCTTCCTGTTCAAACATGACTGCACACCAGTGAACAAAGCAAGGTCCATAAAGACATTGATGAGTGATTTTGGGATGGAGGAACTTGACTGGCCTACACAGAGTCCTCATCTCAACTCGATAGAACACCTTTGGAATAAATTAGAGCAGAGACTGCGATCGAGGCCTTTTCGTCCAACATCGTGCCTGACATCACAAATGCACTTTTGGAAGAATGGTCAAGCGTTTCCATAGACACACTCCTACACTTTGTGGACAGCCTTCCTAGAAGAGTTGAAGCTGTTATAGCTGCAAAGGGTGGGCCAAATCAATATTGAACCCTATGGACTAAGACTGGGATGCCATCAAAGCTCATGTGCGTGTAAAGGCAGGTGTCCCAATACTTTTGGTAGCATAGTGTAGCTGTCTCCCTGTTAGGCAGAGAAACCAAAACTATAATACACTCATCCTAGCACCTACCTAGGAATATGCTACAAACAAAGGGGGTTATTTACTAAAGAAAAATCCACTTTGCAAGTGCACTGAAATTGCACTTGGAAGTGCAGTCGCTGTAGATCCGAGGGGGACATGCAAATAAAATAAAACACAGCATTTTAGCTTGCACATGATTGGATGATAAAATCAGCAGAGCTTCCACTCATTTCAGATGTACCCCTTAGATTTAGAGCGACTGCACTTCCAAGTGCACTTGCAGTGCAAAGTGGATTTGCCTTTCGTAAATAATCCCCAAAGTGTCAAAACAAGGGCCTGCATAGCAACATACAGTATATAGCATTATTTAATGAGAGCTGCAGATTTTAAAATGTTGAATGCTTTAACTATAATGTTAATTTTAATGTGACTATAGGCTGAGCAATGTTTACATGGCATATTTTGTTGCACATGTTTTTTTTTTTTTTTTTGCTGTAAATTATATGTAGAAGATTTATTGCTAGATTAATCGCAGTACAGTTACTGCCTGGAAGCTGTGTAAACTGACAGGAAATATAACTGTTGTTTAGTAGTTTTAAGTGTGGTGTGTCTCACATACCTAGATTTGTAGTCGTCTTGCATTTTCCAGTTAAGTGCGTCTACACCTGACTGTTCTGAAAGATCCCTGGGCAATAGCTAGATCACTTACTGCATGGCAAATGGCTCTGCAGCTCAGACTGGATGATCTTAATTGAAAAGACATGTACTTAGCTACGAAAGATGTTAACATTTTCATTTCACAAGCAAGAACATTTTTTTAAACTTGCTGCTGGTGTGTTTTCCTCTTTTAGTATATTAGAAGTATGTTTAAAAGAGTAAAATGAATGCACAATGATCCCAAGCATGGACATTTTGTGAACTGCACTCATAGGATAATCTTGAAGCAGAAATTATCTCTTGAAAAAAAAGAATAAACATGCATTTACCAGTCCAGGGATAGAGTGCCATCATCACCCGCTACATGCTTTTATACAAGTAGTTAAATCTAGTGAAATACCTTTTTAATGAGTTTTGTAGCAGAGTACCCCTTTACTGACCTTCTTCATTGGAGGGCATGGGCACCTTTAATGACATACTCCACAATATCGTAGGCTTTACTTAACTCCTGGACACACCCAGGGGATATCAATTCCAGCTCCTCTCACTATTTCAGCCTTTTTCTACCAGGGTGCTGTCTGAGCATTTCAGGGGTGCCTTGGCAAAATGCCTAAAAATTGCCCCAAATTGCCCAAAAGTTGTCCACAAAGTCAGTGGGTGGATGGAGCCTGCCTTTTTGTTACACAGAGCTACATTATTTTACTGTGCAACATTACAACCCTGGGTACTGTGCAGTCATTGGCATCCTAACAACCAATGAAGTCATTGGCTGATAAGGGGGGCATTGTGCGCCTGCACAACATCCCTGTTTGCCCCTGTCTGTCAGTACGGAATCACATTACCTAGTGTGGGAGAGAAATTGACGAAGAAGAGAAACTCTGGAGTACCAGTGTGCTTTGTAAGAATAAATCACCTCTGATGTTGGGTGTCCTACATGTGTGGCTGTATTATGTAAAACTATTAATTTAGTTTTTATATTTTAGAATGGGGTGCATAATTTCAAAGGGTGTGTAGCGCTGGTAGATTTTCCAATCTACCGCTTCTAGGTAAATTTAGTGGATTATCTGTGCTGTATATAGTTCATATTTAATTTACAGTTAGATTAGCCACTGTTCCAGTTTGGCTGTGTTGTGTGCAGTTCCGCATTCTGCCTGTGGGTGTCGTTGTCACTCTGGGTTGGAAAGCAACAAGCTGAAACATATGAGTGCTCTTCTGTCCCGGTGACAACTCGGCGGAGGTGGTCCTCCGGGTTGCATTCTGGGAGAGAGTATTTATGGGGCAGACGCCATGCTTCAAAAAGCTTTACCTCGTGGCCCTCCTGGCCTAGAGGCATGTGTTAGTGAGTTCTAGCTCGCGGCCCTCTGGCCTGGAGGGTTGCGCTGTGGCAGCCGAGCGGGTAGACCCAGAAGCCTGTGTGGGGCCTGTTTTTGCTGGGATGGTCCTGTGCTGTCTGTCCTGTTGGAGGAAGCCGGACAATCGGGAAGATCCAGGGGAGGACCCATCTTGGAAGGGAACATGCAAGGCTGGTCTTAAGAGTCTTAAGAAGGGCCTGGTGACTCGATTGGAGGAAGCATCCTAAACTACTCTACCGCACAAGTACTGCCGGGCAGAGGCGGCTCTAGGCTTTGTGAGGCCTTAGGCAAAATTTAGGCACGAGGCCCTACTCACACCCATAATGGGAAAAATAATTCAAGTGATAAAAATTAACTGTATAAGGAGGGTAATTGGACACAGTACAGGGGGAGCAGGAGGACACAGCACAGGGGAAGGGTAAGTGGGCACAGTACAGGAGGGTATAGTAAAGGAGGGAGCAGGATGGCACAGCACGAGGGGAGGGTAAGTGGGCACAGTACGGGGGCAGGGGGGAGCAGGAAGGCACAGCACAGGGGAGAGGGTAAGTGGGAACAGTACAGGGGCCAGGAGGGTACAGTACAGGGGGGCAAGAGGGCACAGGACAGGGAGGAGGGTAAGTGGGCACAGTACAAGGGGCAGGAGGGTACAGCACGGGGGGGTGGTAAGTGGGCACAGTACAGGAGGGTACAGTACAGGGGGGAGCAGGAGGGCACAGAACAGGGGGGGGAAGTGGGCACAGTACGGTGGCAGGAGGGTACAGTACAGGGGGAGCAGGAGGGCACAGCACAGGGAGGAGGGTAAGTGGGCACAGTACAGGGGACAGGAGGGTACAGCACAGGGGGAGGGTAAGTGGGCACAGTACGAGGGCAGGAGGGTACAGTACATAGGGGGAGCAGGAGGGCACAGCACAGGGAGGAGGGTAAGTGGGCACAGTACAGGGGGCAGGAGGGCACAGCACAGGGGGAGGGTAAGTGGGCACAGTACAGGGGGCAGGAGGGTATAGTACAGGGGGAGCAGGAAGGCACATCACAGGGGGAGGGTAAGTGGGCACAGTACAGGGGGCAGGAGGGCACAGCACAGGGGGAGGGTAAGTGGGCACAGTACAGGGGACAGGAGGGTACAGTACAGGGGGGAGCAGGAGGGCACAGTACGGGGAAGGAGGGTACAGTACAGGGGGAGCAGGAGGGCACAGTACAGGGAGGAGGGTAAGTGGGCACAGTACAGGGGCATGAGGGTACAGTACAGGGGGAGCAGGAAGGCACAGCACAGGGCGGAGGGCAAGTGGGCACAGCACAGGGGGAGGGTAAAGGGGCACAGTACAGGGGGCAGGAGGGTACAGTACAGGGGGAGCAGGAAGGCACGGCACAGGGGGGAGTGTAAGTGGGCACAGAACAGGGGGCAGGAGGGCACAGCACAGGGGGAGCGTAAGTGGGCACAGTACAGGAGGTAGGAGGGTACAGTACAGGGGCAGGGTAAGTGGGCACAGTACAGGGGGCAGGAGGGTACAGTACCAGGGGAGCAGGAAGGCACAGAACAGGGAGAGGATAAGAGAGCACAGTACAGGGGGCAGGAGGGCACAGCACAGGGGGGCGGGTAAGTGGGCACAGTACAGGGGACAGGAGGGTACAGTACAGGGGGAAGGTGAGTGGGCACAGCACAGGGGGAGGGTAAGTGGGCACAGTACAGGGGGGGGGGAGGGCACAGCACAGGTGGAGAGTAAGTGGGCACAATACAGGGGGCAGGAGGGCACAGCACAGGGGAAGGGTAAGTGGGCACAGTACAGGGGGCAGGAGGGTACAGTACAGGGGGAGGGTGAGTGGGCACAGCACAGGGGGAGGGTAAGTGGACACAGTACAGGGGGCAGGAGGGTACAGTACAGGGGGAGGGTGAGTGGGCACAGCACAGGGGGGAGGGTAAGTGGGCATAGTACCGGGGCAGGAGGGAACAATACGGGGGGGAGAGTAAATGGGCACAGGACAAGAGAGTAAAGTAAAGTAAAGGAGGGAGCAGGAGGGCACAGCACAGAAGGAGGATAAGTGGGCAAGGTGCAGGGGGAGCCGAAGTAAAGAAGGATATCCCTTACATCAGAGTGCCCCCCCTAGAGACCCCCAGAGATCATGGAGACCCCCTTATAGCAGCACCCCCTGCCCTCTTTAAGATCTTCATTTATATTGCCTTACCGGCAGGAATCAGGTACCGCTGCAAGCAAGGTGTGAGAGCCGAAGTTGGGGGGTGGAGCTGAGAGGTGGAGCGGTTCTACAGATTTCTCCTCACTGTGTATACAGCGGCAGATGCAAAAGGGGTCACCAAGGCGGGTGGGGAGAGAGGCGCCGGGTGGAGGAACCAGAGATCGATGGCACAGCAAAGAATCCTCATTGAGTGGAGCGCAGTGCCGGAAGTTTGGGACTTGGTCCGACACTGGCTTCATCCCCCGATGGGTCAGCGGGGCAGACAGGAGAAGTGAGCGGAAGGAGGAGGAGCAGCAGCATTAGCAGCTCTCTCTCCTCTCCTGCTTGTGAGGGGAGGATGTGTGCGCTGGCTCTGAGCGGCTCTCCCTGGCTGTGATCCGGAGCTGTCAGTGAGCTCCGATCACCCGGTAAACAGCCTGCTATGTCTCCATGTAGCGGTGAGCGGATTCAGCACTGTGCTGATAGCGGGGGATCCGCCATCAACACAGATCTTTAATTAGGCAAACTAGACGGCTGCGAGGCCCCTGTGAGCGCGGGGCCTTAGGCGACTGCCTCATTTGCCTAATTAGAGAGCCGCCTCTGTCGGCTTAAAGGTTCTGGTACTGTGTTTGCTGTTCATCGAAAACTACTACATCCTGTGGCAGAGGATCGTACAGTTTTGTTTCATCCAAGTCTGTGGCAGAGACTTTTTGTTTGTGCTGCATTCCGGCTGCTAGGTTTGTGAGGGAGTCATATCCGGACGGGCAAAGATTTAATCCTGGCTGAGGATATATTCATCTCAAAGATTTCAATTCCTTAGTGCTACGCCAAAAAAAGGTATTTTAACTTCCCTGCAACTCCTCTTCTACCTCTTTCCTGCTACTTCTTCCAGTTATCTCCTATTACAGCATTGGAAAAGTACTCAAGTGACTGGTGCCTACATTGTCTGATAATAAGCTCATCGGGACCCTAGACTCGGTACTGTCGAAATTACAGGTAAAAAAGGTGACGTTAACAGCCCGCTAAAAATCAGCAGCTCCACTGTGAGTTAGTGCTACAGGTGCTTTGACTGGAAAAAGTTTGAGAAAAACTGTACTATTTGGTGCTCAGAGAGACCCTGCTTGATGGGACAGCAGTGACTGCACATCACCAGGCACCTGGTCTTCCATTGTTGTGTCTGGCATGCAGCCCACCAGTGGAGAGTACAAGGGGAACACACCTTCTGAATGAGCTCCATTCCCTGTGGTGGACAGTGTGCCATCAGACTTCAGAGTACTGCCCTTCCAGTGGGGTGGTATTGCCTTCAGCCACATGAACTCTTAGACCAAAGGTTACTTTGCCATACCATTGTAAAGCCAGCATAGGGATCCCTGTGGCCGGCTACCTGAGCTATCAGCTGCGGCCCTTCTCAGTAACCACAAGTAATTGCATTTGTACTTATCTGGTTTGAACCGTTTGTTTTGCAAGTGAACTTTCCTTTTTCCCTGTGCTGTAGGAATCTGTTATACTTTACTGCTAGCTAGTGGACAAGTGTAGGAATTTTTCCTAGCATCTCAGTTACTGTATTGGTTTTATTGATCGTTATTCTCTGTTCAGGACTGATGCATACACTTTTCTATTTGCATTGTGGATTTATCTGATATTCATACAGTTAAAAACAAGTTGTACATTGCAACCTGACATACACTTTAAGGTATTTATGTCCTGTAGTGAGGAGGAGGTCATCAGGAATAACCAGGAGATTGACACTTCCAGAAGTGTCGGTTTCTGAAAAGTCTCTGTACAACAGAGTGGCATACGGTGAATAGGGATGAGCTTTGTGTTCGAGTCGAACCCATGTTCGACTCAAACATAGTGTGTTCGGTCGTTCGACGAATTCCGAATGATATGGTCCGTTCGGGCCAAATTCGAGTGGCGCGTCACGGCCCATAATTCACTGAGGCATCGCAGCGCATTGCTGGCTGATGATTGGCCAAGCATGCACTATGACCCGCATACTTGGCCAATCGCAGCGCTGTGTGTACAGAGAGCCGTAATTGGCCAAAGCCAAGGAGGCTTTGACCAATTATGGCTCAGGGGGTTTAGTACATGCTCCATACTATATAAAGCCGCCTGCACGTCGGCCCTGTGTAGTGTGTTCCGGCGTTGAGACAGAGAGAGAGAGAGACAGTGTCATTTGATTTAGGTTAGAGTAGGCAGGTCGAGTCAGTTAGCTGCAGTTACAGTGTATTGTGTATATATATGCATCCCAGGTGTTGTGTGTATATATATATATATATATATATATATATATATATATATATATATATATATATATATATATATATATATATATATATACATATATATATATAGATAGATAGATAGATAGATATACACTGTATTCAATTTAGCTAGATCCTGTTCTTGTGTAGGCTCTTTGAAGTATTTCCAGTTACTGTACTGTGTACCCTCTACAGTTTCAGCTACAGTATGGCTACCTGCAGCCAGGTGCTTGTGTAGGCTCTTTGAAGTATTTCCAGTTACCGTACTGTGTACCCCACACAGTCTCACCTACAGTATAGTTACCTGCAGCCAGGTGCTTGTGTAGGCTCTTTGAAGTATTTCCAGTTACTGTACTGTGTACCCTGTACAGTCTCACCTACAATATATCTACCTGCAGCCAGGTACTTGTGTAGGCTCTTTGAAGTATTTCCAGTTACTGTACTGTGTACCCTCTACAGTCTCACCTACAGTATAGCTACCTACAGCCAGGTGCTTGTGTAGGCTCTTTGAAGTATTTCCAGTTACTGTACTGTGTACCCTCTACAGTCTCACCTACAGTATAGCCACCTGCAGCCAGGTGCTTGTGTAGGCTCTTTGAAGTATTTCCAGTTACTGTACTGTGTACCTCGCACAGTCTCACCTACAGTATAGTTACCTGCAGCCAGGTGCTTCTGTAGGGGCTTTGAAGTATTTCCAGTTACTGTACTGTGTATCCTCTACAGTCTCACCTACAGTATAGCTACCTGCAGCCAGGTGCTTGTGTAGGCTCTTTGAAGTATTTCCAGTTACTGTACTGTGTACCCCGCACAGTCTCACCTACTGTATAGTTACCTGCAGCCAGGTGCTTGTGTAGGCTCTTTGAAGTATTTCCAGTTACTGTATTGTGTACCCTGCACAGTCTCACCTACAGTATAGCTACCTGCAGCCAGGTGCTTGTGTAGGCTCTTTGAAGTATTTCCAGTTACTGTACTGTGTACCCTCTACAGTCTCACCTACAGTATAGCTACCTGCAGCCAGGTGCTTGTGTAGGCTCTTTGAAGTATTTCCAGTTACTGTACTGTGTACCCGCACAGTCTCACCTACAGTATAGCTACCTGCAGCCAGGTGCTTGTGTAGGCTCTTTGAAGTAGTTCCAGTTACTGTACTGTGTACCCTGTACAGTCTCACCTACAGTATAGTTACCTGCAGCCAGGTGCTTCTGTAGGGTCTTTGAAGTATTTCCAGTTACTGTACTGTGTACCCCGCACAGTCTCACCTACAGTATAGCTACCTGCAGCCAGGTGCTTGTGTAGGCTCTTTGAAGTATTTCCAGTTACTGTACTGTGTACCCTCTACAGTCTCACCTACAGTATAGCTACCTGCAACCAGGTGCTTGTGTAGGCTCTTTGAAGTATTTCCAGTTACTGTACTGTGTACCCCGCACAGTCTCACCTAGAGTATAGCTACCTGCAGCCAGATGCTTGTGTAGGCTCTTTGAAGTAGTTCCAGTTACTGTACTGTGTACCCCGCACAGTCTCACCTACAGTATAGTTTCCTGCAGCCAGGTGCTTGTGTAGGCTCTTTGAAGTATTTCCAGTTACTGTACTGTGTACCCTCTACAGTCTCACCTACAGTATAGCTACCTGCAGCCAGGTGCTTGTGTAGGCTCTTTGAAGTATTTCCAGTTACTGTACTGTGTACCCGCACAGTCTCACCTACAGTATAGCTACCTGCAGCCAGGTGCTTGTGTAGGCTCTTTGAAGTAGTTCCAGTTACTGTACTGTGTACCCTGTACAGTCTCACCTACAGTATAGTTACCTGCAGCCAGGTGCTTCTGTAGGCTCTTTGAAGTATTTCCAGTTACTGTACTGTGTACCTCGCACAGTCTCACCTACAGTATAGCTACCTGCAGCCAGGTGCTTGTGTAGGCTTTTTGAAGTATTTCCAGTTAGTATACTGTGTACCACGCACAGTCTCACCTACAGTATAGCTACCTGCAGCCAGGTGCTTGTGTAGGCTCTTTGAAGTGTTTCCAGTTACTGTACTGTGTACCCTCTACAGTCTCACCTACAGTATAGCTACCTGCAGCCAGGTGCTTGTGTAGGCTCTTTGAAGTATTTCCACTTACTGTACTGTGTACCCTGCACAGTCTCACCTACAGTATAGCTACCTGCAGCCAGGTGCTTGTGTAGGCTCTTTGAAGTATTTCCAGTTACTGTACTGTGTACCCCTCACAGTTTCACCTACAGTATAGCTACCTGCAGCCAGGTGCTTGTGTAGGCTCTTTGAAGTATTTCCAGTTACTGTACTGTGTACCCTGCACAGTCTCACCTACAGTATAGCTACCTGAAGCCAGGTGCTTGTGTAGGCTCTTTGAAGTATTTTCAGTTACTGTACTGTGTACCCTGCACAGTCTCACCTACAGTATAGCTATCTGCAGCCAGGTGCTTGTGTAGGCTCTTTGAAGTATTTCCAGTTACTGTACTGTGTACCCCACACAGTTGCACCTACAGTATAACTACCTGCAGCCAGGTGCTTGTGTAGGCTCTTTGAAGTATTTCCAGTTACTGTACTGTGTACCCCTCACAGTTTCACCTACAGTATAGCTACTTGCAGCCAGGTGCTTGTGTAGGCTCTTTGAAGTATTTCCAGTTACTGTACTGTGTACCCTGCACAGTCTCACCTACAGTATAGCTACCTGAAGCCAGGTGCTTGTGTAGGCTCTTTGAAGTATTTCCAGTTACTGTACTGTGTACCCTGCACAGTCTCACCTACAGTATAGCTATCTGCAGCCAGGTGCTTGTGTAGGCTCTTTGAAGTATTTCCAGTTACTGTACTGTGTACCCCACACAGTTGCACCTACAGTATAACTACCTGCAGCCAGGTGCTTGTGTAGGCTCTTTGAAGTATTTCCAGTTACTGTACTGTGTACCCGCACAGTCTCACCTACAGTATAGATACCTGCAGCCAGGTGCTTGTGTAGGCTCTTTGAAGTAGTTCCAGTTATTGTACTGTGTACCCCGCACAGTCTCACCTACAGTATAGCTACCTGCAGCCAGGTGCTTGTGTAAGCTCTTTGAAGTATTTCCAGTTACTGTACTGTGTACCTCGCACAGTCTCACCTACAGTATAGCTACCTGCAGCCAGGTGCTTGTGTAGGCTTTTTGAAGTATTTACAGTTACTATACTGTGTACCCCGCACAGTCTCACCTACAGTATAGCTACCTGCAGCCAGGTGCTTGTGTAGGCTCTTTGAAGTGTTTCCAGTTACTGTACTGTGTACCCTCTACAGTCTCACCTACAGTATAGCTACCTGCAGCCAGGTGCTTGTGTAGGCTCTTTGAAGTATTTCCACTTACTGTACTGTGTACCCTGCACAGTCTCACCTACAGTATAGCTACCTGCAGCCAGGTGCTTGTGTAGGCTCTTTGAAGTATTTCCAGTTACTGTACTGTGTACCCCTCACAGTTTCACCTACAGTATAACTACCTGCAGCCAGGTGCTTGTGTAGGCTCTTTGAAGTATTTCCAGTTACTGTACTGTGTACCCGCACAGTCTCACCTACAGTATAGCTACCTGCAGCCAGGTGCTTGTGTAGGCTCTTTGAAGTAGTTCCAGTTACTGTACTGTGTACCCCGCACAGTATCACCTACAGTATAGCTACCTGCAGCCAGGTGCTTGTGTAGGCTCTTTGAAGTATTTCCAGTTACTGTACTGTGTACCTCGCACAGTCTCACCTACAGTATAGCTACCTGCAGCCAGGTGCTTGTGTAGGCTTTTTGAAGTATTTCCAGTTACTATACTGTGTACCCCGCACAGTCTCACCTACAGTATAGCTACCTACAGCCAGGTGCTTGTGTAGGTTCTTTGAAGTGTTTCCAGTTACTGTACTGTGTACCCTCTACAGTCTCACCTACAGTATAGCTACCTGCAGCCAGGTGCTTGTGTAGGCTCTTTGAAGTATTTCCACTAACTGTACTGTGTACCCTGCACAGTCTCACCTACAGTATAGCTACCTGCAGCCAGGTGCTTGTGTAGGCTCTTTGAAGTATTTCCAGTTACTGTACTGTGTACCCCTCACAGTTTCACCTACAGTATAGCTACCTGCAGCCAGGGGCTTGTGTAGGCTCTTTGAAGTATTTCCAGTTACTGTACTGTGTACCCCACACAGTTGCACCTACAATATAACTACCTGCAGCCAGGTGCTTGTGTAGGCTTTTTGAAGTATTTCCAGTTACTGTACTGTGTACCCCTCACAGTTTCACCTACAGTATAGCTACCTGCAGCCAGGGGCTTGTGTAGGCTCTTTGAAGTATTTCCAGTTACTGTACTGTGTACCCTGCACAGTCTCACCTACAGTATAGCTACCTGCAGCCAGGTGCTTGTGTAGGCTCTTTGAAGTATTTTCAGTTACTGTACTGTGTACCCTGCACAGTCTCACCTACAGTATAGCTATCTGCAGCCAGGTGCTTGTGTAGGCTCTTTGAAGTATTTCCAGTTACTGTACTGTGTACCCCACACAGTTGCACCTACAGTATAACTACCTGCAGCCAGGTGCTTGTGTAGGCTCTTTGAAGTATTTCCAGTTACTGTACTGTGTACCCCTCACAGTTTCACCTACAGTATAGCTACCTGCAGCCAGGTGCTTGTGTAGGCTCTTCGAAGTAATTCCAGTTACTGTACTGTGTACCCTGCACAGTCTCACCTACAGTATAGCTATCTGCAGCCAGGTGCTTGTGTAGGCTCTTTGAAGTATTTCCAGTTACTGTACTGTGTACCCCACACAGTTGCACCTACAGTATAACTACCTGCAGCCAGGTGCTTGTGTAGGCTCTTTGAAGTATTTCCAGTTACTGTACTGTGTACCCGCACAGTCTCACCTACAGTATAGCTACCTGCAGCCAGGTGCTTGTGTAGGCTCTTTGAAGTAGTTCCAGTTACTGTACTGTGTACCCTGTACAGTCTCACCTACAGTATAGTTACCTGCAGCCAGGTGCTTCTGTAGGGTCTTTGGAGTATTTCCAGTTACTGTACTGTGTACCCCGCACAGTCTCACCTACAGTATAGCTACCTGCAGCCAGGTGCTTGTGTAGGCTCTTTGAAGTATTTCCAGTTACTGTACTGTGTACCCTCTACAGTCTCACCTACAGTATAGCTACCTGCAACCAGGTGCTTGTGTAGGCTCTTTGAAGTATTTCCAGTTACTGTACTGTGTACCCCGCACAGTCTCACCTAGAGTATAGCTACGTGCAGCCAGATGCTTGTGTAGGCTCTTTGAAGTAGTTCCAGTTACTGTACTGTGTACCCCGCACAGTCTCACCTACAGTATAGTTTCCTGCAGCCAGGTGCTTCTGTAGGGTCTTTGAAGTATTTCCAGTTACTGTACTGTGTACCCCGCACAGTCTCAGCTACAGTATAGCTACCTGCAGCCAGGTGCTTGTGTAGGCTCTTTGAAGTATTTCCAGTTACTGTACTGTGTACCCCGCACAGTCTCACCTACAGTATAGCTACCTGCAGCCAGGTGCTTGTGTAAGCTCTTTGAAGTATTTCCAGTTACTGTACTGTATACCCCGCACAGTCTCACCTACAGTATAGCTACCTGCAGCCAGGTGCTTGTGTAGGCTTTTTGAAGTATTTCCAGTTAGTATACTGTGTACCCCGCACAGTCTCACCTACAGTATAGCTACCTGCAGCCAGGTGCTTGTGTAGGCTCTTTGAAGTGTTTCCAGTTACTGTACTGTGTACCCTCTACAGTCTCACCTACAGTATAGCTACCTGCAGCCAGGTGCTTGTGTAGGCTCTTTGAAGTATTTCCACTTACTGTACTGTGTACCCTGCACAGTCTCACCTACAGTATAGCTACCTGCAGCCAGGTGCTTGTGTAGGCTCTTTGAAGTATTTCCAGTTACTGTACTGTGTACCCCTCACAGTTTCACCTACAGTATAGCTACCTGCAGCCAGGTGCTTGTGTAGGCTCTTTGAAGTATTTCCAGTTACTGTACTGTGTACCCTGCACAGTCTCACCTACAGTATAGCTACCTGAAGCCAGGTGCTTGTGTAGGCTCTTTGAAGTATTTCCAGTTACTGTACTGTGTACCCTGCACAGTCTCACCTACAGTATAGCTATCTGCAGCCAGGTGCTTGTGTAGGCTCTTTGAAGTATTTCCAGTTACTGTACTGTGTACCCCACACAGTTGCACCTACAGTATAACTACCTGCAGCCAGGTGCTTGTGTAGGCTCTTTGAAGTATTTCCAGTTACTGTACAGTGTACCCCGCACAGTCTCACCTACAGTATAGCTACCTGCAGCCAGGTGCTTGTGTAGGCTCTTTGAAGTATTTCCAGTTACTGTACTGTGCACCCTGCACAGTCTCACCTACAGTATAGCTACCTGCAGCCAGGTGCTTGTGTAGGCTCTTGGAAGTATTTCCATATACTGTACTGTGTACTCCACACAGTCTCACCTACAGTATAGCTACCTGCAGCCAAGTGCTTGTGTAGGCTCTTGGAAGTATTTCCAGTTACTGTACTGTGTACCCCTCACAGTTGCACCTACAGTATAGCTACCTGAAGTCAAGTGCAGGTGTTATCATACTAATAATAGTACAGGCAGGCAGTTGATTCTGCTAGCTGCAGTAAAATCACTATATATATATATATATATATATATATATATATATATATATATATATATATATATATATATATACACATTTCAGGCCAATAGTATGTCTGAAAGGCCAACAAGGAGAGGCAGACAGTCACAAGCCAATAAAAGAGGGCAAGCAGGCTCTGTGTCTAGAGGTAACAGTGCTGGTCGTGGACATGGTGCATCCTCATCAGCAACGTGGCCGTGGGACACGCTTGGCCTTTTTTTCGACAGCTGGCCATGTTGAGCCGCAACATGCGGAAGACTTGGTCGAGTGGATGACCAAGCCTTCCTCATCCTCCTCATCCTCTCTCACCCAGGCTCAGGGTACTTTGTCTGGCAAAGCAGCTGCCAACGCTGCCTCTTCCCTCGGCTCAATGGCATCAGTGACTCCTTCCCTAGTCCCATCATGTCTTCCTGAGGAGTCCCTCGAACTGTTTGACCACAGTGTTGGGTACATGCTCCAGGAGGATGCCCAGCGTTTTGAAGGCTCTGATGATGGTACTGAGCTATATGAAGGCAGTAACGTGAGCCAGGACAGAGGGGGTGCCCAAGAAGGACAGCAATCTGTCAGTCATGTTCCCCCTGCTGCAGCATACTGCCAGGTTTGCTCCAGTGATGAGGAGGGAGGGGATGATGAGGTCACTGACTCAACGTGGGTGCCTTATAGGAGAGAGGAGGAGGAGGAGGAGGCACATCACCAAGGAGGCAGGATGCCCTCCAGGGGCCAGCCTAAGGGCAGCACACTGACTGCATCACACCGCAGAGCTCCGCATGTGCAGGGCGCTGCTGTCTCTGCGCGTTATACCAAAAGTCCTTTGGTGTGGGCCTTTTTTGAGACAAGTGCATCAGATCGCACCGCTGCTATTTGCAACATATGTCTCAAGCGTATCTCGCGTGGCCAAAACATCTCCCGCTTGGGCACCACATGATATGTTGACCTGCCATGCAGTTCGTTGGCAAGCGTACCTAAAAGACCCACACCAAAGAACAAAGAGGACCTCTCCTTGCTCCTCATCAGCTGGGATCTCCAACCCCACTATACCTTCAGTCCTCTCTGAGACCTGCACTGAGAGGAATGAAGGTGTAGAATTAGGTGTGTCACAGCCAAGTACTTTCTGGCAATCTGCTATCGGTACACCAACATCAGATTGTACCAGGCAAATTTCTCTGCCCCAACTGCTGCACCACAGAAAGAAGTTCGCTCCCAGCCATCCACATGCCCAGCGGTTGAATGCTAGCTTGGCAAAATTGCTAGCACTTCAACTGCTACCTTTTCAGTTGGTAGACTCTGCCCCCTTCCGTGAGTTTGTGGAATGTGCGGTTCCTCAGTGGCAGGTTCCCAATCACCACTTTTCCTCACAGAAGGTGATTCTGCCTCTCTACCGGCATGTGAAAGGCAATGTCTTGGCCTCGCTGGACAGGGCGGTCAGTGGTAAGGTGCATATTACCGCTGACTCATGGTCCAGCAGGCATGGACAGGGACGTTACCTAAGTTTCACGGTGCATTGGGTGACTCTGCTGGCAGCTGGGAAGGATGCAGGACAAGGTGCAGTAGTGTTGGAGGTTGTTCCGCCACCACGCCTCCAAAATGCCACTACTGGTGATACTGACACACCTCTCTCCTCCACCCCGTCCTCTTTTTCTTCCTCCATGGCCTCTTCCTGTGCTTTGTCCTCGGAACCAGCGGTGCTCCGTAGGCGTTCAAGGGGCTACGCAAGTACGCAGGCCAAAAGATGCCATGCGGTGCTTGAGCTGGTGTGCTTGGGGACAGGAGCCACACTGGGGCAGAGATTCTGTCAGCTCTGCAGGGGCAGGTTCAGCGATGGTTGACGCCACGCCAACTTAAGGCAGGAATGGTGGTTTGCGACAATGGCACCAACCTCCTCTCCGCCCTCCGACAGGGACAACTGACCCATGTGCCCTGTTTGGCTCACATCCTTAACTTGGTGGTGCAGCGGTTCTTGGGCAGGTACCCGGGCTTACTGTCCTGAGGCAGGCCAGGAAAGTCTGTGTGCATTTCCAACGGTCATATAATGCCAGTGCTCGGCTGGCAGACCTCCAAAAGGAATTTAACCTGCCCAAGAACCGCCTAATCTGTGACATGCCCACCAGGTGGAACTCAACATTGGCCATGCTGCAGCGGTTGCACACACAGCAGAGGGACATTAATGAGTACCTGTGCGACTATGGCACCAGGACAGGGTCAGGGAAGCTTGTTTTTTTTTCCCCATGCCAGTGGGTCATGATCAGGGATGCATGCACTGTCCTGTCACCATTTGAGTAGGCCACGAGGATGGTGAGCAGTGACAGTGCATGCATCAGTGACACTGTCCCCCTTGTCCACCTGTTGGAGCACACACAGCATAGAATAATGGACAGGGCACTTAAGGCAGAACAGAGGCAGGAAGAGGAGGACTTCCTTAGCTCTCAAGGCCCCCTTTATCCAGACAGTGTTCCTGCGTGCCCGCCGATCCCAAAGGAAGAGGAGGAGGATTGTGTCAGCATGGAGGTGGAGCCTGGCACTCAGCATCAGCAGTAAGGGATCATTTACAGTCCCAAGAAACCCATGGACTTGTACGTGGCTGGGAGGAGGTGGCTGCGGATCATGTTGTCCTTAGTGACCCAGAGGACTCAAACCTACGCTGCATGGCCTCCCTGATCCTGCAAAGCCTGCGGAAGGATCCTCGTATTCGTGGTATCAAGGAGAGGGATCAATACTGGCTGGTAACCCTCCTTGATCCACGTTACAAGGGTAAGGTTGCGGACCTTATCTTGCCATCGCAGAGGGAGCAGAGGATGAAATATCTTCGGGAGGCCTTGCAGAAAGGTCTGTGCAACGTGTTCCCGGAGACCGGGAGGTTACAAACGCCTGTTCCTGGACAACGTGTTGCTGAGGCTTCAGTCAGTCAAAGAAGGAGCGATGGAGAAGGTGGCCAGAGCTTGCACAGTATGCAATTGAGCTACTGGCCTGTCCTGCATCCAAAGTTCTTTCGGAACACACATTCAGTGCTGCTGGAGGCCGATCACAGGGTGCGTCTGTTCACCGACTCGGTCGATCAACTGACCTTCATAAAAATGAATCAGTCTTGGATCACCACCAGCTACCAAGCACCTGATGCTGATGTAACCGAATAATTTTTTTTTTAAATGTCAGATCCCTTCAAGACTGCCTATGCTGATGCTGAGTGACTATCCTGTTATGCTGAGTGATTATCCTCTTCCTCCTCAATGATCATGCTGGTAGCTTGTAAGAACATTTTTGGTTCTGGGCTCCGCCACCAGTGGCTAAGACCCAATTTTTCAGCCCTTCTTTAACAGGGGCGTGTAATTACAATTTTTGATGCAATACTTTGCAGCAGGGCTCGTTCCTGCGCTCCAACTAGAGTATCTGTGAGGGGTTGCACTGTTGTGGCACCAGTACCAGTGCCTAAGGCCCAATTTTTCTGTCCCTGTTTAACAGGGGCGTGTAATTACAATTTTTGATGCAATATTTTGCAGGAGGGTTCGTTGCTGCGCTCAGCTAGAGTATCTGTGAGGGGTTGCAGTGTTGTGGCACCAGTGCCTAAGGCCCATTTTTTCAGCCCCTGTTTAACAGTGGCATGTAATTACAATTTTTCATGCAATATTTTGCAGGAGGGTTCGTTGCTGCGCTCAGCTAGAGTATCTGTGAGGGGTTGCAGTGTTGTGGCACCAGCACCAGTGCCTAAGGCCCAGTTTTTCAGCCCCTGTTTGACGGGGCGTGTAATTACAATTTTTGATGCAATACTTTGCAGCAGGGCTCGTTCCTGCGCTCCAACTAGAGTATCTGTGAGGGGTTGCAGTTTTGTGGCACTAGCACCAGTGCCTAAGGCCCAATTTTTCTGCCCCTGTTCAACAGGGACATGTAATTACAATTCTTGATCTAATATTTCACAGCAGGGCCTGTTCCAGCGCCCACCAAGAGTAACTGTGAGGACTTACAGTGTTGTGGCACCAGCACCACCACCACCAAAGGCCCAATTTTTCTGCCCCTGTTCAACAAGTGCATGTAATTACAATTCTTGATCTAATATTTCACAGCAGGGCCCGTTTCTGCGCCCACCAAGAGTAACTGTGAGGACTTACAATGTTGTGGCACCAGCACCACCACAACCAAAGGCTCAATTTTTCTGCCCCTGTTGAACAGGGGCATGTAATTACAATTCTTGATCTAATATTTTACAGCAGGGCCCTGTGAGGGCTTATATTGTTGTGGCAACGCCAACACCTAAGGCCACAATTTCTGCAGAGTATATAGGGCAGGCCCCTAATTTAAAACATCCAACTTACAAACGACTCCTACGTGCAAACAGAAGGAGACAACAGGAAGTGAGATGAAATCTACCCCTAGGAAGGGAAATTCTCTCCTGTAAGAGTTAATATGGGAAAAACGTTTCTCCTTTCCACTGATGCTTTATCACCAATCCTTGTTTCACTAAAAGCCCCTAATTTTCTAAAAACATTTGTCATCGGGACAGAAAGTGAGGTGAAATCTTCTGAAGAGGAGTACAGACAGCAAAACAAATGTCACAGGGGTGATAACCCTTCCCTATGTTTTCCAAAAAGCTTAAAATTGATTTTTTGGCTGGAGCTAAACACGTTAAAAATGTACCAGTTCAAAATTACAAACAGATTCTACTTAACAACAAACCTACAGTCCCTGTCTTGTTTGCACCGCCTGTATACTGCTGTTCAGAGTATATAAGGCCTGGTGGCCCCACGACTTTCCTTTTTATAATTTGGGTGCGGGGTTCCCCTTAATATCCATACAAGACCCAAAGGGCATGGTAATGGACTGGGGGCTACCCATGCCATTTGTCTCACTGATTTTCATCCATATTGCCAGGACCCAACATTACATTAAAGCCGTAAGCAGTTTCAAATGACTTTTATTCCTTTAAAAATGTCATTTTGTGCAGGGACTGTTCAAGCACGGGAAACCAGTGATGGGAGTAAGTCACACATGTGCAAGTCACAAGCAAGTCTCAAGTCTTAACCTTCAAGTCAAAAGCAAGTCCCAAGTTACTGTGGCGAAAAGCAAGCAAGTCAAGTCGAGACCCTGCTAAAAGTCAAGCAAGTCAAGTCAAGTCATTTATTTTGGTCAAGTCACAAATTAAGTCAAAATATTGATCTAACCTGAAGCCAGGACTCGGGGGAGCTTTCTTTTGTGGGGGGGGAGGGGGGGCGGCTTTTGCCTAGGCCAAGACACAGCACTGGTGGTGCCAAGTCATTGCAAGTCAAATAGCCCAAGTCAAAGTAAAGTCGCAAGTCATTAGTGACAAGTCAAATCAAGTCGAGTCATTTATTTAATTTTGTCAAGCAAGTCGCAAGTCCTCAAACAGGTGACTCGAGTCTGACTCGAGTCAAGTCATGTGACTCGAGTCCCCCACCTCTGCGGGAAACACGCACCACTTTACAGGCATACTATAGACACCCCCACCAGGTACGATATTTAAGGGAATATTTCACTTTTTTTTTTTTACTGTAAGCATCATTAAAATCACTGCTCCCGAAAAAACGTCAGTTTTTAAAAACTTTTTTTTGCATTGATACATGTCCCATGGGGCAGGACCCGGGTCCCCAAACCCTTTTTAGGACAATACCATGCAAATTAGCCTTTAAAATTAGCACTTTTGATTTCGAACGTTCGAGTCCCATAGACGTCAATGGGGTTGTAACATTCGTGCGAATTTTCAGTCCGTTTGCGGGTTCTGGTGAGAACCGAACCTGGGGGTGTTCGGCTCATCCCTAACGGTGAACTGTCAGCAGGAGAAATATTTACTTTCTTCTTTGCAGGGACAGCTTTATACTCTTGTGCTGCAGTTAATCAGCGCACCGCACAAAATTGCATGTTTTGCACTTTGGTGTGCTGCAGTGCTATTCATTCATCATGGCACTGTAACACAACTTATTAATGGACATGCCCTGCAGTGCACCATGATGTATTGATTGTCAAGGTGCATACCTCACAACTTTTTGAGATGGAAATGAGGGACACCTATCAGCAAAAGTATGCAGGCATAGGACACACACCCTGCCACGCCCCCTTAAAGGAGAATTGTTCAAAAAAACAAGATTGGTTAAACCCGCGAGTGCTTTTTTACCACTACTATTCCTTTATATTGGCTTTTGGAATTTACAAATGCAGCAATTTAGAGATCAGATGAAAGCTTTAGCACTGGAAAACACTTTTTGATAGGTAAAAAGTGCATATTATATACATCTATATAGATCAGACAAGGGGACAAACGAGGAGGAATGAGGGATAGAGGGACATTGCTTAAAATCAGGGACAGTTGGGAGCTATGAAGGTACATTACACAAATTTGTACATACATGTTTTTTGGTGTGATTTGGGGGAATAGGCAGCCTACTTAACTGAATTAGCTGCTTTAACGCAATGCATGTTAACACGTGGAAGCTTGTGCATTAAAGTACATTCATTACTGCAGTGCAACAGTGTGGGGCTACCTTTAATCCGTTGTTTCAGATTACCATTATAGATTTGCTTTAAAGGAGAATTATGGCTATAGTTTATGTGGGTAACAGGAGTGCACTTAGTTCTGCACTCCTGTGACCCAGATTCAGCCGACAACGGACTAATGCCCACTGTCAGCAGATGTCGCAGATGTCCAGACTCTGGAAGGATCCAGGCCATATTGATGGGATCGACCCTAATGCCTTACCGGCAGATTGCTCAGCCTCTCAGTGAGCCGCTGAGAGCCTGGGCCGCTCCGGCCCTCTCCACAGCCTGGCACTCCAGTGAACGCTGGAAGGCAGAGCAAAAGAGCAAAGAGCCGCTGACTGACGGTCACCAGCTGTTTACTGAAGACAAGGAACTGAGCTATCAGTGGTCTTTGATTGTTCAGTTCTCGGTTTTAGAGCTGGTGGGGGATAGCTGCAGCATCGGATTGACACATAGGTGAGTGGGAATAATGGAAAATTTCCTATCAAATACTTACCGTAATTTTCCTTTCCTGATAGACTCAATGGCAGCATATGTGTGGGTTAATCCCGCCTCTACTCCTCCCCTATAGGACCCCTCTCCCATAAATCCTTGCTCCAAGCCAGCGGCCATGTTCCGTAACTAGTCTACTCCAGACATTTGGGAGGGAACTTCTGCTGCCAAGGGAGTCTATCAGCAAAGGAAAATTACGGAAGTCTTTGATAGGAAATTTTTCGTCTTCCTGACAGAATTACATGCAGCATACGTGTGGGAAATAAGTCGCCGTACACACCCGGGTGGGCAAAATGTTGAGCAAAGAAAGTTTAACACCGCCAACCGAAAGTACTTGTAAACCAAAATTAACTGAAGATAGGGCAGCTGGTTCAACACAGTAATGGGACACAAACGTGTTCATAGACGACCAGGCAGCCGCTGTGCAAATTACTTCGGGAGCTACATGACGCAAAGCTGCCCAAGATGTAGACCCACCCCTGGTCGGGTGAGCAGACACTACCTCCAAAGGAGCCAAGCCCTTGGCTCTGTGAGCCTGTTGGTGACCTAGGCAATGTTTGATGTGATGTAAGTCAAGACAGCACAAGCCATTACTGTACAGAGGCTATGTTCAGCACAAGCCATGACTGTACAGAAGCCATGTTCACTGAATAATAACCAGCAGGAACTGGAAATGCTACACAGGAAAAGAGTACAACAGAGATGCACCATAGAGTTGCATTTAAAGAAACACAACATCCATGACAATCCGTGCCACAATCGCCCTAGATGAGGCACGTTTCTCTGTCCTTTCTGGCAAAAGAATGAACAGGCATTCTAAAGCCTGAAGGAAGGTGTAGCTTGTAGATATGACTTTTCAATATCTGAGGGATTCCTAAAATTAAAGGAAGGCACCGCTGGAAGTCAAATCAGGATTCCCTGTTTACTAGACATGTGCTTTAACCAACAAAGCCACAGCACGCTTTCTCCCACGCAAGTTAGAACTCTAAGGTTGACAGAACAATTTCTTGGCTCCCACGAAGACTGATGAAGCCTTGGGAATTGAGTCAAGCATAGGTAACAGCACTGCTCGACTGGAAAGAACGTAAGAAACTTCTCCATGACCAGTGAACCAATCTCTAATGCCGCGTACACACGAGCGGACTTTTTGACCGGACTGGTCCGACAGACTTTCAGGCGGACTTTCGACAGACTTTTGACGGACTTCCGACAGACTTTTTAACAAACTTTTTTGCCTACACATGTTCACCCCAAAGTCCGATGGATTCCTACGTGATGACATACACCGGACTAAAATAAGGAAGTTGATAGCCAGTAGCCAATAGCTGCCCTAGCATCGGTTTTTGTCCGTCGGACTAGCATACAGACGAGCGGATTTCTGGGTCCGGCGGAGCTACGACGTAAAGATTTGAAGCATATTCCAAATCTAAAGTCTGTCAAATTTGCGACTGGACAAAAGTTGGCTGAAGGTCCGGTGAAGCCCACACACGATCGGATTGTCCGTCGGATTTGGTCCGTCAGTCCAGTCCGGTCGAAAAGTCCGACCGTGTGTACGCTGCATAAGGCTTTTTATGCCAACGTGATAACCGGGAACAGGCAAACTTGACAGAGAGGCCTCTAACGGAGACAGCCCTAAAACACTCCGCTCCAATTCCCAAGGGGGAGTTGAGAACTAGAGGGAGACTCCATTGGAAAACCTCCGCTTACTCTGAGGTCTGAGCCTAGCTGCTTCCTTGAAGAATTGTTGGACAGGAAAGATGCCTAGACCATAAAACACCTGTGAAGGCTGATAAAGTTGACACTTGAACTCTGAGGGAGCTGATTAATAGAGCCAGAACTAAATCCGACTGGAGGAATCCTAGAATATCTAAAACTTCTAGATCACCACGTGATCTGTCAGCAGCAGACATGTATTGAGCAACTTTGACCAGATTCTCCAGTCAACTTTGCGTTCATTCTTCAGGTATTCAAGAGAGTGGAGATGACTCTGGAAGAGCAGCCAAGGACCTCCAATCTCGAGAACCAGACCGTCAGACGCAACCGTGCCATCATGGATGTAGAATTGTACTCAGTGACAGAAGGTCTGGTCTGAGGAGAAGTTGAACTGGCTTCCAGAAGCTGAACTGTGCTAACAAGGGGAACTATGACCTAATTGGCCAATAAGACATCACTGCCACTAACCCCACAATCCCTGTTCGGAGTCTTCGTAGAAAACCTGAGGTTGACCAGGACTGGAAGAAATGCATAGGTCCTACTGAATTTCCAATGATCCATCAGGGCATCTGCACCTGAAAACCTCCACATGTAGAGACCATTCATTGTGGACTCTGGAAAGAAAATACATTAGAAGATTTTGGACCCTGGAAACATAGGCTGCTGAGCTATAGGCTTGACTCTTCTGAGCCCAAGACATATTTGGCTCCGCTTCCTGTAATAGAGAACAGGCTGTGAGTCCCCAGGCTGTCTTTTAACGTAGGAGACCGCCGTAGTGTTGACTAACCTAAGAGCACTGACACTCCCTTTGTTATATGGTGAAAGGCCTGAAATCTGCTTCCTGGCTCCCACTGCTGGAGAAACCCCTTCCAGAAAGGCTGCCTTCTCCAGCTTCCACTTGATCCTTAAGTCCGTAGACACCATAGTGCCAATCATTTTAGACCCTGAAAGGTGCGCAGGTGGGAAGAAGACCGGGCCTGGAGAATTCAGATCCAAAACATCGAGATCCAGAGCCAAGGCAATCATTCTAGATTATATTGAACTGAGCCCCAAGGCCCACAAGAGTCTGAGTGGGCTCCAGGTGTCTCCTTGCCAGATTCAGCAGCCGGCTGAATTTGAGGAGCATAGAAAAGACCTGAGCTCTGGGCTCCAGCAGCTGCCCTCTGCCTTGGGACAGTGGGACAAGGACATCCACGTAACTAGGCAGATGTATGCTCCTTGTTTTGATAAAGACTAAAACAACCAATAAGACCCTGAAAACACACAGGGTGATGCTGAAAGCCCGAATCGCTGGAGCTGGAGATGGTCTTGACCTACGGTGAACCGAAGGAACTTGCGGAAGTCTTCTACAATGGGCACATGAAGGTAAGCATCCTAAATCTATTGGAAACAAGCCAGTCACCTGGCTGGACTCCCTATCTCTCCTTTGCTAAAAATTGTCTCAGGTGTGCAAGGTCTAAGACCGGCCTCCGCAAGCTGTTTCTCTTCAGGACCATAAGAGGAGTATATGCTTTCTTTACCTCAGCGTGAGGCAAAATCCATGTAAATGAATCAGAGAAGATGGAGGACTTCTGATGGACCATGCATGTTCCAAAAGGACCACTTTGATGTCCCAATAGTCTGAAGCCCAACTCAGTAGTTTCTTGATTCCAAGTTCAAGCTTTTAGCATACTTCTGAGGGGATATTAGGTCCCCTCACCAGCTCTTCCTAAAATCCCGACCTTGTCTGTAAAAATGTGTGACCCTCGCATGCTCTGAACTTTGTTCTCTAGACTGTCCTCTTCTGGCCTAGCCAGTGCTGGTCCTGAGGTAGGATCTAAAATTGACAACTGTGGCCGGGGTTACGGTGCTATCCAGCTTGCCAAAAGATGAAGCTCCCTAAAAGGGAATGCTACACTACGCCTATTAGAGGTGGGAACAGCAAGCCCATGCCCCAGCAATATAACTCACTTTGCCGTAACGAACAAGAGCATAACCTGTGCCACTATGCGGCTGATGTCATTTGGAGCCTCATCATGGAAACTGACACCAGCTCCGACTCCTGAATTACGGAGTTTCTGAAAATGCTCCTGAATACTGCGTTCACATTCTCCATCCACATTTCCATCCTTTTCGATATGGCCACAAGAGCCCAGGCCAACTTTCGGGCTATTCACTGCATCTTCCAAGGAAGAGCTACATGCTTGCTTGCCTCATCAAGGTCTCAGACATTTAGAAAGGCAGCCTTTAGATGCTTCACATCCTTATCTCTGAATGGATAGAGCTTGGCCATCTTGCTCAGAAGGGAGAGATGTTTCGTGACCTTGCTCCACTCATCCAAAATTATGTCCCCTAGTTCTGTTATTAATGAGAATTTAGAACACTCTCTCTACAGCTATGTCTCCATGTCGTGCGATTCAGAGTGTGACCCCGATCCGACTCCGAGTGCAGCCTCGATCCAACTTTACAGTCTCTGGTTCAAAGTTACATCTAAAGTCGCATCAAAGTAGCGCAGGAACCCCTCAAAGTCGCTGCAACTCTAAGTTGCATAGATTGGAAAGGGTGCTATTGAACTTAATGGGCTGTGTCCCCCCATGTGACCCCATGTGTCCAAAGTCGTATGACAAGTCACACTTGCAAAACTCCCTCTTGCTTTGAGATTCTACCTTGGTTGGGACAGTTCCAGTTCTTCCTGGTCATCCTAGTGGGAGAACACGCCGCAATGGCTGTTGGACTTTGTGTGTGGCTTGTATCCCACTCATTAAGGCTTTCTTGCACCACGTGCCTCACTAGGGATTCCATTTTCTGGAAAACATCACCGCCTGGGCTTAGCATGACTCACACAGAGACTTGTCCTCTGGGACCGGAGTCCCGCATCCCCAGCAGGCTCCCTCCTTGATGGTGACCTATGCCAAATACATTTGGAAGAGGAATGTTGTGACTTAATGAGGTCTTTGTCATCTTGTGCCATGTATTGTCAATCTGACTTAGGAGGACTCACAAAAGCAAAATAGGATGGAAAGGAAATGGTTAAAGAACCCAAAAGAGTACCCAGGTCAGCAAGGAAAGGAAAGTGTTAAACCCTCTCTCTCATACCTACTACACAGGGGTTGGCCACATGGGGGGCAGTGATACATCCACAGTGTGAACTGCACAGACAGACAGACAACCTGCACAGGTGATCAAATCTTGGCAGAAACACACAGAGGCAGCACACAAGGGTGTTAATGCAGACCATATACCTGTGATGATTACACACAGAATTTAGGGAAACTGCTGCAAGCTGTCTACAGAGAAATGCTAATATCAACAGTACTAACCACTGATTGAATTTCTCCACTGAAATTACGCCGCCCCCAGCGCCTATGTGCTGAGCCCCTTGGCAGGAGTAACCCAGGGACGCCTGGCCAGAAGAGAAAACAGTGGCTTGGAATGCAAATGCGCTCCAGCTGCTATAGACTGGAAGACATTAGAGCCAGAGAAGAAACAGACAAACCGCTGCCTTGGAATATGTAGTATAAAAGTATACATCACCGCACACGGCAACTTCAATCCTGCTTCCACGATCAGACCGGGCCGGGTAGGTTGATCACACCGGGCTTGGGGCAGATAGGGCCACCCACTAACAGCTGGGCTATTTGGCCATTGTGCCGCTTGCCTGCCAATGGCCAGGCTTTAGCTCTTCCAGCGCCTCCTTTGTTTGCGCACTCCATACCCTGCTAACAGCCAAGGCTTATGGAGTATCTTCCGTTTAGCTTGCTCCATACCCTGCTAATAGCCAGGGCTTATCGGAGAATCTTCCATTTAGCTCACCCTATACCCTGCTAATAGCCAGGGCTTATCGGAGTATCTTCTGCCTAGCTTGCACCTTACCCTGCTAATAGCCAGGGCTTATAGGAGTACTACGACCTGTCTTCCCAGTGCTCGCCGCCGGCCGGCCTTGATCACGGAGAGAAAAACTTCAGGTAGACAAATAACCAAACTGGTCCTTATGAGGAGGACAAAAAAGGAACACGGCCGCTGGCTTGGAGCAAAGATTTATGGGAGAGAGGTCCTATAGGGGAAGAGTGGAAGTGGGGTTAACCCACACGTATGCTGCCATGGAGTCTGTCAGGAAACGCATTTTATAGTTATTTCTGCACTTCTTATTTAAGTGCGGCATGTTGTGAAGGCTTGTGCTTTATAAAGAACAGGGCTTTCATATTTTTTTTTTTGCATTTCTTGTTAAAAACATACTCTGACTCTTCTGAAGCCACTTTTATTTGCATTGCACTTCAGTTATTCATTTTACAGCAGGGTGCCTTTAACTGTGAGAAGTTCCCTTTGAAATTTCCAAAAGACTAGGGAAAGTATAGTGTATTTTTAGTGAGAACATATTTTGAATGGTCCTTGATGTTGACCTTAGAGTCATGTATGAGTGGATACTTTTAAATGATTCCCCTAGGTGGGAAATCTGGGTTTACCTGAATTTCAACTTTGAGATTTTTCACATGTGGAGAATCAGTTTGGTCATCCAGGCAATCATACTCCATGAATTGTGTGCTTTTTCCCATATAGTTACCACACATTGTTCTTCACCATCAACAGAAATACAGTCATCACATACAGTAAACGCTTATTTAACCACTGTTTTAGGATACTAAGGCAGGCTAGAACCAGTAAGACATGAATATGTTCTTTGCAAGGCTTTGATCACAAAGGCAGCCAGGGGACAGTAAAACTAGGCAGATAAGCAGCGGTTTTACTGCCCCCCCCCTCCAACCATGTGCCTGAATACTGATTTGTAGCCACTCATGGCTGTCTATGTGGCTGCAATGCATGTGATTTTGGAACAGTAATGCGTCATTTATAGTGTTAAATCAGGTGGTGAAAAGACAATATATAGCATCCTCATTGCCTGTCAAATGCCCTCTGAAAAACCATCCCATAAGGCACCACTCCTGTGAACGAACCCTAAAACGGTGATCACAGGGAGTGTACAGTCCATCCGGAAAGTATTCACAGCGCTTCAGTTTTTCCACATTTTGTTATGTTACAGCCTTTTTCCAAAATTGATAACATTTTCCTCAAAATTCTACAAACAATTCCCCATAATGACAACATGAGAGAAGTTAGTTTGAAATCTTTGCAAATTTATAAAAAATGAAAAAATCCCATGTACATACAGTATCTCACAAAAGTGAGTACACCACTCACATTTTTGTAAATATTTTATTCTATCTTTTCATGTGACAACACTGACGAAATTACACTTTGCTACAATGTAAAGTAGTGAGTGTACAGCTTGTATAATAGTGTAAATTTTCTGTCCCCTCAAAATAACTCAACCCACAGCCATTAATGTCTAAACCGCTGGCAACAAAAGTGAGTACACCCCTAAGTGAAATTTTCCAAATTGGGCCCAATTAGCCATTTATCCTCCCCGGTGTCATGTGACTCGTTAGTGTTACAAGGTCTCAGGTGTGAATGGGGAGCAGGTGTGTTAAATCTCTCTCATACTGGTCACTGGAAGTTCAACATGGCACCTTATGGCAAAGAACTCTCTGAGCATCTGAAAAATAGAATTGTGTGTTGAGTTATTTTGAGAGGACAGCAAATTTACACTGTTATACAAGCTGTACACTCACTACTTGTAGCAAAGTGTAATTTCTTCAGTGTTGTCACATGAAAAGATAGAATAAAATATTTACAAAAATGTGGGGGGTGTACTCACTTTTGTGAGATACTGTAAATACTCACAGCCTTTGCCATGACACTCAAAATTTAGCTCAGGTTCATTCTGTTTCCACTGATCATCCTTGAGATGTTTCTACAACTTGATTGGAGTCCATTTGTGGTAAATTGGGTTGATTGGACATGATTTGGAAAGGCACACACCTCTCTATATAAGGTCCCACAGGTAACACAAACCAAGCCATGATGTCCAAGGAATTGTGTGTAGACCTTAGAGACAGGATTGTATTATGGCACAGATCTGGGGAAGGGTACAGAAAAATTTCTGCAGCATTGAAGGTCCCAATGAGCACAGTGGCCACCATCATCCATAAATGGAGGAAGTTTGGAAATACCAGGACTCTTCCTAAAGCAGGCCACCAGGCCAAACTGATCGATCGGGGGAGAAGGGCCTTAGTCAGGGAGGTGACCAAGAACCCAATGACAGAGGTCCAGCATTTCTCTGTGGAGAAGAACAACCATCTCTGCAGTACTCCACCAATTAGGCCTGTATGGTAGAGTGGCCAGAAGCCACTCCTCAGTAAAAGGCACATGACAGGCCACCAGGAGTTTGCCAAAGGGCACCTGAAGGACTCTCAGACCATGAGGAACAAAATTCTCTGGTCTGATGAAACAAAGATTGACTCTTTGACCTGGATGGCAAATGTCACGTTTGGGGGAAACCAGGCACCACTCATCACCTGGCCAATACCATCCCTCTCTGGAGCTGATTACTTCCTGGTTTTCCTGAATGTACAGCTTTTCGGCACAACATCTCACCAGAACCTTTCCCAGCTACCCGGATTGTGCGAGGAGCCTGTGGGTGCAGTAGAACTGCCAGGACTACATACTTATGATGAGCATGACTCCCACTTATATCTTGTAAGTGTTTTTAATCTTGTGCAATAAATGATACTGTTTTAATACTACACTTAGAGAGGTGCCCCCCGTCTCTTCTACAGTGAAGCATGGTGGTGGCAGCATCATGCTGTGTGGATGTTTTTTCAGTGGCAGGAACTGGGAGACTAGTCAGGAGTGAGGCAAAGATGAAAGAAGCAATGTTAATGAAAACCTGCTCCAGAGCGCTCTGAACCTCAGACTGGGGCGACGGTTCATTTTCCAACAGGACAACGACCCTAAGCACACAGCCAAGATAACAAAGGAGTGACTACTGAACAACTTTGTGAATGTCCTTAAGTGACCCAGCCAGAGCCCAGACTTGAACCCAAATAAAAATCTCTGGAGAGATCTGAAAATGGCTGTGCATCGACACTCCCCAGCCAACCTGTTGGAGCTTGAGAGGTCCTGCAAAGAAGAATGGAAGAAACTGCCCAAAAATAGGTGTGCCAAGCTTGTAGTATCATACTCAAAAATACTTGAGGCTGTAATTGGTGCCAAAGGTGCTTCACCAAAGTATTGAACAAAGGCTGTGAATTCTTATGTACATGGGATTTTTTTCCTCTTTTATATTTAATAAATTTGCAAAGATTTCAAACAAACTTTGTTCACGTTGTCATTAGGGGGTATTGTTTGTAGAACGTTGAGGAAAATAATGAACTGAATCCATTTTGGAATAAGGCTATAACATACCAAAATGTAAAAAAAGTGAAGCGCTGTGAATACTTTCCGGATGTACTGTAGCTTTGGGCACCAATGTTTGTGAGCCTATAGGTACCAGCAATGGGAATCTGGTCTGGTTCTCTAAGAGTTGCCCCTATAAGGGGGTGGTGCCGTAAGGTTCCAAGTGATCTTGGCCGTAACCATGGCACACATTGAAGTGGAATCTCGGTACAAGATTGTTCAATTGTTACCCAGGCTTTATGTCTCCCGTCTCTACATACAGTAGCGAGGTGTATTGCCTGATAATATCGAATCGGGTCCTGGAAGGCCATGCCTCCATGGGTTTTGGCCATGGCCATATATAGGTGGGACAGGCATGGGTGCTTTTTTGCCCAGACAAATCTGATAAAGACACTACGCACTGATTTCAAAAAAGACCCCAGGACGACTATTGGTAGTGCCTGAAAAAGATACAATAACCTTGGCAAGAAATTCATTTTAAGAATAGCGTTCCTACCCATCCATGTATAAGAGCCCTTAATCTATCTCTCCAAATCAGAGGAAAGGTCCCGTAGTATTGGTGGAAAATTAGTAGGGCTGGTAAAATTAAAGATTAATTCTTCGATTGATCGTTAATTTTTTTAATCGATCAAAATTCTTTTGATCGGTACTCACCTCTCCGCCGACTTCAGGGTCTTCAGGGAGTTCTGTTAGAGATCCATTGACGTCACGGACATCAACGTCACTGGACTCCTCCCCCTTCCCCAAGTGCCTCTGTCTGCTAACGAAGGGAAGGGGGGAGGAGTCCGGTGACGTCGATGTCCGTGAAATCATAAATTGAGGAAGACAGATCCTAATGATTTGATTGATCTCACTGGTCAAAGTATTCAGATAAACATCTATGTAAATTCTGGACTTGGCTGTGAGAATCAACATAACTGAGGGCTTTCCTGGCTGTAAGTCAGTTTGAAGATGAACTGACATTGATTGGTTATCCAGCAATCAAGAAACATTTATGATGAGGGCACTTTTTTCCAAAGAGCTAACACTTTGCTGTCTCAGCAGGTGATGGATGTCTCTGGCTCTCCATCGGTCCCCCTGATGCACAACGGTGCTATTTAAATAGACTGTAGGGTGATGCCGTAGCCCCGCCCCGCTGAGGAAGTTCTGAGGAACTTCTGATGGAACGTAACACGTACGGGGGAGGAGCTACGCATGACATCAGCTAAAAGTAGTTGGATCTGTATGTGCGTTATAATTAATCGAAATTAATCGATTAATCAATTTTTAAATAATCAATTAATCGAACATGAACATTTTAATCAGTAACAGCCCTAAAAATTAGCTGAAAATATTTTATCCACTGAAGGAATCAATTTGACCCCTAAGTATGTCAGGTGGGAGGATGCCCATGAAAAAGAGAATGATGATTGGAGGGCTTTTGCACACACACAGGGGCCAACATAATATTAAGCAATTCAGATTTTTGAATATTGATTTTAAAGTTCGAAAGTGTATTATACTGATTAAACCTGCTTAATACATTTGGCAACGTAGTTTCTGGGGATGTAATAAAAAACAATATGTCGTCCGCAAAGGCCGCAGTTTTATGATCTGACTTGCCAATTGGAAAGGCCTGGATATCAGCACTTCCTCGTACACGTCGCAAAAATGGTTCTAGAGTAAATATTAAGATCAATGGGGATAAGGGACATCCTTGTCTAGTGCCGTTGGTCAAATAAAAATATGGAGAAGTCACCTCATTGATTCTAACAGCTGCAGATGGAACCGAGTATATAGCTTCTCCATTTACTAAAAGCTTTTCCCACTCCAATATTAGTTAACGTCTCCTTCAGAAATGTCCAATCCACCCTGTCAAAAGCCTTCTCTGCATCGGAGGATAGCCAACATAAGGGTATTTTACGAAGATGAGCCAGATAGATAATATCCAAGGCTCTAGTAGTATTATCTCTCGTCTCCTTAGTAGGCATAAACCCGACTTGATCAGGGTGGATGACATTCTGAAGGTGAGGTTGTAGTCTAGATGCTAATATCTGTGTGAAGATCTTTATGTCCACGTTTAATAGGGAAATAGGTTGATAATTCATACACTGGGCATGGTCTTTACCCTCCTTAGGGATCAATATAATATGCGCCCTCAATGTATCGGTCAGTATGGGCCGATCTTCCAGAAGAGAATTACATGCTTTGGTAAATCTGGGAGCTAGGATTGGGGCAAATGCCTTATAGTAGGCTATCGTATATCCACCTGGACCTGGAGCTTTGTGAGGCTTAAGCAGCTTGATCGCCCTCAAATATTCTTCAGTTGAAATAAGAGCATTCATTGATTCAGACGCATCGTCAGATATCGATGGTATACCCGAAGAAGAGAGATATTTCCGAATGAACTGTTGCTTTTGTACCAGCTGATCAGTAGATAGATTTGTCGATAGATTATAAAGGGACGAGTAATACTCTTGAAAAACCTCTGCCACATCCCGGGATATAAAGCAGCGTCTCTCTCTGTCAGAATCAATATGTGGGACATAATTTCTACAGGAAGTTTCCCTAAGTGAGTGGGCCAGCAGTTTACCCAATTTATTCCCATGTTTATAGTATATGTTTCTAACCCTTCGTGTCCATGTATTAAGGTCGTGCCTGAGCAGAGAAGCCAGTTTTTCTCGCTGAACCCTAAGATCTGCTGCTACAGAATGAGAGAGGGATTTTTTATGCTTGGATTCTAAGTTTGCAACCAAGTTTAACAGGGTTTGAAAGACAGCTTGCCTATTTTTCCACAGTTCCTTCGCCTTTTGAATCAGCAAACCTTGCATGATACATTTATGCATTTCCCATAATGTCAACAGAGAAATGTCCTCTGTATCATTATCCATAGAGATTCTGGTCATAGCCAAAGAGGTAATTTCGTAATGGACATTCCTGTACCAAGGATTCATTAAGTTTCCACGTCCATGATCTAGTTCCGTACGTGCCCAAATGAAGGAGCTCACTATCTCTTGTAGGAAAGACTGGGATACAATTACATAGTCAATTCAAGAGTAGCTGTCATGCTGTACTGATTAGAAAGTGCAGTCCCGCTCACTTGGATGCTGGACGGATCGGAGGGCTTTTTTCACTTGTCTAAGATAAGAATAGGACAGATGTGTGGAAGACTTGGAAGCGTCTAACAGTGGATCAAGAGCTATGTTAAGATCTCCACCTAGAATTAGTCCCCCCTCCATAAAACCTGGTAGGGCATTAAGAATTTAATCTAAGCAACTCAACTGTGCTTGGTTAGGTAGGTAGATAGAGGCTAACGTAACTCTGCGACCGGCCAGATCTTCTTTAAGAAACAGATAGCGTCCTTCCTGGTCACTCCTTTGGTCAACAAGAGACTATGGAACCGTCCCAGAAAGCAGGATACTCACCCCCCTCATCTTAGAATCAGGGGCTGTGCTGTGGAATACCTGTGGATAGCGATCGTTCTGAAATTTTGGTATCTTCCCTGATTGAAAATGGGTTTCTTGTATAAATACAACTTGTGCCCGCATACGCCAGAGTTCTCGTAAGACCGTTGTGCGCTTCTCCGGAATATTCAACCCATTAACATTTAAAGATAGACAACGTACATTAGTCATAGTAGTTCCCAGTAGTAGTAGTTCCCAAGATTTACACCCTATGCACCAGCAGAGAGGGAATAGAGAGAAGAGAAGAAGGAAAAAAAAGAAAAAACACAACAATTTACTAAAGTGGCTCTCTATTGAGCCTTCCCACCCCTGCGGTCCCTTCCCTGATAGTATCTAGGAGGGGAGAGCATGGGGAGGCAAAAACCTATGTGGGGAAAATAGAAACGCGACCCCAGAGGAGGAGACGCTCAGAACATATTGCAAGTCAACAGTACGAATCGTCCGCACTAGCACCAGAAAGGCTGGAATATCGAAGCATAATCCATTACGGCCATGCTATGGTTATGTACCCCGGGGGGGGTCAGAGGTGGGGACTGACTTAATCCCTGTGATATACTGGAGAATAAAAGCCTTTTGCCACCACCTTGTGACATGTTCCCCGTAGAAACATATAAAAAAAAACAATCAATTAATCCTCTATCCTGACCCTCTATTCCTTCTTGACCAACCAAGTATAAACCAAATGATGGAAATTGAGCAAAAAGGGCTCAGGCATCCAAGTATTCATCCAAATGAGGCTCAAAATAATTAACAGCAGATAGGTATATCACTTAAGGTCATCAAAAAAATAAAGTCATCACAAAGTCCAAAAAAAAAAGGGGAGGGGAAATTGCATGATTCTCTGATAGATCTCTTCTCAACTTTTATTTAACTTATTATAATACTTGTTTCTACTAAAGATAGGCCAATTCTATCATGAAATTTGCAGAGGGTTTGAGTTGAATTCCATAACAGTCCAGTCTGGAACCAGGATAGATGAGATACCAAACTTGGAAAACATCTCTGGCAATTGAGCTGGTGTGTGCAGCACAAATGATTGATGCCCTTTCTGTACAGATAGATGAAATGGAAAACTCCAGCGATATGTGGCACCTTCTTCTCGCAGCTTTTCTAACAAAGGCTTCATGATGCGACACATCTGAAAAGTACATCTTGAAAGATCAGTTAGAATCTGTATTGAGGCTCCGTTAAAATCGATAGTGCCCATATACCATGTCTTGCAGAGAATCTACTCTTTAATAATATAGAAGTGTACTCTACATAAATTGTCTCGGTCTACCGTCAGACAAGGGAGTCATGCCTTATATCCGATGAACCCTGTCCAGCTCCATGGCAGCCGCTGGGTCTCTACCCAAGATTTTATTTAATATAGTTGCGACAGTAGGACAAAGCTCTCTAACTGTCGTGGCTTCAGGTATACCCCACAGCTTTAAATTGTTCCTCCTGCTCCTATTTTCTAAATCATCCTGCTGAAGTCGCAGGGCATGGAGATGCTGCGATTGAATGGTTAACGTAGCCTCTAGGGTAGCTATCTTTTGATCAGTTGAAATCGGAGTTTGCTCCATAGTATCTGCCCTTGATGACAGGCTATGTAATGAGTCCTTGACTTCCCTGAACTCTTCCCTGAGCACCTGTTGTAAGGTAAGTGTCATACAATCCATATCTGCCTTGGTGGACAGTGTAGACAGAAAGGACCTGGTATCAGAGTCTGCTAGCAGAGCCGAAAGACCAGAGACATTATGTAATGACGACTGTATAGGGCATATTGCTCCTGGCTGCGGGGCATCTGTCACAGTAGACTGTAAATCTATTGTCTCTAGCTGTGCTGACAGGTCCCGTTAAAGCTCACCTGCGAGCACTGGTAGAACGTGCTGTCTGGAGATCGCATCAGCTTGGGAGTTCTGCGAATCCATGTTCTGAGGATCAGGCGCCGTGCTGTCCTCTGACTGCTTCGGGAGTTCAGGGGTTCGTGCGGAAAAATAGCCTGTAAGAAGTGCGCTGCGGGTGACCGGGCCACTTCCAGAGGGTTTTTTAGATGCTCTTCTAGGTCATCCTGGCATATTCACCTGCCGCAGATATAGGCAGGAGATCAGGCTGTGCGATCCGTCTGAGCGATCAGTCTGAGCGCAGCTCCAGCTTGGTGTTCCCTCACTCCCTCACTCCGCCATCATATGACCACACCCCCTCTTAGAATAGGATGCTCCAAATTAACTATGCACAAGTGAGGACAACTCTCTCAATAGAACTGTGTAGCAGATTATCTGCAGGACCATACAGTGCCTGTATGGAATAAACAAGTCCCTTTGTAGCAGAAGGAACTCAGTGAACTTTATCTCTTCAATACACTAGCCAGTGTCCTCACACACCCAGTATGCTAACTTCTAGGACCAATAGGGGAATTTCAGCAACACACACAGTTTCATGGATCCCTTTAGGGGGTCTGTAATCACAAGGCCCTGGCCACAGGTCACCTTCCTCCGTGATACCAGACAGGATCCGTTGACATCCTCCCTCAGTCAGGTTGCAAAGGAACCATGGGTTGTAGCTTCAAGGTTTCAGGCCCTCAGGTCAAGCACCTGAGGCCACATGGCAGCCTACCCTGGGGAGAGGCAGCAGACTCTTCCCCACCTGGACTTCTCTCAGAGGGACACTGGACCATGAGCCCATGTGCTGTTCAGATTTAAATACAGGTACCCATAATTCCTTGGGGCACGTCTCCTTCTAATTGGCCAGGATACATCCATTGACTCACCTGCTAGGTTTCCACCCACTGTCCAATATGTCTCATTAATATTGGACCAGTGTAAAACCTCCAAGACAGCATGAGCAGCATCAGAGTACACTGAACAGACTCTATCAAACAATCAATTTTCTGTTAAGCAGACAGCACCTGAATTTGCCTAGCTGTCTCCCTGTTAAGCAGAGAAACCTAAAGATGATATACACTCACTAGTACCTACCTAGGAGGGCGCTACATCTCTATAGTAGCTATGCTACTTGAATTTTAACTACCTGCTGACTGCTCACAGTAAATATACTGGGAGTTTTAGGCACAGTCACGTACATGTATGTGACCGGCCTTCTTCCTGGTTTGGGGCACGCATGCGTGTGCCCCCTGGCGACCCTTGCTGTGATTAGACACAGCACAATGATTTTGGATGAAATCTGCTAATCAGCTGTGTCTAATCACACACAGAACTCTGAGTGCATAGCAACAGCAATCTGGCACACCTTACACATTGTTGGGCACAGAGTTAACCCCTTGATTGGCCCTGGATGTTAACCCCTTCCCAGCCAGTTTCACTAGTACAGTGTCATTGTACAGTATTATCACTGATCACTGTGTTAGTGTTACTAGCAATGTCAGTAAGTGACCTTCTCAGTGTCTGTTAGCGCCCTGCCACCCTATCACAGTCTCGCTATAAGTCGCTGATCACCGCCATTACAGTATAGAGTCTATAGCTGCCTAAATTCCAGTATATACAGTATACCATAGTGTGTAGACACTATAACTTTCGCACAAACCAATTAATATACACTTATTGGGATTTTGTTTTGCCAAAGACATGTAGCAAAATACCTTTTGGCCTTAATTTTCAGAAGAAATTCAGTTTTTCTTTTTTACATTTTTTTATTGGATATGTTTTATAACAGGACACAGAAAATATTGTTTTGGGTTATTTTTCAGCATTTTCAGTCTTTTTTTTCATTTATATATACAAAAAAAATAAAAACGCAGGGGTGATCAAATACCACCAAAAGAAAGCTCTGACAAAAATTATATAAATTTCATTTGCATACAGTGTTGCATGACTCCTCAATTGCCAGTTAAAATAGCACAGTAATGAATAGCAAAAAATGCTCTGGTCATCAAGTGGTTGATTATTTTTTTTTTTGTAAATAAAATAAACTCTTATAATAAATGTTTCTTACCTGTTGATCCTGCCAGAAATCTTGTGAGTTGATAACCGCCCCACCATTATCAACATGCATTGATTCCAGCTATCTCTATAGACTACAGAACAGCCTCCTCTCCCCCAAGGTAAATTTTAAGGTAAGGTGTTCTATAGTTCTAAAACACTTATTTCATTTTTTTTTCTTGGGTTTACATATGATTTAAACCTATTCTACATAAAAATCCACTTCCGATTATTGTCTATGCAGTTTGAGCGCATGTTGATATCTGGTACTACAGGAGATCAACATTATTTGCTATAAGGGTAAGTGATTCATGGTGGAGGAACACTTACCTTCTGTTTTTCCTTTGCACTTGTTGGATGAAATCTGCATTGATTTTGCACTATAAATTTGCACATGCTTATGATTGCACCATGAACTTGCATATTTTTATTATCTATTGATTGTGTTACATTAATAACAAACATATTTTTATGGATTTATTGATTTCTTTTTGCAGATTTTATTATTTATTTATTTGGTGTGATAAATTTATTCAGTTGCTGTTTACAAATGCACTTGCACTTTGTAATATGTGATGAGACTATTTATTAATCTAATCATGGAAGAGCACCTATTTATCTAGATAGATGGTTCAGTTTTGTATTCAGAGTCCTGCACCCTAGTATACACTGAGCTCAAAAATATATTTTCTATATACACATGTATCAGACATATTCAGACAAACCCATTATCAGGCATAGAGAGATTCAGACTTTTAGCTACATGTTGAAAATATGTATGGGGTTAAGTATCTATTAAAACTGCAATAAATAATGATGTATGTTAGGAAAATTAGGTAAACTGTTTTGCACACTAAGGGTTTCCAAACTCCCTGAGCATCAAATGAGACAAAGACAGCTTTATCTGAACCGTATAGAATATCATATAGCAGGAATCCTATAATTACAGGACTTTTAGCACCTTTTTGCTATCACAATTCTGGAAGCAAATACATTGGTGCCTTATAAACATTCTGCATGAAGTGTATTGTAGATTCATGCATGAATTGAGAATCTGATCATGGATTTAGAAACCATGGCTATGTCATTTTGAATTGATATTGTAATTATATTTTCCATCTCCTGGGATACATATGGCAAACTGAAAGCCGCAGTGTACAATAAAATTCTTTTGTGTGTACAGAAGTGTAAATCATTGCTGGTATTAAAGTTAGTAATTTATGAAGTAATCTAATGCATATGTTTCAGGTGAACTGCCTGCAACAGAAAATCTAACTCACTCTTTTATTCATTGGTATATATTCTTTTGTTTTTACTTCATTGGTAGTTTGTGGGCAGATGTGCTGTTTTATGTAAATAGCCACACTAGATACTCCCAACTTTCTGAGATGGGAAGGAGGGTCACCTATTAGCAAAAGTATGTAGGCATAGGACACACTCCCTCCTAAAGGAGAATTGTAAAAAAAAAAAAAAAATGATTGGTTAAACCTACAAGTGTTTACAACTACTATTCCTTTATATTGGCTTTTGGAATTTGCAAATGCAGCAATTTAGAATTTGGATGAAAAGTTTAACATTGTAAAACACTTTTTGATAGATAAGTAGTGCATTTTTTTACACAACTATATAGATCAGACCAAAATGAGGGACAAATGAGGGGGAAAGAGGGACAGAGGGACTTTGTTCCAAATCAGGGACAGTTGACAGCCATACGTGTGAGGTCCCTGGGCCTGGAGACTATGAGCAGCCAAGATGGCAGAATGGCTTTCCAATTCAGGTATGTGCGTACCCTGCCCAAGTCCTGTTTGGAAGGAAGGGAGGTGCCTGGCCAGTTTAATGGGAGCTGGTAGCTGCCTTTTATACAGAGCATGTTTTGTCCCATATATAATATCTAAATAAAATTTATGATGACCTTAGTAAAAACTTTAAAGGAACAAGGGACAGAGTGACTTTGTTCTGAAAGAGTGACTTTGTTCCCTCCAAATCAGGGACAGTTGGGAGCTATGGAAACTACCCTGCCTCCACCTAACAACTGTACTTTTATTTTTTCCATCAGTTCATCCCCATAGTTATTTCCTTTTGTATGACTTGACCCTTCCTCTCAGATTGTAGCTTCTAATGAGCAGTAGGGATGAGTCGAACACCCCCCGGTTCGGTTTGCACCAGAACATGCGAACAGGCAAAAAAATTGTGCGAACACCATTAGTCTATGGGACACGGACATGAAAAATCAAAAGTGCTAATTTGAAAGGTTATATGCAAGTTATTGCCATAAAAAGTGTATAGGGGTCCGGGTACTGCCCCAGGGGACATGTATCAATGCAAAAAAAAGTTGAAAAAAAACAACCGTTTTTTTCAGAAGCAGTGATTTTAATAATGCTTAAAGTGAAATAATAAAAATTAAATATTCCTTGAAATATCGTGCCTGGGGGTCCCCTTAGTCTGCCTGTAAAGTGGCGCATCTGTCTGATGTGTTTTACAGTTCCGCAGCAAAATGACATGTCTAAAGGCAAACATCTAATTTAAACTTGCTCGCATGTGTAAGGTATTGCCATCTCCCAGTAATATAGATAAAAATCAAGGAAAAAAACGTCTTGGTTCCCCCCCCCCCAGTCCATACTAGGTCCTTTGGGTCTGGTATGAATATTAAGGGGAACTCCACGCCAAGATTAAAAAAAAAAAAAAACAGCGTGGCCCCACCCAAAATCCATACCAGGCCCTTATCCGAGCATGCAGCCTGGAGGACAGGATGGGGGGGCGAGCGAGTGCCCCCCCTCCTGAACCATACCAGGCCACATGCCCTTAACATAGGGAGGTTGCCTCATCCCCACAACCCTTGCCCGGTGGTTGTGGGGGTCTGTGGGTGGAGGCTTATCTTAAAGCACCCTTTAACAAGGGGGCCTCCAGATCCCGGCCACCCCTATGTGAATGGGTATCGGGTACATTGTACCCCTACCCATTCACCAAAAAAAAGTGTCAAAAATTAAAAAACACAAAAGGCAATTCCTTTATAAAGAAAAAGTGTCCCGTGATGTACATCCATCAATCACGCCGCCCAACAGACCCGAAAAATAGAAAAAAAAATGAAAAAACTCCACCTCCATGGGAGGCCTCCCGGCAACTGCTGTCTCTTGGCTGTGACAGCTGTTATAAAGGCAAGGGCGAGGCCACCCGCTAATTTAACCGGATGACCCCGCCCCCTCTGAAGGCACATGATGTCAGAAGGGGCAGGGTCACTCAGTTACATCACCGAGTGGCCTATATAACACCTGTCACCGTGAAAAGACAGGAGTCGTCGGAACGCCTCCCATCGAGGTAGAGCTTCTTTTTTTTTTTTTTAATTTCTCGGTTCCATCGGGTGGCGTGATTGAAGATGGATTGCGAGACACTTTTTTTTTTTTTTTTTAATAAAGGAATTGTCAAAAACTGTCTTTTGTGGTTTTTACTTTGTACCCCTACCCATGCACCAAAAAAAGTGTCAAAATGTACCCCATCCCCATTCACATGGGGGGGCGGGATCTGTGGGCCCTCTTGTTAAAGGGGGCTTCCAGATTCTGATAAGCCCCTCGCCTGCAGACCCCCACAACCAATGGGCAAGGGTTGTGGAGATGAGGCCCTTGTTCCCATCAACATGGGGACAAGGTGCTATGGGGGGACCCCAAAGCACCCTCCCCATGTTGAGGGGAAGCGGCCTTACTCGCTCGCCCCCCCTTAACTGGCCTGCCAGGCTGCTTGCTCAGATAAGGGTCTGGTATGGATTTAGGGGGGGGCCACGCCAATTTTTTTTTATCTTGGCATGGAGTTCCCCTTAAAACCTATGCCAGACTCAAAGGGCCTGGTATGTAATTTTGAGGGGACCCCATGCTGTTTCTTTATTTTGGTGTGGAGTTCCCCTTAAAACCTATACCAGACCCAAAGGGGCTTGTATGGACTGAGGGGGGACCCATGCCGTTTTCTTTCTTAATTCTGTCATAGGGTTCCCCGTAACCACTTCAATACACTGTATTATATACTGTACGCTGACTGCACTGTGTGTGTGTGTGTATATTAATACACTGCCTGCACTGTATATATAGTCTACACTACACTGACTACACTCTGTGTGTGTGTGTATATATATATATAATTAATCTGCCTGCATGCCACTAACTAACCTGCCTCTAGCTAACGTTCTCTTAATATTTACACTATATACGGCAGCCTTGTAAGCAGCCTTATATAGTGTGGGGTGTGGACTTAGCCCCCTGAGCCATGATTGGCTAAAAGGCATCCTGCCTTTGGCCAATCATGGTTCTCACAGCAGAGTGCGCTGTGATTGGCCAAAGCATGCAGGTCATCAGACATCAATGCACTGCGAACTCGCAGTGCGCTATGGGCATTCCGCGGCGCTCTAATTTGCCGCGGATGACCCATAATGTTCTGTACTCACCGAACGGGCGAACACCCAATGTTCGAGTCCAACTTACGTTGGACTCGAACATCGGGCTCATCCTTAATGAGCAGGGCCCTCTGATTCCTCCTGTATTGAATTGTATTGTTACTGTACTGTTTCCCCTAACGTTGTAAAGCTCTACACAGACTGTTGGTGCTATATAAATCCTGTATAATAATAATAATATGATGGTAATTTTTTTTAACCTCTTCCCGCCAACGTGGTGCATATATGCGGCGTTTTGGCGGGATGGCTTTAATGCCAAGAGGCCACATTTATGCAGCCCTAAGAAAACACTTTTCTGTGCTGAGAGCACGTGGCCTGTGTGCTCCCAGCACAGGCACCGCGAGGGACCGGAAAGCTCCCGATTCATACTTACATCTAGCTCTACAGGGCATTCCTACATCACATAGAGTGCCCTGCAGACTTCTTCTCCCTGAACCATTGGGGGCCAAGGATTGGGCACCAGGAAGGTGACACTACCCAGATTTCAGCTAGGAATTTTTACAAAAAAGAGGTATGTAAAAAAATAAAAGTGACAAGAGAACCTCCTACGTGAACGTTTAGACTTGCCTGAAGATAAGTAATAACCTAGCCACAGGTCACTTTAAGGCTGGGTTCACACTATCTTCGCATTCGGCTCACATCAGTGGTCCGGTGCGTCCCCGTTCACCATTTTATGTCCAATTTCAGCACAATTTTTTGGCTGAATTTGGACCTGAAACGGACCAAAAGACGCACAGGGCTCCTGTGCAATTCGCACTGGAGCCGCAGCAGAGATATGTGAACCACATCCATAGAGAGCCGGTCAAAATCTCCTGCTTGTGAAACCCGCATCCAATTCGGAATAGTGTGAATCCAGCCTAAAGCTTTGAATAACCAGTCAGCTAGCATTTTCAGAAAAAGCGGTAAAAGTGGCATCCTGCATATTTCTTCCAGTATGGGGTTTCCTTATATATAAAGGTAAACAATTATTATAAGTATTTTCAAAGTTTTTGTTATTATTGCGAGGTTTACTATAATGTTATGTTTGTTTGTTTCCAGAGTTTGCATTTTTTTTGTATTGTTGTCGTATCTTAAAGCAGTAATAAACCCAAAAGCAAACTTATTATATTGCAGTTTACCAATCCTTAGGCGTAATGGCTGTATTCGTTTTCTTTTTTAGTCTTTCTTTCTTTTATTTTCATTTGGTGATCTGGCCAGTAAGCCTGTTGTTTTTTAAAAGAACAAGCTGTTCAGCAGAAGGCATTAGTTACAGAAATGAGACAAACCATTTACCACTGATGGGGGTGCTTTCAAAGATTAGCTTTTATTTATTTATGTAAAACCTTTATCCTAAAAGGAAAAAAAAGCTGTTGCTGTAACTGCTTATAAAGTGGTAGCTGGAGTTTGGCGTGTTACTGGCCAGATCACCATGCAAAAACTAAGGGAAAAAAGCTTTAAAAAAGAAAACTAATGCAGACACCACATCTAATGACTGAATTATGGTAAATTTTTGGTTTTGGATTTAATACTGCATTAAATGTTTGTTTGTAAACCCAGAAGGTAGCTATAGTAAAAAAAGGAAAAAAAAAACATAAATTATCACTTTAACTAGTTGCCGACCAGCGACAGGTTGGCTCTCCTGCGTGAATCGCCGTAGCTGTACGGCGGTTCCCGCAGGCGTAGCTGTGGGAGAGTGCCCCCAGGTCGGGAGGACTCGATGTTTGCCGACGACCCGCAATCGCCTAGTACAGAGGCAGAATGACGATCTGCCTTTGTAAACAAGGCGGATCCCCATTCTGACAGGGGACATGTCAGAGATCTACTGTTCCCAGTGATCGGGAACAGTGATCTCTGTCATGTCCCTGCCAGCACATCCCCCCTAGAGTTAGAACATGCTGAGGGAACACAGTTAGCCCCCTGATCACCCCCTAGTGTTAACCCTTTCCCTGCCAGTGTCATTTTTACATTGATCAGTGCATTTTTTTAGCACTGATAAATGTAATAATGTTACTGGTCACCAAAAAGTGTAATTTGGGGTCAGATTTGTACGCCGCAATTTCGCAGTCCCAATAAAAATCACAGATCGTCGCCATCACCAGTAAAAACAATAAAAAATAATAAAAGTTCCTAAATAAATCCCATAGTTTGTAGACACGATAACTTTTGCGCAAACCAATCATTATATACGCCTATTGTGTTTTTTTTTTTTTACCAAAAATATGTAGAAGAATATATATCGGCCTACACTGATGAATACATTTGTTTTTTTAATTATTTATTTTTGGATATGTATTATAACAAAAAGTTTTAAAAAAATTAATTTTTTCAAAATGTACGCTTTTGTTTGTTTATAGCACAAAAAATGAAAACCGCAGAGGTGATCAAATACCACCAAAAGAAAGCTCTATTTGTGGGAAAAAAAGGACGTCAATTTTCTTTGGGTACAGCATTACATGACCGCGCAATTGTCGGTTAAAGCGATACAGTGCCGTATTGCAAAAAATGGCCTGGTCACTAAGAGGTCAAATTCTTCCGGTCCTTAAGTGGTTAAAAATTTACAAATTGGAAAAAGAAATATATACCTGGCTCACAATTATTATGGTCTTCCATTAAGTTAACCCTAAAGCTGCCCATACATTAGTAGAATTTTGTCAAAAATTTTTATTTTAAGAATTTTCGTTTGATTTTCTTATTATTATTGCTGTGAAATCGATGTTTATTTTCGACTGCAGTGACAAGCAAATTCAAAGTAGCATAATGGAGATTTCTTCTCGGCCAAAAGAATTTCTAACACTGAATGTTTTTTGTTTGGAAAAATCTATTCACTCCAAAATCAAATGTTAAAAGTAAAGGTTTTTGAAATACTTTTTTGAACAACATTCGTCCTGTAATTGAATGCACTGCTAAGAATTTTCGTATGTATGGCTAGCTACTAATTTCTCTGTTTCAATGCAAATGAGTCATCTTTTACAAAATATTGTTAGTCCAATAATAAATAAAGTTATAAAAATGATAGATAAACTCTCTTTAACCTTTGACTGTAATTTTATAATATGACATCATATAATAAAACACTAATGTTGTGTTGCAATAGCATTTTACTTAGTGACAGCAGTTTAATTATCTTTACATAATGGTCTTCTACCAGCAGAACACCTTAGAGGGAATGCATGACAAAAGAAGGCAGGGCTGGATTTGTAGCAGTACGATAAAATAATTTGTTGCAAATGTAAGCATGATGTACAATATTAAGAAAGATTAAGACATCAGGGTATACAATTACTGGAACAGCTACTTCCCAAGGGGAATAGAACACAATAGGCAGTGGGTCCGTGTAGCCTTAATCTGCATGATATTTTTCTGAGAAGAAAATATCTTGAACTTCCCCAAATTCACATTTTATATGCTAACATGAGCTGCTGAAAATGAAAATGAGCAAACAAACAAGATCCTATCTATTATTATTATTATACAGGATTTTTATAGCACCAGCAGTTTATGGAGCACTTTACAATATAAAGGGGGACAGTACAATTACAATACAGAAGGAATAGAAGGGTCCTGTTTATGGAGCTTCCAATCTAAAGGGAGGGGGAGGTGCTACAAAAGGTGATAGCTGCAAGGGATGATCTGATGGAGGTGACTCAGGTACAGTTCTTAGATGAAGGTGGGGTAGGCTTCCCTGAATAAATGAGTTTTCAAGGATCACCTAAAGGTGGACAGGATAGGAGCTGACTGAACATACTGGGGCAGGAAGTTCCAGAGGATGGGAGTGGCTCCGGAGAAGTCCTGGAGGCAAGCATGGGAGGAGGTAACAAGGAAGCTGGAGAGCAGGAGGTCTTGGGAGGAGCAGAGAGGACGATTTGGGCAATATCTGTAGATGAGGTTGGTGATGTAGCTGGGGACGATGTGTGTGGATGGCCTTGAATGTTGTGGTTAGTATTTTGAATTTTTTTTACAGTGGGGTAGGGAAAGCCAGTGAAGAGATTGGCAGAGATAAAAAGAGCATCGGTGAACAGAGTTAAAGTGTATGTATAGCCAAAACTTTTTTTTCTCCATAGGGTACGGATGCATTCGATACTCTGTCACGTTATGTTTTGATGTTTGTCCCACTAGTCATGCCCACTGTTCGCCGTGGAGTGCTATGCGCACTAAAGAATTTATTTTTTTGCTCTTTCCCAGGGTGCCCCATGTCTTTCATAATCTTAGTCATGCTCATACTTTGTCATACTGTTTTGACTTTTTAATTGTAAAGCAAGAAAATTAATTATGAGTATTGTTAATGCATAGTTGCCAACATTGTAAAAAAATTTATAGTGACACTTTTTTGTCTGTAGGCGGAGTATTATTATAATTAGGGGGCGGGACATTCATTTTTGGGCATGGTGTAGAGGAGAAAGGAAAATGTGTCGCGTGAAAAATGGGCGTGGTTTAAACTAAATAGTGGGCGTGTTTGAAGGGTCGTGGCTCAAATGGGGTGTGGTCTGAGTCTGAGATGAATGAGGGATGGAGGGAGAAAGAAAGTAATAGGGAGGGAAGGTGAGAGAAGGAAAGAAAAAAAGAAATAGGGAGGGAAGGTGAGAGAAGGAAAGAAAAAAAGAAATAGGGAGGGGAGGAGAGAGAAGGAAGGAAAGAAAGAGCGATGGAGGGACAGCAGGCCCAGATCCTACACCACAATAGAAATATGTGTATTCCATAAAGTTTAACTTTCAGCAGACAAAGATAGTCCAAACATCTGGTGTTAGCGCTTCAATCATCCTGGCACCATGGTTGTTATGGTGTCAGGATGATTGAAGCACATTATTTCTATTATTACATTGTAATATAAAATGAAATAGTTCAACTCACCATAATGCAGAATCAGTGGGAGCCCTGAGTGTGTCACTTGCCACGTCGCCTGCCACCAGATGCCATCAGGTGTCCCCAGCAGAGTCCCTCCTTACATCAGGCATTCCCAGTAGAGTCCCTGCTTACATCAGGCATCCCCAGTGGAGTCCCTCCTTACATCAGGCATCTCCAGCGGAGTCCCTCCTTACATCAGGCATCCCCAGCGGAGTCCCTCCTTACATCAGGCGTCCCCAGCGGAGTCCCTCCTTACATCAGGCATCCCTAGCGGAGTCCCTCCTTGCATCAGTCGTCCCCAGCGGAGTTCCTCCTTACATCCGGCGTCCCCAGCGGAGTGCTTCCTTACATCAGGCGTCCCCACCGGAGTGCCTCCTTACATCTCAGGTGCCCCCAGTACAGTAGAGTCTCTTGGCTCTGCCTCTCACAGACCAGCAGCAGGCCACAGGGCGGAGGGTTGGAGACAGCTCCATGTGTTTTTGCAGGTCTCTTTTCCCTGTGTTCAGTGGAGAGGGGAGTGGCATCAAATCCATGCAGCTAACCGGCTTCAGTGTACAAGAGAATTGTCTGCAAGCCAATTGGCTGCACGGATGGGAGACCCCCCCCCCTCTCCACTGAACGCAAGGGAAAAAAAACCTGCTAGCGGCCATATTTTTGGAGCTAAAGCTGCAGTAACAAAAACAGTCCCGATTTCCCGGGACAAAAGCAAAATCCCGGGATTTTAATCGGGACGGCCTCAGATCGGGATTGTCCCAGGAAAATCGGGAATGTTGGCAAGTATGTTAATGCTTACATTTGTTTATACTGTTTAAAGGATAAGTTTACCTTTGGGAACATATTATATGTTACACCTGTATTTAGGGTGTAACATGCACCCCAACACTCACACTCTGATCAGCGCACTAGTAGTCATTTGACACCTCCTCCAGCTTTCTACCAGAAAAAGCTGGAGGAATTGCCTTCAGGAGCCTGACACTGCACCCCTGATCCACTGATCACCAGCTTAGCATGAGCTGCCCTTTAGGGGAAGCACTAGGATCGCTTTGGTTTGGTTAGTTTGGAGGAGGTGAGACTTGTAGCATTCCTCGTAACAAACCAGTTAAGGTTAAACTATAGGCAAGGCTTTTTTTTGTTAGTTCTGGATATAGTGGAGAGGGATTAGAACACCTGTCAGATTTTTATTGCTGTCTGTGCACCCATTTTGGAGATTCTATCTACCCTCTCCAGTTTACATTCCGGGCCATTGGATGCGTAACCTGGATCTAGCTTATGCTAGTTATTGAGCCCTTAGCTAAAGCTAGCTATAAAATCCCAGACCAGAAGGGACAAGGTTAAAGGATAAGTTCACCTGTGGGAACATGTGCCCAATGCTGCAGCCGCTGCCCCCTGCCCTCTCTCCCTGTGGCAGCAGTATAGGAAGAAGTTTCCCATACTAGCTGTCACTTTTTAAAATCAGCGCGGCTGTGGGCTCCTCCCACATGGCCGCGTCATTCATTCACACAGCTCTGAGTGTGAATGAACTACAAGCCCTGACATCCTTAGCGGCTGTCGGTTTGTAGTTCTCAAAGAAACTACCACGGCACCGTGGTAGTTAATTGATTTCTTCCTGTCAGTGTATCTGCCTGCCTATACAGGATGTGCGACACACAAATATATTGACAGATCTGCAAAAGACCTGCATGGCACCAGCGATCTTCTGACCGCTGGTGCAATGCTTTACAGGCTCCAAAAGAAAAAAAATAATAAATGCTCATTTTTTTACCTGCAAAAAAATGTGCATTTATTATTTTTTTTTCAAAAAGATGAACTTATCCTTTAACTAAAATAACAGGACCTGCATATAAACTTTATTATATATATATATATATATATATATATATATATATATATATATATATATAACTATATCTATCTATCTATCTATCTATCTATCTATCTATCTATCTATCTATCTATCTATCTATCTATCTATCTATCTATCTATCTATCTATCTATCTATCTATCTATCTATCTATCTATCTATCTATATATTATAAATATTTACACATACATACACAGAAGCTATGGGCAACAATAGCATACTATTAAACATTGGAACACTTAACCTGGAGAGCCTCCAAACTCTCCCTAACAATCACAGGACAGCATCCTCACCAGACCCAGCGTAAATTGTGGCCGATTGTGTCTCCATCGGGCCGTGGCCAACATTATACCTCAGAGATCCGCCGCCATCTTATGGCCTACTACAACAGACACATCCTCCACACTCAGGTACTAAAGTGCCCCAGCAATACTGTACTGTCTTCCCTGTGCCATCATCTGTGCCCCAGCAATACTGTACTGTCTTCCCTGTGCCATCATCTGTGCCCCAGCAATACAGCATTGATTTCTCTGTGCCCCAGCAATACAGCACTGCCATCCCTTTGTCATCATCAGTGCCCCAGCAATACAACGCTGCTATACCTGTGCCATCATCTGTGCCCCAGCATTATAGCACTGCCATCCCTGTGCCATCATCTGTGCCCCAGCAAAACAGCACGGGGCGTGTGAGACAAGCCAGACGTGCTGCTGTGGAGCTCTGCACATCCTGACTCAATCTACAGCCATCCTCAGCAGTGAACATTCCGGTGAGACTCCAGATCAGCCCTATAGTTTCCTGGGCACCCCCTGCATCAATCCCAGCCCAAATTGCGGATCCCGGCCGGCCGGTGGTGTTGATACACAGCCCGCGACTGACTCCACACAGCAGTGACCCGCTGCCATCTTGCGGCCTACGAGGCCACATACATCCTCCGCGCTCAGGTGCCCCGATCCACGGGACGAGCGGCGGCATAGTCATCCCCCTAGGAACCTCCTTCATCGCGGGGCGGACCTCGGATGGGTCACCCTAGGACCCGCTACACAAAATCTGGTCCGAAGGCCTCTCGTACCCCCCCACCGGTGACCAAATCCTCTACGAGGCGGCCCGCTGCCACTATGGCGGCGAATTCGCAGGCGGAGCCAGGGGCGGCGGTGGCCCCCACGGGGGCGGAAATCCTGGCGGCCATTACAGCATGCAAGGAAACTCTGACAACCAAAATCGACTTCCTGACCATAGATGTCGGTCTCATCCGTCAGGATATGGACAAATTTCGGTCCCGTATCGCAGAGGTGGAGGACAGAGTCTCCACGGTGGAGGATACAGTCCGGGCAGATTCTAGGGAGGTGAGGGCCCTGCAGCTCCAAGTGAAGGCGCTCCAGGAGCGTGCTGTAGACACTGAGAACCGCCTCAGGCGGAATAACATCCGCATACTTGGATTACCTGAGAGAGCTGAGGGTCCCAGACCAGCTGAGTTTACTGAACAACTACTGTCCACTCTGTTCAGCCTGGGTGATATGCCTCCCACCTTCGTGGTGGAAAGAGCCCACAGGGTCCCACCGCTCCCTCCAAGACCAGGGGCCTCGCCCCTTCCTGCTGCGGCTATTAAATTACCGCGACCGGGATCGCATTCTGGCAGCAGCGCGCGCCATGCCTGAAATTAAATACGAAAATACCAAACTGCTCTTTTTCCCGGACTTCTCTCAGGAAGTACAGCAACGCCGCAAGTCCTTTACGGATGTAAGACGTCGGCTCCGAGAAAGGGGTATACGCTTTGGTCTATTATATCCCAGCAGGCTGCGTATCACTGATGGTGACAACACACGTTTCTTCGACACCCCGGAGGCTGCTGCTGCATGGCTAGATACCCGCTGACAACATACTACCATGGAACCATAGTTGATTACAACATACTGGGAGCAGCTAACTATCACAATCCCCCTGAACAGGACTACCTCCTGTCCCATGTTAACTCACAATATTATGCACCATCCATCCCTAGGTCTTTTCTCACTGCTCTAATTCACCATTACCCCAATTGGTTGTTCAATGCCCTTTGTTACATAGACTACCATCCGCTCCTGTCTGCGGAGCTCCAACGGCAACCACCAATTTTGTTTTTCCTCTTTTCTCTTTTTTTTTTTTTTGACTGTGCTACTGTCCGGAACCTGCTTCCCCTACCTAAGAGCTTCCACAAGTGTTGGAACACAACACTGAACTGTTGCTAATTAAAGTTTAAGGGTTTACTGTTTTTGAGTTTTGGGTATAGGCCAGATCTGATCACTCCCCAAATTTTCTGGGGATGTCATCAGATGAGGGCAGGTTTGACACCTCAGTGTCATCACGGGTATTGTTTATCAGTGTTATATCTATTCATGTTCGTTTGTCTATTTGGTCTTCCATAGGTCATGATTCCACCTGGTACAGGCTCCTTGGGTCCTTGCTGCTCCTGAGCTGTGCACGTGCACCTGCTTCACTCCTCCTTTCTTCCCCCGCCAGACCTCCGCACAATGACAGGACGTGACGCCCCCACCTTCAGTGCGCTGTCCTGGAATGTCCGGGGGCTCAATTCTAAATTTAAGAGAGCGGTACTCTTCAAGTACCTCAAATTGCACTCCCCGCATATAGTAATTTTACAGGAAACGCACCTTATGGGCAGCAAACTACTGGCGCTGAAAAAGCCATGGATCCAGAGAGCCTTCTATGCTTCCTATTCCACATATGCCAGAGGGGTCACAATCCTAATTAGTAAATCCTTCCCATGTGTGATGGAACATGTTCACACTGACCCCCAGGGTAAATATGTACTAATAGTGTTCACTGTCTGGGGTGTCCGGTATATTGTAGTAGGTGTATACATTCCCCCTCCTTTTTCCTCCTCCACCTTATACACCATTCTAGAGAAAATCACTCCATACTGCCCTGCTAGACTGTTATTAATGGGTGATTTCAACGCCATTCTGGCCCCGGACCTGGACAGACCTACCCCCCCAACAATTCTCTACTGACTTGCTCTCATGGGCAGAGGCGCTAGGTGTATCTGAGGTGTGGAGATGGAAACATCCCATGACCAGAGCATACTCCTGTTTCTCCAATACACATAAAACTTCCTCCCGCATCGATCTCGCCTTTGCCAACCCGACTATGCTGACAGATGTACTTGATGCCTCATATTTGCCCAGCGGACTCTCAGATCACTGCCCCCTACTCCTTACCGTTCGTTCCCCGTCCTCCCGTTCCTCCTCCCTTTGGCGCCTGGGGACCCATTGGATCTCTCATGCTGACCTGGCAGACACCATTCCACCACGCTTAGTGGAATACTGGGATCTTAATACGGGATCCTCCTCCACAGCGGTGACCTGGGATGCCTTTAAGGCTTTTACCAGAGGGCAATACATTTCTTCTATTGCTGGGATCCGGAGAGAACAAGCGGCTACCACTACTGCCCTACAGACCACTGCGCAATCCCAATCAGACATCTATGCAGCTGACCCCACTGACGCACACTTTGACTCCCTCAATGCAGAGAAACGTGAGCTACACCTCCACCTCACCGAAGTTACCAGACTTGACCTTTACCGCAACAAACAACGGTTCTTTGAACAAGGAGACCGTAACGGTCGCCTTCTGGCGATGCTTGCACAACATGACAGACCGCTGACGGTGATCTCTAGTGTGGTGTCCCCTTCGGGAGGGTCGGCCTCTTCCCTGCCAGACATACTTGAAGTCTTCCGTCAGTACTACAGCTCTCTCTATACTTCAGTGCTACCATCGGACTTCCAGTCGCAGGACCTCGCACCTTGGCTGGACCCCTTGGCACTTGGCTGGTTGTCTGATGGGGAGAGAGAATCCCTAGTGAGGCCGATTACCCCGGAGGAGGTACTGAAAGCGATTAGGTCCTTTCCCGCGGGAAAGTCTCCGGGCCCAGATGGACTACCCATTGAGTTCTACAAAATTCATGGGGACCTATTGGCCCCCAAATTGGCCCAGCTCTATTCCCAATGTTTGACTGATGGTGCCCTCCCAGCTTCCATGGGCCATGCCCATGTCATTCTCATTCATAAAGTGTCTAAAGACCCCACATCCTGTGCCTCCTACAGACCAATCGCCCTACTTAATACAGACTTCAAGATTCTCACCAAATTACTAACCACGAGACTACAGCCCCTACTACCATCTATCATTGAGACTGACCAGACTGGTTTCATGGCCAATAGAGCGACAGACGTTAACTTGAGGCGTCTGTTCACCAACATACACGCACAACATCTCAATGAAGGATCTAGAGTGGTGGCCTCCCTGGACATTGAGAAGGCCTTCGACACGGTCGAGTGGCCTTTTCTCTGGGAGGTCCTCCGCAGGATGGGGTTCCCCCTGATCTTCATTGAATGGATGAAGGTCCTCTACTGTGACCCCACCTCGGCTATTAAGCTGGGAGGGGGCCTGTCACAGTCCTTCCATCTATCCAGGGGCACGCGGCAGGGCTGCCCTCTCTCTCCGGCCTTATTTGCCATCGCGATGGAGCCACTTGCTGAGGCCCTTCGCACCTCTTCTCACATTAGGGGACTGCGGGTTGGCTGGCTGGAGGAGAGGGTCGCCCTGTATGCGGATGACCTCCTACTCTTCCTTAATGATGCGGGTCCATCACTCGAGGGAGCCCTGCAGGTCCTCAACTCCTTCTCCTCTGTCACGGGCCTCAGGGTTAACTGGACAAAATCTCTCCTGTTCCCCGTGGATCCTGCAGCCCGTGATACAGCTCCCACGGACATCCCTCTACAATGGGTCGAGAATTTTAAATACTTAGGGGTGGTGGTCTCCAGGCAGGCTTCTGAGTCCTCAACTTGTCCCCGGTGGTTCAGGAGACTCGGCAACGGCTGAAGGCGTGGGAATCGTTGCCTCTTTCACTGTTGGGACGCATTAATTTGTTTAAAATGAAAATACTCCCCAAATTTACATACTTATTCCGCCACTCTCCACAGTGGATTCCTAAATCCTTTTTCAAACAACTACATCGCCTCCTCGCCTCTTTCCTATGGGGGTCCCAATCCCCCAGATACAGCTGGTCAACACTGATACGCCTGACCTCCCAAGGTGGCTTGGCGTGTCCGGATCTATACAAGTACTATCTGGCCGCCCAGCTAGTAACAGCTGCTTGGTGGCTCAATCCGGACACCTCCAACCCAGCTACCATGGTCGAGACGGCAGTGTTGGGAACCCTAGAGGCGCTCAAATTTTTGCTTTTTCGAGGCCCTCGAGCCCCTTATCCACTGACACCCTCCATGCGCACTACACTGCGTGCATGGGGGGCAGGTCTCAAATTAGAAAAATACCCTCAACAGGCAATCTCACCCAATGCTCCCCTTTGGATAAACCCAACCCTGGAGCACATCTATAAACTACCTGAGCCTCATGCCTGGACCAAATTTAACATTAAAACGGTGGCACAGATTATCTCCAATCAATCCCTAGTCCCGCTCTCCAAACTAAACTCCGATTTTAATATACCCCAGTCCTATTTTTTCCGATTCCTTCAACTCTCCCATGCCTTCAGTCACCAATTCTCCAACTCGCCTCCTCAACTAGTCCAATCTTCACTGGAGGACCTTCTTAGATCAGATTGTGCGAAAAAACCCACTTCTCAATTATATTCACACCTGACTGTCACCTCCCTCCCGACTATGGAAAAGCTAAGATCTAAATGGTCCCATGACATCCCCAATTTTGACAACGATGACTGGGATGACATATGGGATTTCCCATTTAGCTCCCTGGTCTCTCTGAGAGATCGCCTGATCCAATTCAAGATAGTCCATCGGGCATATTTTACCCCTCACAGACTACACAAAATGAACCCCGACTCCCCTCCCGGGTGTTGGAGATGTGGTGGGACTCCTGGGGACTTCACCCACATCTTCTGGACCTGTCCGGCAATTGTCGGATACTGGAGGGAGATATTGGACTTTATCACACAAATCACCTCTGTGCCACTACAACCATCAATGTCAATCTGCATACTAGGCCTGGTAGAACAACTAATTCCTACGGTGGCGGGACGCACACTGGTGGGATTGCTCCTGTTCTATGCCCGTAAAGCTATAGCCCTTAGTTGGCGCAAACCAACCCCCCCTCCTCTCTCCCTGTGGAAACAATTAATTAACAATAGCTTACCTCTGTATAAAGACACATATGACAACAGAGGCTGCCCCAACAAATATAGCAAAGTCTGGTCTAAGTGGCTGGCAGATCCCTCCACCGCTTCAGAGGCCTCTCAGTAGACCCCAATCACAAAGTAGCTCCCAAGCGGGTGCCAGGTGTACACAATAATCTACAATATGCTATTTTACCATGTACAACTGCACATAGCACCACCATGACCCAGTAAACTGTACCGCTATGACTGATGTCATAATATATTCTTCATGAATAAGGTGACAGCGTGATTCTTGCAAGGATCACATAGACATCATATTAGACCAATGTATGTTTAACTGTTTGTTCTCTTTATCTGTTTTTGTTTCTCTTTTTAAAAACCAATAAAAAGATTTTGGAAAACATTGGAACACTTGCTTGTTAATCCCTTTCTTGTCTGGATTTAGCAGAAGCTTTTCCATGAACGGGATCTCTTAGATTGTAAGCTCTAAGGAGCAGGGCCCTCTAAATCCTACTGTATTAAAGTGTATTGTATTTGTACTGTCTACCCTCAAGTTGTAAAGCACTACGTAAACTGTTGGTGCTTATAAATCCTGTATAATAATAATATAATAATATGTGGTTTCAAACTGTTTCTCTTTCCACTTCCTCCTTCTGGGGTTTTTAGCCCAACAACCCAGAGACAGGAAGTGCATACATAATATATCAGCTGCCCAGGCATTTACAAATACAGACAGTAGGGAGCAGCAGATTTCTACATACTCTTTGCACATCGTGCTTATTTTTTAAAGTACAATCCACAGCACAAGGCACACATAGCAGGTACTTGTATTTCAGATTTATGGCGCCAAATTAGCATTAAATGTACTGAAATTTGCTGTTATGTATACTGCAGTTTGCTTGTAAATGTTAATGTTATGCCCAGTACTGCCAAATTAAATATTCACAATTCTTTGCCACACTATACAACTGTCTAGCTTAATAAATGATCCTGTTAGCCTTCCAAAGCACATGGATTCATATTCTTTTACATCTGATGTTGCGCACATGATCACTGTGAGAAGCGCTTTATTGTTTGTTCAGTAGACATAAATTGAAATATTATCCATGACCAAATACAGAAAAGTTCTCTGAAGTATCCAAGATGCCATGAAATGGCAGAATGCTTGTTTGGCATTAGTCCTTCTCTGCCCTGGGAATTTCTTTTCAAACAGACCATTGTTATTAGTATTCTCTATGTCTAAAGCAGAACTCTAGATCAATGCAAAGTTGAAATGCAGGCAAAATAAACATTTTACCTGTCAATAGATTTAACATTCTGTAAAGTTTTGTGATTCACACAACCCTGCATTGTACATACAATATTCTGTATTTTAATTTGGCTTTACAGTGTCACATCTCCAGGATTTATCTACTGCAGCACCAGTTTGTATTAGGAAAACACAACAATTCATGTCAGTATGTAGTAGGGTGTTAAGTGTGTAGTTTCACTCTTCACCACTAGATGCCTCCACCTGTCTTACATTCTGTAGTTGGAGGAGAAGTACCTCCCTTCTTTCCTCTAGGGGGAAGTCAATCATAGTATCAGAGTGTCCACTGCCATGGAGCCATTTTGGGGGAGCCAGTGTCTGATTGAACATTATTCTTCTGAGCTGTAGGTAGCCATCTTAGATTCTGGGGTGCTTTATAAAGGTCAGTTTGAAAAAACGCAGCTTGGGAGTAGGTATGAAGAGTGAATTGTCTTGTTAGGGACAGTTTTAGTGCAGGTTGAGGCTTATTCTGTGTAGAGATAGTTTAGGGACCTCCTGGATCCCACTCTGTTGTTTTACTGCAATCCTACTGCTCCCCCTTCAGCTGCAAAGGCAGTGGATGGGGTGGACATGCTGTGGCATTTTGCATCGTGACACAGCAAAAGTGATCTCCCCTTGCATTCCCCAGGTAGTACCGCCAAATATAACGCATTAAACTGCATCGCCCCACGCTGCAACCACCCCAATGCATGCTGTTGCAGAGTGATTGTGCAGATTTTTAGGGGTTAAAGCAGGCAGAGAGGAGGCAACATAATGCCTCCTTATTGTCTGATATGTGGCGGATTACTCTTCAAGTGTTACTAAATCCAGGACCCTGTATTCACTATATTTGGTCTCCCACAGTACACAGAGCATGGAAAGTCTTGTGACTTCTATCACTGTCTGGCTGAGCAATGGTTAAAGCTTGTAGGAGGAGTTTTTATTCTCCCCTGATTGTCCTATGAGGCTGTATGACCCCTGACCCTCTGTCTGGACAGTGCTGATTGGCCCTGTGCTGATCACATGCACCCTCCCAAGGAAAAAAAATAACACCACACACCAAGCATAGCATGTGCAGAGTGCCCCCTAGGCTCTGTACTATCAGGATATGAATTGGGGACTGTGGAAGAAGGGGAGGATCAGAGAAGACAGGATCAAACAGCCTTTACACAATGCTCAGGATTAACCCCTTAGGTTCCACAGTGAGTATACCAAGGAAGCTTTACTGCATATAGACTGTTGTGGGTTAAGTAACACTTTTAGAGGACAAAGCATGTGTAAGCAAGCCATTACAGAAGCATGACAAAAGCAGAGGCATGTTTGCAGAAACAAAGTCAGCATTATACTAAGAGACTGACAGCCAGGCAACTAGCATTTTCAGAAGGAGAAATCAGCAATGGAAGCCTACATATTTCTCTTATACCAGGCCTTATTTACCCTTTAACATCACCTCCTGGGGGCCCTCTAAGTGAGCCTTAATGTCCAGGAGGTGGTGGGGCTTCTGTGTCATGTGACTGCTATAATTGACTCTCATCACATGATCAGGAGCTCATCCCGCTGGCTCCTGTTGGTGACAGTATGGTCAGTGTGCTGGGAGTGCACCATGAGCGCGCTCTTAACACACACATCTCCTATTGTCGTGAGGGCATATGTGCAGCAGCTGGGCTTTAAAGCCCATTCTTGCCACCGCATATCTGCATTACACGGTCAGCAAGAGGTTAAGGTAAGGTGACCAGATTTTTAAAATGAAATCTGTTGACATTTTTTTTATTGGCAAATAGTAAACTATTTTATAAGCATATTTTCCTCAAATGATATATGCAGTATATGTGGTAAGTGTTTATGTAATGATATATGAACGTATGATATTTACGTTATTTCTGGAAATCATTTCATACCAGCCCCATAGCATTATTTTACCAGCCCAACCGCATAACGTCATTATTTTCTTGTTCATAAAAGAGAAAATAATGCATTTTAAAGCACATTTGAAGAGTGTATTATACTCACCCGTGCTCATCAGCGCAGCCTCATCAGTGCCCTCAGCGCAGCCTCATCAGTGCCCTCAGCGCAGCCTCATCAGTGCCCATCAGTGCAGCCACATCGGTGCCCATCAGCTCAGCCTTATTCGGTGCCCATCTTTCAATGCAGCCTCACCAGTGCCTATCAATGCAGCCTCACCAGTGCCCAGCAATGCAGCCTGTTCAGTGCCCATCAGCGCAGCCTGTTCAGTGCCCATCAGCGTAGCCTGTTCAGTGCCCATCAGCGCAGCCTTTTCAGTGCCCATCAGTTCAACATGTTCAGTGTCCATCAATGCAGCCTGTTCAGTGCCCATTAATGCAGCCTGTTCAGTGCCCATCAGCTCAGCCTGTTCAGTGTCCATCAATGCAGCCTGTTCAGTGCCCATCAGCTCAGCCTGTTCAGTACCCATCAATGCAGCCTGTAAAGTGCCCATCCATGCAGCCTGTTCAGTGCCAATCAGCTCAGCCTGTTCAGTGCACATCAGCTCAGCCTGTTTGGTGCCCATCAGCTCAGCCTGTTCAGTGCTCATCAATGCAGCCTGTTCAGTGCCAATCAGCTCAGCCTGTTCAGTGCCCATCAGCTCAGCCTGTTCAGTGCCCATTAGCTCAGCCTGTTCAGTGCACATCAATGCAGCCTGTTCAGTGCCAATCAGCTCAGCCTGTTAAGTGCCCATTAATGCAGTCTGTTCAGTGCCCATCAGCTCAGCCTGTTCAGTGTCCATCAATGCAGCCTGTTCAATGCCCATCAGCTCAGCCTGTTCAGTGCCCATTAATGCAGCCTGTTCAGTGCCCATCAGCTCAGCCTGTTCAGTGTCCATCAATGCAGCCTGTTCAGTGCCCATCAGCTCAGCCTGTTCAGTACCCATCAATGCAGCCTGTAAGGTGCCCATCCATGCAGCCTGTTCAGTGCCCATCAGCTCAGCCTGTTCAGTGTCCATCAGCTCAGCCTGTTCAGTGCCCATCAGCTCAGCCTGTTCAGTGTCCATCAGCTCAGCCTGTTCAGTGCCCATCAGCTCAGCCTGTTTGGTGCCAATCAGCTCAGCCTGTTCAGTGCCCATCAGCTCAGCCTGTTCAGTGTCCATCAGCTCAGCCTGTTTGGTGCCAATCAGCTCAGCCTGTTCCGTGCCCATCAGCTCAGCCTGTTGAGGGCCCATCAATGCAACCTGTTCAGTGCCCATCAGCTCAGCCTATTAAGTACCCATCAATGTAGCCTGTTAAGTGCCCATGAATGCAGCCTGTTCAGTGCCCATCAGCTCAGCCTGTCCAGTACCCATCAATGTATCCTGTTAAGTGCCCATCAATGCAGCCTGTTCAGTGCCCATCAGCTCAGCCTGTTCAGTACCCATCAATGCAGCCTGTTAAGTGCCCATCAATGCAGCCTGTTCAGTGCCCATCAGCTCAGCCTGTTTGGTGCCCATCAGCTCAGCCTGTTTGGTGCCAATCAGCTTGGCCTGTTCGTTGCCAATCAACTTAGCCTGTTCAGTGCCAATCAGCTCAGCCTGTTCAGTGCCCATCAGCTCAGCCTGTTCAGTGCCCATTAGTTCAGCCTGTTCAGTGCCCATCAATGCAGCCTGTTCAGGGCCAATCAGCTCAGCTTGTTTAGTGCCAATAAGCTCAGCCTGTTCAGTACCCATCAGCTCAGCCTGTTCAGTGCCCATCAGCTCAGCCTGTTCAGTACCCATCAGTTCAACATGTTCAGTGTCCATCAATGCAGCCTGTTCAGTGCCCATTAATGCAGCCTGTTCAGTGCCCATCAGCTCAGCCTGTTCAGTGTCCATCAATGCAGCCTGTTCAGTGCCCATCAGCTCAGCCTGTTCAGTACCCATCAATGCAGCCTGTAAAGTGCCCATCCATGCAGCCTGTTCAGTGCCAATCAGCTCAGCCTGTTCAGTGCACATCAGCTCAGCCTGTTTGGTGCCAATCAGCTCAGCCTGTTCAGTGCCCATCAGCTCAGCCTGTTCAGTGCTCATCAATGCAGCCTGTTCAGTGCCAATCAGCTCAGCCTGTTCAGTGCCCATTAGCTCAGCCTGTTCAGTGCACATTAATGCAGCCTGTTCAGTGCCAATCAGCTCAGCCTGTTAAGTGCCCATTAATGCAGTCTGTTCAGTGCCCATCAGCTCAGCCTGTTCAGTGTCCATCAATGCAGCCTGTTCAATGCCCATCAGCTCAGCCTGTTCAGTGCCCATTAATGCAGCCTGTTCAGTGCCCATCAGCTCAGCCTGTTCAGTGTCCATCAATGCAGCCTGTTCAGTGCCCATCAGCTCAGCCTGTTCAGTACCCATCAATGCAGCCTGTAAAGTGCCCATCCATGCAGCCTGTTCAGTACCCATCAGCTCAGCCTGTTCAGTGCCCATCAGCTCAGCCTGTTCAGTGCCCATCAGTTCAACATGTTCAGTGTCCATCAATGCAGCCTGTTCAGTGCCCATTAATGCAGCCTGTTCAGTGCCCATCAGCTCAGCCTGTTCAGTGTCCATCCATGCCGCCTGTTCAGTGCCCATCAGCTCAGCCTGTTCAGTACCCATCAATGCAGCCTGTAAAGTGCCCATCCATGCAGCCTGTTCAGTGCCAATCAGCTCAGCCTGTTCAGTGCACATCAGCTCAGCCTGTTTGGTGCCAATCAGCTCAGCCTGTTCAGTGCCCATCAGCTCAGCCTGTTCAGTGCTCATCAATGCAGCCTGTTCAGTGCCCATCAGATCAGCCTGTTCAGTGTCCATCAATGCAGCCTGTTCAATGCCCATCAGCTCAGCCTGTTCAGTGCCCATCAGCTCAGCCTGTTCAGTGCCCATTAGCTCAGCCTGTTCAGTGCACATCAATGCAGCCTGTTCAGTGCCAATCAGCTCAGCCTGTTAAGTGCCCATTAATGCAGTCTGTTCAGTGCCCATCAGCTCAGCCTGTTCAGTGTCCATTAATGCAGCCTGTTCAGTGCCCATCAGCTCAACCTGTTCAGTGTCCATCAATGCACCCTGTTCAGTGCCCATCAGCTCAGCCTGTTCAGTACCCATCAATGCAGCCTGTAAAGTGCCCATCCATGCAGCCTGTTCAGTGCCCATCAGCTCAGCCTGTTCAGTGTCCATCAGCTCAGCCTGTTCAGTGCCCATCAGCTCAGCCTGTTTGGTGCCAATCAGCTCAGCCTGTTCAGTGCCCATCAGCTCAGCCTGTTGAGGGCCCATCAATGCAACCTGTTCAGTGCCCATCAGCTCAGCCTATTAAGTACCCATCAATGTAGCCTGTTAAGTGCCCATCAATGCAGCCTGTTCAGTGCCCATCAGCTCAGCCTGTTCAGTACCCATCAATGCAGCCTGTTAAGTGCCCATCAATGCAGCCTGTTCAGTGCCCATCAGCTCAGCCTGTTTGGTGCCCATCAGCTCAGCCTGTTTGGTGCCAATCAGCTTGGCCTGTTCGTTGCCAATCAACTTAGCCTGTTCAGTGCCCATCAGCTCAGCCTGTTCAGTGCCAATCAGCTCAGCCTGTTCAGTGCCCACCAGCTCAGCCTGTTCAGTGCCAATCAGCTCAGCCTGTTCAGTGCCAATTAACTCAGCCTCAGTCTGGTCACCCTAGGTTATGTCCATATTTATTCCCTCATTACTAAGCAGTTTAATCTTTTGTTGGCTAACAGGACCAGCCTTAGAATATATACCAATTTTTTGTAAATTTCTCAATATAATCATTGCAATAGAAGTTGGTACAAAGGATACTTTCACACGGGGAGTAGGCTCTGAAAAGTAATTTACAGGCGAATAGAAATACTGCCACCTCCTGGAATGCCTGTCTGTCTATCCCAAGGGGGATTTTACACTGAAATATCACTCTGCAACCGCCATAGCTGCGTTTGGCACACGGGTGCAGCACAGTCCCATTGACCTTAGTGACTTTGGCAAATTTAATGCCTGCCAAACTTGACCCCTATCACGATGCAATTGCTTGTTTTTTTACCACTGCAACCTTGACTTGTCAAATACTGAAGTAGCGTAATACAAACATTGCCAATGTTATACAGTGTTGCTGTAATGTTCTATGTTGCAGGTTATTTGCATGATTTAAAAGAGAAGAGTTTTGGAGTCAGTATCTGCGGAGAGTCTGCTGCCTGCACACCCTGTCCCTTTTGTCACCCCTATTGCTTTGTTAAAGCCATCTCACTGACTTAGAAGCTTGTTAAGTATAGTGCTTAGGATGAGAGGCATTCTCTGCCAAAGCTTCCTGCCTCCTACTGAGTTAAGCAGTACTTGAAAATGTAATAAGTACTGCATGCTGCTGGCTTTTGATTTACTACTGTATGCTTCTAGGGTGGTGAGGTGACTCTTACAAAGCAGATAGGAGAGGAGAGGCAAAGGGGTGAAGGAGCAAATGCTGGGCACAGTTGTAAATCAAATAAAAGTCTTACTAGAAGTATTGCTGCTGAAAAGGAAATATATATATATATATATATATATATATATATATATATATATATATACGTATATATATATGTATATATATATATATATATATATATATATATATATATATATATATACAGTACCTTGCAAAAGTTTTAGGCAGGTGTGAAGAAATGGCGTAAAGTAAGAATGCTTTCAAAAAAGATATATTTTAATTGTTTATTTTTATCGATTTACAAAATGAAAACTGTGCAAACAGAAGAAAAACCTAAATCAAATCAATATTTGGTATCACTACCCTTTGGCTTTAAACCAGCATCAGTTCTTACACATGCACACTTTGTACACATGCACAAAACTGTGTGCTAGTGTACCCAGAAGAATTGATGCTGTTTTGAAGGCAAAGGGTGGTCACACCAAATATTGATTTGATTTGGATTCCTCTTCAGTTCATTTACATTCTGTTTTGTTAATTGATGAAAAACAAACTTAACACTTCTATTTTCTAAATTAAACATTCTTAATTGACAGCATTTTTTTCACAACTGCCTAACACGTTTGCACAGTAGTTTATATATACACAAAAATATAATAAAAAAAAAAATACAAATTCATACATCATTTTGCCAAATTATTGGGGCTGAAATATTTACCTAGTTGCTATGAGCTACTAGACATTCATCTTTGTGTAGTAAAGTGCATATATGATCAACATTTAAAAATCATACATTATTTTAATATTGTGTTTCTATTATATCTAAGCTCCTCCTATTAATGTGAATTGTTTTGAAGTTTGTAAACTGAGAAGATCCCTACATATTTACTTCCTTGAATTCTGTGTCACAGATTCACTATGTCCTGTGAGAAGGCACTGCTGTGTCACACATTTCACAGAGCCTGCCTTCTGAACTACAGAGGTGCTGAGAGGAGGAGTTTCAGAAGGCGGAGTCAGTACTGGAATCACTGCTCGTGGGCAGCAAGGTACCATGGGACATGTAGTCTTTAGAAAATGAAAGTAAACAGCAGAGGAGAAGCTGCAAAGCATGCAGGGAATCCAGGAAGTTGTGGAAAGAGATGACCAGAAAACAGGCAGCATTCACAACATGAAAGGAGATCTTTCAAGTATACTTGTATTGGATTATCAAATACAACTATTGTTTTTATTATTACAATACTGATGTTATAACATCAAAGTGTATGCTGTTACCATAGATCACCATTTATAAATGCCCTGGATGGCAAATGGGTATACCAGGATCATGGCTACAGCTGCATGATATTCCAGTGAAAGCGATCCAAGCAGTTTTGCAGCAGCCTGATCAGTTTGGCAGTGCTTGGGAGGCCCCCCCCCCTGCCGTCATTCCAGGGCTCTCCCATTCTATTGGGGAACTCAGGACTGCTGTAAGTGGTCAGGTCAGCTGCCCACAGAGGAGATGGAGGAACATCTGTTCCTCCATTTTTTCTGTGATGAATGAAGGATATCATCACTTCTGGTTTCAGTGCTGTCTTTCCCTAGCTGTTACAGCCAGGGTATCATATGATCAAACACAATTTGATTCAATCCTTTGAAGGGCAGAGGAAGCATCAAGGGTCTAATAGACTCCTAATGTCTCTAAAATGAGTACCTGTTGCTAACTTAAGCTATAAGTGGGGGTCTTGTTAACCCCTTGTAATATCAATAAAGTTAAATGAAAAAATTTTTACAAAATTAAATAAAAATATGAAAAAAAAATAAAGCACTCCCATCCCCCATGCTCGCATGAAATTGTAAGCATGCATGCATATGTAAACAGAGATTGCACCCCAAATGTGAGTTATCACCGTAAACATTGCAGTGAGAGCAATAATTAGCTCACGGTTAACTCTCTAAATTGAGAAACCCGTAAAGGCTTTTAAAGCATTGCCTATAGACAATTTTAGGTACCGTAGATCGTTGCCACTTCACAGGTGTGCACAGTTGTAAATCTTGACATGTTTGGTATCTATCTACTTGCTGCAACTTCACCTTTTATTTTTTAACACAAAATTGGGGATTATATTGTAAATTGTGTGCAGTAAAAACCATTTAAGTGTATTTTTTCCTTAAAATTGCCTTTAAACAGCTCAGCAAATATTGTGCAACATATAATCAAATAAAAATTTAGCCATGAGTTTGGCTTTTTGCCATTCTGGTTTCACTCATATGCTGCTTGTTCCAGGTCAGTTGCCAAAAACTATTTGGTGAAGCTTTGTAATAGACAAGATTTCTGGCACTTCCAATTAAACCTGATCTTACAAGGAAGTTGACCCAGGTATGACAGCATCTGTAACTATGCATTGTTGCATTGGGGTTGATTTACTAAAACTGGAGAGTGTAAAATCTGGCGCAGCTCTGCATGGTAGCCAATCAGCTTTCTACCTTAGGCTTGTTTGATTAGGCTTTGACAAAGGAAAACCTGGAATCTTCTTGGTTTCTTTGCAGAGCTGCACCAGATTTTGCACTCTCCAGTTTTAGTAAATCAACCCCATTGTGTCTAACGTTATCTGTCAGCCTGTTTGTTATTTTCAGAATAATATTGATGGCTATAAATTATTAAAGAAGAATTACAGGTATGGATGTTTTCTAAATACTTACATTGTTCCTAGTTGGACCAATGTAACTATGCATGTACCATACCTGTAGAAAAGAGAAACAAAAAGAAAAGCTCCTACTTATTCCCACCATTTAGTTTATAGATATCCCTCTTTGTAAGCTTGCCATCATGCTTGAGAAAGGGGCTAGTAGCCCAGAAATTTGTTACCTGTGTCCCACAGCCCGCTGTATGCTCTGTGCCTGGTGTACACTGCCTGGATTCTTCCCTTTTTAGTTGCTCAGCTCTGGTCTGTGCATTGGGCTTGATTTATTAAAGGCTAATAGACTGTTCACTTTGCAGGTGCAGTTGTACTCTGCAAGTGCAGTTGCTCCAGCGCTTAGTAAATGAGGTAAAGCTTCACTTTACAAAGAATACCCAATCACCTGCACGGAAAATCAAATTAAACAGCAATTTTGCTTGCACATGATTGAATGGTGAAAGTTTGCAGAGCTTCCCCTCATTTACTAAGCTCTGGAGCAACTGCACTTTCAAGGTGCACAGTCTAATTTGCCTTTAGTATATCAACCCCACTGTGACTGCCAGCTGCTCTCATACACTGGCTTTGTGCTGAGTTTGTGCTGCTGCAGCTGTCTGTGGATCCTGAACCTCTTCTTTCCTTCACCTGTCATGATGTGACACCTTGTGAGCTGATGATTCTGTTCTATTATGGTGACTTTCCTTTTTCCACCAATTCTCATATTCTGTTGTCTCTATTTTTGATTTCCCTCTCCCCGTGGTCATTCACTTTTTTCTATTCTGTCACACTGATGATGAGTTATTATTATTTTGTATCTCTTTTGATTAACGTATTTATCGGCGTATAACATGCACTTTTTCCCCCTGAAAATACACAGGAGATCTGGGCTCTGTAAAATCCACACTGGTGAGGCTACATTGATGGGCAAAGACGAGACTGCAGATGGGCAGTGAGCAGGCTGCATTAACGGGCAATCATGAGGCTGCAGATGGGCACAGATCAGGCTGCAATGTTTGGCAATGGTGAGGCTGCAGATGGACACTGATCAGGCTGCAATTATGAGCAATGGTGAGGTTGCAGATAGGCACTGAGCAGGCTGCAATGATGGGCAATAGCGAGGCTGCAGATGGGCACTGATCAGGCTGCAATGGCAAGGCTACAGATGGGCACTGATCAGGCTGCAATGGCGAGGCTGCAGATGGGCACTGACCAGGCTGCAATGGCAAGGCTGCAGATCAGCACTGACCAGGCTGCAATAGTGAGGCTGCAGATGGGCACAGATCAGGCTGCAATGATGGGCAATGACGAGGCTGCTTGGCACTGATCAGGCTGCAATGGTGTTGCTGCAGATGAACACAGAGCAGGTTGTAATGGCGAGGCTGCAGATGGGCACTGACCAGGCTGCATTAATGGGCAATGGTGAGGCTGCAGATGGGCACTGGTGAGGCTGCATTGACGGGCACTGAACCTTATTTTACCAGTGCCGGATTACACAGAGCCCGGATCTCCTGTGTACTTGGCTCAGCTCAGCTCGCAGTCACACACAGTTCTGCCTCCTGGACGGCTCCTAGCATTGACGTCACATGTCCCGGCATTGGACCGGTGTTATGGTCATCATAGGAGCTGGGCCAGGAGGCGGGACTGTGAGTGACGCCGAGCCAAGCCGAGCTGAACCGAGCCGAGCTGAACTGAGTACACAGGAGATGCAGGCTCTGGGTAATCCGGCACTTATGAGACTGCATTGATGGGCAAAGGCGAGTCTGCAGATGGGCACAGATCAGGCTGCAATGATGGGCAATGGTGAGGTTGCAGATGGGCACTGATCAGGCTGCAGTTATGGGCAATGGTGAGGCTGCAGATGGGCACTGAGCAGGATGCAATGGCGAGGCTGCAGATGGGCACTGACCAAGCTGCAATGGTGAGGCTGCAGATGGGTAGTGATCAGGCTGCATTAATTGGCAATGGTGAGGCTGCAGATGGGGACTGATAAGGCTGCATTGATGGACACTGACCCTTATTTTGCTTCAATGTTCTTTATTTAAAATGTACGTATTTTTCCCTGAAACTTCTCTCTTTAAGTTAAAGTGTGTGTTATACGCCGATAAATACGGTATTTTTATTTCTGTTTTGTGGTTTGCTTTTCCGGAACAGTTTTAACCCTCCTCTTTCTCTGTTTCCATTGATTTGACAATCATTAGGTTAATTGGAAATCTCTTCGATCAATGAAGGAGGAGGGGGGGTGTTTTTACACTATATATGTTGTGCTATTTTTGTACATAACTGTTGTGAACAAGGCCATTATCTTTTATGGAGTTACAATACATTTGGACTTATTGAACAGCATGTATGGAGTTGTGGATTGTTTTCTATCTATTTATTATGGTGGCTACCCTTCCCCAGTTTGCATGCACAGTAAGTTGATGCTTATTTTAATTTAAATAAAGTGTATCTAGCTTCTAACATCGCTCATGGTGTCACGTACCTGGTAGAGTCCGAACTGATGAGAAGGCTCCTGTCCTGTTTTTCCCCTGATATTGATGACAGGGTAGGACAGGATATGGAGTGGCACGGGCACCTGTAGCAAGCCTTGGCCAGCAGAAGAACTGGATCTTGTGGTGAAGTAGAAGCTGAAGAACAGGAACTTGTGCTAGATTTTGTCACAGGGCTTGCAGAAGCAAGAATGTGATCAGGCAGGCAGGCAGGCAGAAGTTTGGAACAGGCGGGCAGCGGAGGTATGGATTTGGAAAACAAGAGTGCAAACAGGAGCTATGCCGAGGTCAGAATCAAATGAGGAGAAGATGAGCCGAAGCGATAAGCAAGATGCTGTGTCAAACAAGCCAAAGTCAGGTACCGGAGGAATCAAATCAGAAGTTAACCAGATATAACACAGGAATAAGCAGGGTCCGGTCATGGGTCATGGAAGTTGACAACCACTGACCAATGATCTTGAGCCTTGGAGTGCTTTAAATACGCCAATGAGTACCAAAAGTCTAGTCAATGCACATGTGCATGAAAATAAGCTCATGTGTCTTAGCGTAAACATGCTGGTGCACGCACAGGCTTAACTTTGTGCAAAGGTCTGTGGGCTGCTCACAGTTCTTTGGGCAGGAACGCAACAATGGTTTTCCTGACAAGAGGTATGTAACACACAGTACAGGGGTTCAAAGTACATAAATTACAGAGTGTGGGTCGGGGGTTGTAATGCACACAGTGCGGGCATCAGGGAGTGCAAAATTTCCCTCTCTTTCTCCTCTTGAAAAAATCCCCCCTCTAAGCACTAATCTGCACCTCCGTCCCCCATTACAAACTTCCTCTGCAAGCTGAATTCTCCCCCCCCCCCCAAAAAAATGCAAAAATTCCCCTTCAGCTCCCAACACAAATTTTTCCCCACAAATCTTTGTTCCCTACCATAAATCTCCCCTCCCAACACAAATAATTATCCCCAAAATCCCCTCTTCCAGCGCACATTTTTGCCCCTCCCCTGAAAAATCTTCCTGTAAGCATTATGTCCCCCAGCACAATTCCATCTCACTCCCTAGACTTCTCCTAGACCCCTCCTCGACTTGTGACATGTTATAGCTGAGGAAGAGCCTAGGGAAGCCTTTTTTTGGCTTTAAATTATATTTCCATAACAGGGAGATGCCGGCTGCTACAGTGATAGGCATTGTGTCAGGAACTGGGGAACCCAACATGAGATGTGGGGCATGTGCCCAAGATGCTCAGCGCTAGCAGCACCCTTGACAATATTTAACATAATAGGCTCAATTCATGACGCTTTACACAAGGAAGTATCTTCCTTGTAGCCATGTGATTTTAATGGACTCGCTTAAAAACAACTGTCACCTTTTTGAAACTAAGGATCCTTTTGTTAATAAATTAGCTTTCTAAATTGAAACTAATGACTGTTATTTTTAGCAGTGTGAGCCAATGGACACTGAAAATATCAGTCATGTTTGAAAAGCAAATCATTGTGTGTATAGCTTAGTGAATAGAGCCTATTGGGATCACTTTCTCTTCATTCGAGATAAAAAATTGTGTTCAAAATGTAAATATTATGCAAAATACTATGGCGGGGATTTATCAAAACTGGAGCAGATAGAATCTGGAGCAGCTGTGCATGGCAACCAATCAACTTCTCTCTTTAGCTTGTTCAGTTAAGCTTTGAAAATGAAAGATAGAAGCCGATTGGTTGCAGTGCACAGCTCTCCCTAATATGAATATTTTGACCTTTGAGTAAATGTGGAGCCGGTATTAAGGGCTGCAGAGATTCTCTGTTTTGTTTTGCTGGGTCCAATAGTCTTAATATCAACCTCCAGACAGTGGATATTTGTATTTTGTTTTTATTTGCAAGAACAGATGACAATCCAGCTGCTAGAAGAAAATAATGTGGGGAAATCAGAAAATTTTTGGAATCACAGTTTGAATTTATTTGAAGACTAAATTAAATAATGCCTTGTGCTCGCTGCCAATCCTACGAATGAATGTGAAGCCTCCATGCACCATATGGCAGTGGGAGGGGGAAGATTGCCGTTTCCAAATTAAATAGGCTTTTGACTTTTTAATGATATGTCTAGCCTTAGTCGAGACAGCCTTTCATGGACTGCTGAGTGAGCACTTTTTAAACCAACAGATTAAAGGTTTCTACGGCAACAGCATCTTACTGAAACAGATACACTCGCTATAAGGTCTGCGCTGATAAATATTTAGTATTTCATTAAAAAAGAATGATTTCCGCAAGCACCCTGGTCTAGGGGAACATTTGTTTGTCTACACGTAGTTTAGAAGCTCTTCCATTCAGTGACAAGTGATTACAATGAAAAACAAAATGTACGAGTATAATTACACAATGGAAGAGTTTGAGACAAATAATTTTGCCCCTTCCATCTTGGTGCCCCTGTGCAGTATAGTCATATTTCAATAAATGTCCATCTGATTGATTCAATTCCAAACAATTCTAAAGGAAAAGCAATTAACAGTAAAAACAGATTTAAACAATACTTGTTCCTTCTAACATAAATAAATTGTGGAAAATAGTTTGTGTTTTTGGACAATTCAAGTAGGTTACTATTTTTTTAATACTTACATTGTGATTAAATGAGTCCACAAGCTGCGGGCATCTCTAGAGTAGACAAATGTGATGTTAAACCTTTAAACAGACCTAGTACGTGCTAAAGACAATCTATGGCCTTTTTAACCACTTCCAGCCGAGGACAATTTTGACATTTTTTTTCCTACATGTAAAAATCATAGTTTTAATGAATTTTAAAGCAAAAAAGCACAATATATAACACAATTTTTTTGTACTATAAAAGATGATGTTACGCCGAGTAAATGGATACCAAACATGTCACACTTTAAACGTGCGCACACCTGTGGAATGGCACCAAACTACGGTACTTAAAAATCTCTATAGAGGACGCTTTAAAAATGTTTACAGGTTACCAGTTTAGAGTTAGAGGAGGTCTAGTGCTAGAATTATTGCTCTTGCTATAAGGATTGCAGCAATAACTCACATGTGTGGTTTGACTGCAATATACATATGCAGGTGTGACCTATGTATGTATTTATTTCTGCGTGCGAGCATGAAGGGCGCTTTAAATTTTGTTTATCTTTTATTTTTTAATTTTTTTATGTTTCTACTTTTGCTTTAATTTTACATTTTTTGATCACTTTTATACCTATTACAAGGAATGTAAACATTCCTTGTAATAGGAATAAGGCATGACAGGTCCCCTTCATGGAGAGATCTGGGGGTCTATAAAACCCCACATCTCTCCTCTATGTTGGAAAGCATGAGAGCTAAAAAAAAAAATAGATATCATGCTTTCCAGCAAAACAACAGTGTGTACATCTGCCAGAGCAGGAAGTGACAACATGTCACTTCCGGCCTTCCAGGGTCATAGAAAAGGCCTGGGACCATCTGGTCCACGGCCAGCTCTATGGTAACCTGGCACCACGGCCAGATCGGATCTCTGGCTCCCCAATCGCATGGGAGAGCCAGAAGAAGCATTGGGGGGGTGATGAGAGGGAGTGTCCGCTCCTGCTGCCTGTAAAAGCAATCCAGTGGCTAATCAGCCAATAGGGTGGCTTTTACAACACAGGGAATCACCGGCTGAAAAAAAAAGATATCTGTCAAAGTCCAGGACATCATATGACATGCACCCTGGGGAAGTGGTTAAAGTTGCATATGCTCGTGAATGTGGTTGCTGGTCTAATACATATTCTAGCTATAGAGTGTTAATGTCTTTGGTCCCAGTCGATGCTTCTTACAGAGAAATGCGTCGGGTGGAGCTACACTCTGTGACGTCACCATGCTCTAGCCTGCAGGACAAGGTCTGCGGCTGTTTTTTTCTGAAGTCCTTTGTTTAATTTGTTAAGTGCAATGGAACTGCTCAATAAATGTTCTTAAAACGTACTGCACTATAGAGTCTCTCCCTTCTTGACATCCCCTTGTGCTGGTGAGCACTCAGCAGGGCTACCACTGGAGTACTTTGGGGATATACTGGAAGTAATTCCATATCCAGGCGAACCAACACGACCAAGTCTCCTGACGGAGCTAACAGAGAGGAGTACTGCAGCTGATCATAATCAAATCAAGCACTTTTGATCCCTATAATCTAGGATCCATCTACTCTGGTAAGCGGCTTTGTTTGTCATACACCGTGTAATAGCATTGATTTTCAAGATTCTATACAAAGGCACCTATGGACACTTGTTTTTTGGAGTTTTAATTTATTTATTATTTTTAGAGGACACTTTTTGATAGTTTATGTGGATTGTTTTTTTTCACTTTTTTTCTTTGCAATTCTTGTTATTATTCATTACCTGTGATTGCACACTTATTTGTGTATATAGTGTGTTAATGGTTTAAAAACCTATTATATATTTCAAATCATGAACAGTAATATACATATGCAAATGCGGTGAAACAAATGTCAATGTAAAAAAGAGAGAGAGACAAATAATTCCACAGTAGCGCACTAAATCAATCTACAAAACTCCTAAATATTAACATTGTAAAATGATCAACATAAAACATCCATACATAATGAAAAGTGTCCATATGGCATATCCAAAAAATATACATGCTCCAACATAAGCAAATCAATATGGTAATACAGTTCAACTTAAAGTGATGAAAAAATTGTGAAACAAAATCTCGCTGATCCACCAAAATCCTTCACCAAAGTGATGTGTGCCAATTCCACTCTCTTAAGAATAAAGCTCACCAGATGCTGTTGCCATTCACTCTCATGTCTGGCAAATATCGCCTTATTAGATGCTATTAAAGAGACACTTTTACACGCCAATCTCCATCCAGATTAATAAAGACACTGAGACAGAAATTGAAAATTGAGACAGAGCCTCAGATAGTGTAAAAACACCTTAAGGTAAGCGGTTTATTAAAAGTAATGCACTTACATCATAAAAGTGCCACAATCGCCTTGTTAAAATTTCAAACATGCCAGGTGACCCAGTGTTGCGATCTCCTCATAGTTTCCTTCTTACAAATGGAGCCAACGTCTCAGCATTGACGTGTAGCCACGTCCTGATGCGTTTCATTACTTTATAATTACAATTTTAACTGGCAAAAGGCAGGATAATTGGACAGATGGACAATATTGCGGTGGTCCATGTTCATTGACTTCAAAGTTTACCAAATGTGCTCACTATGAGTTAAAGTGATGAGGAGGGAGATACTTAAGCTTTGTCGCCATGCCATGTCGCCATCCCCTGTGACAAAGTCCGAAGTGACGAAGCGCATCGGGGCGTGGCTACATGGCAATGCTGAGAAGGTGACTCCATGTGTACAAAGGAAGCTATGAGGAGATCACAGCACTGAGTCACCTGGCATGTTTGGAATTTTAATAAGGCGATTTTGAATCTTTTATGATGTAAGTGCATTACTTTTAATAAACCGATTACCTTAACCGGTTCAATACCGGGCATTTTCACCCCCTTCCTTCCCAGACCAATTTTTAGTTTTCAGCGCTGTCGCACTTTAAACGACAATTGCGCGCAGTCGTGCGACGTTGTACCCAAACAAAATTGACGTCCTTTTTTCCCCCACAAATAGAGCTTTCTTTTGGTGGTATTTGATCACCTCTGCAGTTTTTATTTTTTGCGCTATAAACAAAAGAAGAGCGACAATTTTGAAAAAAACACAATATTTTTTACTTTTTGCTATAATAAATATCCCAATTTAAAAAAAAAAAAAAAATTTTTTTTCCTCAGTTTCGGCCGATACGTATTCTTCTACATATTTTTGGTAAAAAAAATCGCAATAAGCGTATATTGATTGGTTTGCGCAAAAGTTATAGCGTCTATAAAATACGGGATAGATTTATGGCATTTTTAAAAAAAAATTATTTCTTTTTTTTTTTTTACTAGTAATTGCGGCGATCACAATTTTTTTTCGTGACTGCGACATTATGGGGGACACATCGGACACTTTTGACACATTTTTGGGACCATTCACATTTATACAGCGATCAATGCTATAAAATTGCATTGATTACTGTGTAAATGTGACAGGCAGTGAAGGGGTTAACCACTAGGGGGCGGGGAGGGGTTAAATGTGTTTGCTAGGGAATGCTTCTAACTGTAGGGGGAGGGGACACACAAGGGGAGGAGACCGATCAGTGTTCCTCCGTTCAGAGGAGATCGCTCTCCTCTGAGTTGACAGGACGTGGATCTCTGTGTTTACACACAGAGATCCACGGTCCGGCCCGGTTAACGGGCAATCGCGGGTGCCTGGCGAACATCGCGGCCGCCGGGCACACGCACCGGGTCCCGAGCAACGCGGCGGCGCGTGCGCGCGCCCCCTAGGTGGCCGGGAACCCGAGGCCGTCATATGACGTCAACCCAGGATGGGAGATCCCATCTGTGGACGTCATATGTCTATAGGCGGGTAGGGAAGTGGTTAAAGCATTTGTTAACCCCCCAAAAAAAACACAGATTCTGTTCCTTTAAAGCATGTTATATAGCACAGTACCTGTGCTGTGTAATTTGGCACCCTGTAACACCTGTAATACCTGGCTGATCCTGCCTAGCTGTGCCCTCCCCTCTGCAGACTGACCACGATAATCATGCCTGCTGAGCCCCTGACATCATGGTCCATTTGCGTCCCTCCATCATCCGCAGCCCTGCTCTTCTGTGTCTGTGTCTCCTCTGTCCTCTTTCCCTCCTCCCCTCTCTGCGTGTCAGCACCCACCCCCCTCGCTCCTGCTGCTCTCATATTTCATTAAAGAGCATCCCATCTGTGCTTAGTAAATGTCCCTGTACCTGTGTTAGTGTCACATACCTTACAGTGGAGCCCGAAATCAGGCAGAGTAACAACAGGAACACAGGGACAAGCTGAAGACAATTCAGCACTGATGCTAGGCAGACTCTCTGTTTATATAGGGTGCCTTGTGCCAGGATTCACGGCGGCGTACGTGCGTGCGCGCATGCGTGTTAGCACATTAGCACCTTAGCGCATGCGCGTTCGCGTATTAGAGCATTGACACTCGCGAGTGCGCGTTTGCATGGAGGTGCCATTGTGCATGCCCACTCTGGATGTCATTTGTCTCTGGCTACGGTTCCGTGCATGCACATTGGCATTAGCGGAACGAAGGTTGGCAGCTGCTGCACGGAGACGGGTGCTTGCTGTGTTAGTTCTCTGACAGTTAGGTAAAAAATATGCTTATCTGTATGTATAACAGCGTGGCTCCCAGCGCTTAGCTGACTCGGCTTTCACTCTCTCCTCTCCTCCCCGGCTGACGTCAGCGGAAGAGCTCGGCCCCGCCCACTTGAACTGTAGGTCGGAAGGAGAAGAGATCCAAAGAGGCAGCTGAGCGCTGGAAGCCGCGCTGGTATACATACAGATAAGCATATTTTTTACCTAACACAGGCACAGGGACATTTACTGGTTTATTACAGTGCAGATGGGATGTTTTTATATAATTGGGTTAACAAACACTTTAAGGTGTTTTTACACTATTGGAGGCTCTGTCTCAATTTCTATCCCCACATGTGGAGAGTGTCTTTATTATTCTGGATGGAGATTGGCGTGTAAAAGTGGCTCTTCAATAACATCTAATAAGGCGATATTTGCCAGATATGAGAGTGAATGGCAACAGCATCTGGTGAGCTTTATTCTTACAGGAGTGAAATTGGCACACATCACTTTGGTGAAGGATTTTGGTGGATCAACGAGATTTTGTTTCACAATTTTTTCATCACTTTAAGTTGGACTGTATTACCATATTGATTTGCATATGTTGGAGCATGTATATTTTTGGGGTATGCCATATGGACACTTTTCATTATGTATGGGTGTTTTATGTTGATCATTTAACAATGTTAATATTGAGGAGATTTGTAGATTAATTTAGTGCGCTACTGTGGAATTATTTGTCTCTCTCTCTCTTTTTTATATTGACATTTGTTTCACCTCATTTGCATGTTTATTGAATATTAAGTGGCAGCACAGACAGGTGTTTTTCATTAGCACAGTGCGTACACATATAATAATATACATGTACATATGAATGAGATCTGCTCATATTTGCTAAATATCAAGTAAACTTTCTGGTTTGTAGTGCTACACAGTGTTTGATACTATGGGTATCAGTAGAAGTAGGTTTGGATAGCAATCCTTTTCCCCCCAGAAATGTAGTATATGATGACGGGTTTTTCTTGGCAGTGAATGTAGACAATCAGCAGCTGGCATGATGCTGCATTCAATTTATTTCCCAGAGTGAGAACGGATGTCGTGACTGAGCAGTGTGCAGCAGGGGAATTACGATATGGCTGCCAATCACATCACTGGAAGGGAACTAGGGGAATGCATGCTATGGTAATTCTTCAGTGGCACAATTGGAAGAAATTGTGCCTTATGCCCCGTACACACGGTCGGACTTTGTTCGGACATTCCGACAACAAAATCCTAGGATTTTTTCCGACGGATGTTGGCTCAAACTTGTCTTGCATACACACGGTCACGCAAAGTTGTTGGAAAATCCGATCGTTCTAAACGCGGTGACGTAAAACACGTACGTCGGGACTATAAACGGGGCAGTGGCCAATAGCTTTCATCTCTTTATTTATTCTGAGCATGCGTGGCACTTTGTCCGTCGGATTTGTGTACACACGATCGGAATTTCCGACAACGGATTTTGTTATCGGAAAATTTTATAGCCTGCTCTCAAACTTTGTGTGTCGGAAAATCCGATGGAAAATGTCCGATGGAGCCCACACATGGTCGGAATTTCCGACAACACGCTCCGATCGACATTTTCCAACGGAAAATCCGACCGTGTGTACGGGGCATTATTGTAATTGACACGCACTAGAAAAACGCTTGCATTAATGACCTTAATACTGGCTAACAACCAGTAAATGTACTTTCTTAATAAAACGGGTATGTTACAATATCATCCATTGTGCCACTGGTGTGACTGTACCATCCTCTAGATCCCCTTTTTTCATATAGATGAATGAATGAATGAATGACTTGTATAGCGCTACAAATGCGAACTGAATTGCCTCAAGGCCTCAAGAATGTGTCAGTTATCTGCCCAGGCATCTAAAAAAGAGCAAACACACACCCTTCCCTTTGCTCAACATGCACCTAAGTATGTCATTACTTTTAGGGGCGAGGTTCAGGTTTCGCCGAAGGCTAGTCCTGAGGTTTAAGAATCACTATCCCAGGAAATTTATGGGCAAATTCGCCTAGAAATTTTATAAACCATATGCTATTGTAGTGCCTTTGATCTATGGTCAGCAGATTTTGAAGGTCAAATAAGGGGGTTTTGTTAGCTATAAAAAGGGGGTATAGAGCTGCCATTGTGTCAGTGAATTAGAGTCTGTTGCAGGGAAAGCTCACAAGCTGCATGAGGAGAAGTTATAGTCAGTTAGGAAACAGGATTAATTCTGATTGCTAGCTCTTTAGGGAATCAACCCCTTTACTGCATTCTTTTTTGTTTTCATTATTAGGGGTTTTTTTTGTCTTTCATTTTATTTTGTGGTTTGTGTCACCTTTAGAGGATGGGGAGATATGCTTAGTTTATCATTCGTGGGGACAAATACATCTGTCTATAGCCAGCCTAAAGCACCAAACAGAGAATGGCAGATATCTCCTTTTAGAATGGTAGGTAGGAAGATATCTGCCCTCCCTCAACTGTGCAAGGAACATGTGCAAGGAATCTGTCTGCTAAAATAATGGCTTCAAATGTCAGAAACATTTATTGTCACTACCTATGTGCACCCCTTAATGGCTCAACCCTTACATCTCATGGGGCAGCCAAATCAAAATTGGATTGGACTACTTATGGCTGGCTTATGTGGTATGTCGATCAGGGGATATGGCTGATAAACATCTGCTTTAGAATATGTTTGTCTCTTAAATTTCTTCCCCCTTAATTGTCTGCTCTGTCTCCATTTTCATTTTTTTTACTTTTCTTTTTTCTCCTTCTTCAACTAAAATTATCAGACTGTTTAAAAGGACCCATAACTGACCTGCTGTATACCAGCCTCTGGTATATGTTAAATACTGGGAATAAGCTAAGTTAGCTGGGCGTGTGTTTAGCGTTCTGGGGGAGACATGTAAAACTGAATTATTAAACTGAACAAATTATTTTAGATTTTTATTCAACATAAAACAATCGATAGTAAGAAAGCATGCAACAGACACCTGAACCACTCACATATCCTAATTGATTGTTTGGCATTTATTGCATGTTGTCAGTGGGGCTAATATGAAATCATTGTTAGTCTGCATGAGATTTTCCTGGCAATGGTGTCTCCACTACGAGTGACCAGCACACTTTTTACTACAGTAACAACAAATTCCCCAGCCTCACTAGAATCATTATAATGTGGCTACAGGGTGAACAAACCCAGATAGCAAGGATAACTTGCCACAAATTTGTGGTAGTGTTAAATTGTAAGTCTGTTAACTTGCTGCACATTTTCACTGGCAAGTTGTACACTTTCAGAGCACTTGATGCATCTAGTTGACACTTTTCCAATTTGTAACAAATTTGTGAGGCAAGTCTCTAGCAAGAGCAAAGTTGCAGTGGTGAGTCTACAGCAAGAGCTCTGCAAGTCTACAGCATAAAAATTCAGCCATAGTGCCCCCTGTGGTGGGATGATTATTGCACAACATAACTGAACCAGAACTTGCAGTAGATTTGCAGAATGTTTGTAAAGAAAGTTGATCTGGAGTCATGCAATGTGGACTTTCTGCAAATGTGCAACAAGCTTGTGAAGCCTGGCAAGTCTAGCAATAGGTTAGCAAGCCATTTTCAAACTTGCAGCACAGTTGCTTGCTATCTGGGAATGGGAGGCAACTGCCTTATGAGGCCCTCATGAGAATCCATGGAAGCACCGTACTGAAGGATAAGCTAGAAAATATAGAGAGTTTTAGAATTAGGGGACAAGGGCCAAGCTTTGGAAAAAGGAGGGAGTTTAAGAAGGATGGGGAGAACAGCATGACTGAGGGACCTGCAGAGTGTAGAGGCTCCGATTATCTACAAAACATTAAACACTTGACCAATCCCTCCTTCCAAAATGACCAGACGACACATTTTATTTGGAGTCGAATGGCCATAGCAGCCTTTTATCACAAACCATTAATTACAACATTCACAAGAAAACAAGTTTATGCATATATATATATATACACAGTCAATGCATAACAAATAAACCAACCTCAGCTTATGCCCAGTCTAAGGTCTTTGAAGGCCTATATACTCACTTTGTCTGTTGTAGACATACAGAGAAACATATGAGCAAACACATTTGCACACACAATTTTTAAAGTATTGTGTCCTTATTGTAAAAAGGTCATTAATGAAAAACTAGCTTACAGAAAACACTTGCACATTGCAATGATATTCAGAATATGATACATTTTCAGCAGATAATAACACTTTAATGGAGCCTGGGAGATTTCCCACATGTTCAGACTCCACCTGGAATTTATCTGTGCAGCTGCATGAATTTGCAGACTACCCACTGGAGGACAATGTTACTCTAAAAGATTTTGTTTGCCTTAACTAATAAGATTTTTGCCATCGGGAACACTTCCCTTAAAATTGGTTCTTGCTAGCTTTTTTAACACTTTTTACATTGTATTTATTTAAAATTTTTCTTATAGCCTTTTAGGTCATATACCCATCAATAGCATTGTAAGATGATCATAATTTTGGTGAATATATGATGCTACAGAAGGGTTAGGTAAATAGTGTCATTTTTACAAGTGTCGTAAATAAAAAACATTTGTCTAGCCCTCCATCACAAATCAGATTGTACCTCTCAGACACAAATTGCCAAGTAAAAATAAAAAAAAAAAGTCTGACTTGTTATTATGGGCAACAGAGACAACATTCATTTAAGGATCTATAAAAAAAATGTAAAAAAATGACATTTAACCGCTTCGGCCCAGAAGATCTTACCCCCAGAGCACTTTTTGCAATTCGGCACTGCGTCGCTTTAACTGACAATTGCGCGGCCGTGCAACGTTACACCAAAACAAAATTGACGTCCTTTTTTCCCACAGAGATTTCTTTTGGTGGTATTCGATCACCTCTGCGGTTTTTATTTTTTGCGCTATAAACAAAGAAAGAGCGACAATTTTAAAAAACAATATTTTTTACTTTTTGCTATAATAAATATCCCCAAAAAATATATAAAAAAACAAATTTTTTCCTTAGTTTAGGCCGATATGTATTCTTCTACATACTTTTGGTAAAAAAATCGTAATAAGCGTATATTGATTGGTTTGCACAAAAGTTATAGCGTCTACAAAATAGGGAATACATTTATGGCATTTTTATTATTTTCTTTATTAGTATTGGCGGCGATCTGCAATTTTTATCGTGACTGCGACATTATGGACACATCGGACACTTTTGACACTATTTTGGGACCATTGTCATTTATACAGCGATCAGTGCTATAAAAATGCACTGATTACTGTGTAAATGACACTGGCAGGGAAGGGGTTAAACCCTAGGGGGCTATCAAGGGGTTAAGTGTGTCCTAGGGAGTGATTCTAACTGTGGGGTGGGTGGGCTACCACTGATAGCGATCACTGCTCCCGATGACAGGGAGCAGTAGACCTCTGTCATGTCATTAGGCAGAACAGGGAAATGCCTTGTTTACATAGGCATCTCCCCGTTCTGCTGCTCCGTGACATGATCGCGGGACACCAGCGGACATCGAGTCTGCGGGACCCGAGGGCACGGTCAAGCTGTACGTGGCGGGCGCACCACTAGCCCCGCAAATTAAAGGGGACGTACTGGTACGTCCATTTGCCCAACGCTGCCATTGTGCTGATGTATATTGGCGTGCGGCCGTCGGCAAGTGGTTAATAAGGCTACGTAAAGGAAACCTGTAATGAGAGAAACATGGAGGCTGCCATTGCTCACTAGGGATGAGCTTCGAGTTCGAGTCGAACTCATGTTCGACTCGAACATTGGCTGTTCGCAAGTTCGCCGAACAGCTAACAATTTGGGGTGTTCGCGGCAAATTCGAATGCCGCAGAACACCCTTTAAAAGTCTATGGGAGAAATCAAAAGTGCTAATTTTAAAGGCTAATATGCAAGTTATTGTCATAAAAAGTGTTTGGGGACCCGGGTCCTGCCCCAGGGGACATGGATCAATGCAAAAAAAAGTTTTTAAAAACGGCCGTTTTTTCAGGAGCAGTGATTTTAATAATGCTTAAAGTCAAACAATAAAAGTGTAATATCCCTTTAAATTTCGTACCTGGGGGGTGTCTATAGTATGCCTGTAAAGAGGCGCATGTTTCCTGTGTTTAGAACAGTCTGACAGCAAAATTACATTTTGAAGGAAAAAACTCATTTAAAACTACCCGCGGCTATTGCATTGCCGACAATACACATAGAAGTTCATTGATAAAAACGGCATGGGAATTCCCCAAAGGGGAACCCCGAACCAAAATTAAAAAAAAAAAATGACGTGGGAGTCCCCCTAAATTCCATACCAGGCCCTTCAGGTCTGGTATGGATATTAAGGGGAACCCCGGCCAAAATTAAAAAAAAAAAATGACGTGGGGTTCCCCCTAAATTCCATACCAGACCCTTCAGGTCTGGTATGGATTTTAAGGGGAACCCCGCGCCAAAAAAAAAAAAAAAAACGGCGTGGGGTCCCCCCAAAAATCCATACCAGACCCTTATCCGAGCACGCAACCTGGCAGGCCGCAGGAAAAGAGGGGGGGACGAGAGTGCGCCCCCCCCTCCTGAACCGTACCAGGCCACATGCCCTCAACATTGGGAGGGTGCTTTGGGGTAGCCCCCCAAAACACCTTGTCCCCATGTTGATGAGGACAAGGGCCTCATCCCCACAACCCTGGCCGGTGGTTGTGGGGGTCTGCGGGCGGGGGGCTTATCGGAATCTGGAAGCCCCCTTTAACAAGGGGACCCCCAGATCCCGGCCCCCCCCTGTGTGAAATGGTAAGGGGGTACAAAAGTACCCCTACCATTTCACTAAAAAACTGTCAAAAATGTTAAAAATGACAAGAGACAGTTTTTGACAATTCCTTTATTTAAATACTTCTTCTTTCTTCTATCTTCCTCCATCTTCTGGTTCTTCTGGTTCTTCTGGCTCTTCTGGTTCTTCCTCCGGCGTTCTCGTCCAGCATCTCCTCCGCGGCGTCTTCTATCTTCTTCTCCTCGGGCCGCTCCGCACCCATGGCATGGGGGGAGGCTCCCGCTCTTCTCTTCTTCTTCATCTTCTTCTCTTCTTCTTTTCTTCTCTTCTTCATTTTCTTCTCCGGGCCGCTCCTCACACATGCTAGCATGGCGGGAGGCTCCCGCTGTGTGACGGCGCTCCTCGTCTGACAGTTCTTAAATAACGGGGGGCGGGGCCACCCGGTGACCCCGCCCCCCTCTGACGCACGGTGACTTGACGGGACTTCCCTGTGACGTCACGGGGAATGCCACAGGGAAGTCCCGTCATGTCCCGTGCGTCAGAGGGGGGCGGGGTCACCGGGTGGCCCCGCCCCCCGTTATTTAAGAACTGTCAGACGAGGAGCGCCGTCACACAGCGGGAGCCTCCCTTCATGCCAGCATGGATGCGGAGCGGCCCGGAGAAGAAAATGAAGAAGAGAAGAAGAGAAGAAGAGAAGAAGATGAAGAAGAAGAGAAGAGCGGGAGCCTCCCCCCATGCCATGGGTGCGGAGCGGCCCGAGGAGAAGAAGATAGAAGACGCCGCGGAGGAGATGCTGGACGAGAACGCCGGAGGAAGAACCAGAAGAGCCAGAAGAACCAGAAGAACCAGAAGATGAAGGAAGATAGAAGAAAGAAGAAGTATTTAAATAAAGGAATTGTCAAAAACTGTCTCTTGTCATTTTTAACATTTTTGACAGTTTTTTAGTGAAATGGTAGGGGTACTTTTGTACCCCCTTACCATTTCACACAGGGGGGGGGCCGGGATCTGGGGGTTCCCTTGTTAAAGGGGGCTTCCAGATTCCGATAAGCCCCCCGCCCGCAGACCCCCACAACCACCGGCCAGGGTTGTGGGGATGAGGCCCTTGTCCTCATCAACATGGGGACAAGGTGTTTTGGGGGGCTACCCCAAAGCACCCTCCCAATGTTGAGGGCATGTGGCCTGGTACGGTTCAGGAGGGGGGGGGCCGCACTCTCGTCCCCCCCTCTTTTCCTGCGGCCTGCCAGGTTGCGTGCTCGGATAAGGGTCTGGTATGGATTCTTGGGGGGAGCCCACGCCGTTTTTTTTTTTTTGGTGCGGGGTTCCCCTTAAAATCCATACCAGACCTGAAGGGTCTGGTATGGAATTTAGGGGGAACCCCACGTCATTTTTTTTTTTTAAATTTTGGCCGGGGTTCCCCTTAATATCCATACCAGACCTGAAGGGCCTGGTATGGAATTTAGGGGGACTCCCACGTCATTTTTTTTTTTAAATTTTGGTTCGGGGTTCCCCTTTGGGGAATTCCCATGCCGTTTTTATCAATGAACTTCTATGTGTATTGTCGGCAATGCAATAGCCGCGGGTAGTTTTAAATGAGTTTTTTCCTTCAAAATGTCATTTTGCTGTCAGACTGTTCTAAACACAGGAAACATGCGCCCCTTTACAGGCATACTATAGACACCCCCCAGGTACGAAATTTAAAGGGATATTACACTTTTATTGTTTGACTTTAAGCATTATTAAAATCACTGCTCCTGAAAAAACGGCCGTTTTTAAAACTTTTTTTTGCATTGATCCATGTCCCCTGGGGCAGGACCCGGGTCCCCAAACACTTTTTATGACAATAACTTGCATATTAGCCTTTAAAATTAGCACTTTTGATTATTCATGTTCGTGTCCCATAGACTTTAACGGTGTTCGCGTGTTCGAACGAACTTTTTTCCTGTTCGCATGTTCTGGTGCGAACCGAACAGGGGGGTGTTCGGCTCATCCCTATTGCTCACCTATCCTTCAAAACCTAAAGCCTTGAACACTTGGGCCAAATATTTTCTGAAATTGGTCAGTTTGGCAGAGACTGGCTGACTTTTGGCCCATGTGTACACCTGTCTGTTCAAGAGAAGTTGGTCTCACGACCGGCACAGCGGGGGAGATCACTGCACTAACATTGCTTGTGTTAGGACAGCGTTCTGTCTGTTTTGCTCGGTCACTCCGCTGGGTTGAACGGAAAAAACTCCTAGTGTGTGTACCAGGCTTTAGGCTTTAAAATTACAAGGCAACGGCCTGAAACAATCATACAGGCAAGGATTTCTGAGTTTCTGATCTGCATATTTGTTCCTGGTCAGTGACCCAGAGGGTCAAGGTAACAATCAGGCAACCAGCATTAAGGTGAAACTAATTTGCTATTAATTGTTTCTAAAGTTACAGCAGCTCTTTTTGCAGCACTTTTACCTGTGATAGTCTGTATATAGGTCTATGAGGTGGATTTACTAAAGGCAAATAGACTGTGCACTTTGCAAGTGCAGTTGCACATGGCAAATGCAGCTGCTCCAGAACTTAGTAATTGTAGGGAAGCTTCAGTTTGCAAAGAATACCCAATCACATGCAAGGAAAATAATGCTTGCACATGATTGGATGATGGATGTTAGCAGAACTTCCCTTATTTACTAAGCTCTAAAGCAACTGCACTTGCAGAGTGCAATTGCACTTCCAAGGTGCACAGTCTATTTGCCTTTAGTAAATCAACCTAACTTAGGTTGTTAATAGTTTTTTCATTCTTGCTTCTAAGTATGCAATTGAATGATTAAATGTCAGAATTTCAGAGGGCAGTAGAGGCATTTGACAATTGAATAACATAAAGTAGGGTTTAGTGATGGGAAAACAGGGCTTAATCTTGAATTGGACATACATCAAGGGCCCAAAGCTTTTGTTCTGTTTTACATACTGATATTTGCAATGGCATACCTGTTTAGACTTGCTGAATTGCACTATCCACAGGCAGCTTAACTCTTGAAACACAGAGGGTTAAATCCAACACAATTTTAGTTGATATAAGTGCAGTACAGAGAATGTTTTTCTAGTCTTCTGAAGTGAAACAAGGCAATAACTTTCCTATACCCTGTCATTGTCTCACTAATGCTGACTGAGGAACATGAAGCAGGGAGGATCTAACTAGAACTGTACCAACTAGCACTAAATAAACAAGTGACTGCCCCACCTCTCCAATCAGAACACTTTGCATTTATTCAGAAAGTGCTAAGAATTCTCTGAATGGTGCCCGTCTTGAGCAACCGACCTCCTGTATTTGAAATGCATCAGGAGAGCAGCTCAGCATGGGGACCAGAAGCAAGTGAAGATTACTAGAATAGTGGTGTTTACGTCAGTGATTCCCAGCTTCCAAGGGGATTGCCAATGGTATAGTATATACATAGCTACATTGGTCCAAGCTGGATCAATCTAACTATGAAAAAAAGAAATCTAACATCCTGCACATACCTGCCTTTTCTTCGCTCCCCTGCCATTTCCATTTACCATGTGGTCCTCCAGGTATCCAGATCATGCAACTCACCTCTTTCCTTTATGTGACGGTACTGCTACACTGTGAATGACCCAGTGCTGTCACATGGGGCCAAAAGAACCCCTTAGCTCTGTGTAAGCCTTGGCTGGGATCCAAGTGGGATTTACACAAGGTTTTTTCCTGCAAGGAAAATAAAAGTTAGGTATAAAACAGATACTATGGAAGATGGCTATAAATTGAACCAATTGCTTTGCCTTTCATGAGCAAAGAACAGGTTCACTTTAAGGTCTTTAATATTTAATTGAATTTCAGTTGATTTGTTAAATATTTTAAATTAATCAACAACAAGGGATGACTTGCAATACAACCCCAACTCAATATCTACGAGGTAAGTTATATAGGATTTCAAACCCATGAAACATTGCATGCAATTTTTGCATTTTATAACAGTTATCAAATGATATACTTTGCACGATCATGTGATTACTGGAATTTTTAAATTCTAAAACATCATGTTTAAACGGTAATAGTCATTTATAGAAAGTAACAAAAATATAGATGAACTGTAGAGAGTTTGGCTGCAGGGCTGACTTTCTACTATTGCCCTTTTAACACCTAAACATAAAAGAAAAATTGGATATAATGTGAATCAACGTGTCTTAAGCTGAACTCATCATGGAGACCTTTTAACTTTATTTTTGTTTTCCCCGTAACATAATTCCAGCTTTGTAACCCCAGGACTAAAGATAAATAGCTTGAGAGATTCATGGATGATTTGATCTAAAGAAAGTTGTGATACTTATTTTATTAAATGATGCCCTGAAAACAGATTTATTCATTAATTTAGTAGAACATTCATAAACATGTCACAAAGATGCAAATAAATACAGAGATGAAAGAGAATGAAATATACTGTGTTGCTTGAAAAAAGATGCAAGCAGCTTCTTTTTTTTTAATACTGTGTCTCCTTTCAACAGAAAATGCTAAGTGTCTGAGTTATACTGTTAACATTTCTGTGCTAAATATATTTGTACCTGTTTTTGTACAAGCACAACCTACGTCACAACAAAAAAAGTTGGTGACTTTGATGGAGCTGCAAAACTCTGTAATAATATATATATATTTTTTTCAAATATACATTTTATTTAATTTTAGAAATGCCCAACATGGGCTTAGACAATACAATACAATACAATACACACATACATTGGGAGCAACTAGGATGGGGAGGGAAGGGACACAGTTGACTTATCACATGAAGGGAAGGAGAGGCAAGTTCATCCACATTTCAAAATTATTAGTGTACTTCGAGAGACAAAAAAAAAACCTCCCAATTACTTGTTGAGAGGCCGAAGCTCCCCACATCAGAGAATCTCCATCAGGAGGAGGTAAACAAAGAAAAATCTCAGTTATCCTTCGCCTCCACTAACCTCCAATCACCCCCCACCCTACCCAGGCGAAACCTCAGTGCCTAAGGGGGGAGGGGCAACAGAAGGACACTAGACAATACATAAGGGAAGGGAGGGATAGGAAGGGGAGGAGAGGTGGAAGGAAGGGTATGGGGCGGTTGTGGGGAAGGAGGGGATGTGAAGAGCTCTGGTTGATTCAGGACGGCCTTGAATTCTGCGTTAACTGGGGAATTGATCTCATCAGGAAGTTCTAAGGGTGATGCCCTCTGAAGACACTGTAATAATATTTGCTAATATCCTGCAATAGAGATGACCCACCATAGTGCAGTGACCTTATATAATATAAGCTTTTGCATTGTGATAATTACTGAAAGTTAGAAAATTAGTCCTTACCGCAAACAGTGACATTGTCACTGGTCTACATTACCCAATTAAAAGCCCATCAGAAGCAAGGTCCAGTAAAATGGCTCTTAAAAGTCCATAACAACAGAAATATTAAACATGAAATATTGTCCAACCCAAAGTATAAATGTAAAATACACTGGCACTATTATCAGATGTGGATTGTAGAATATATATTATATATATATACTGTGTGTGTATGTATATGTATATACAGTATCTCACAAAAGTGAGTGCACCCCTCACATTTTTGTAAATATTCTATTATTTCTATTATATCTTTTCATGTGACAACACTGAACAAATGGCACTTTGCTACAATGTAAAGTAGTGAGTGTGCAGCTTGTATAGTGTAAATTTGCTGTCCTCTCAAAATAATTCAACACACAGACATTAATGTCTAAGCCGCTGGCAACAAAAGTGAGTATATCCCTAAGTGAAAATGTCCAAATTGGGCCCAATGTGTCAATATTTTGTGTGGCCACCATTATTTTCCAGCACTGCCTTAACCCTCTTGAGCATGGAGTTCACCAGAGCTTCACAGGTTGCCACTGCAGTCCTCTTCCACTCCTCCATGAGGGGATCATGAAGCTGGTGGATTTTAGAGACACTCCTCCACCCTCCGTTTTGAGGATGCCCCACAGATGCTCAGTAGGGTTTAATTCTGGAGACATGCTTGGCCAGTCCATCTATAAACAAGACCAAGGATAAATCAAAGGCAAAAACCAAGCTTAACTTACCGACCAGCCCGCAGACAACCAAGTAAACCTGAAATGTGTGCTAACTAAACCCCTGTATTTAATACAGACTGTTGGACAGGTTAATTTGGTCAGTTGGCTGACTGGTTGGTGAGTTGAGCTATGGAATGTTCTGTTTTTGTCAACCAAGTAAACCTGTCTAACAGTATGCGTTAAAAGCAGGTGTTTAGTCTGCAGATATTTGCAAATGCATGCGTAAGCCACAGAGCCTGGTCAAGGCACCCTGGTATCTGTGGTACCTAACACTAACTTATATTCATGGTTCCCTCAATGAACTGTAGCTCCCCAGTGCCGGCAGCACTCATGCAGCCCCAAACCATGACACTCCCACCACCATGCTTGACTGTAGGCAAAACACACTTGTCTTTGTACTCCTCTCCTGGTTGCCGCAACACACGATTGACACCATGTGAACCAAATAAGTTTATCTTGGTCTCATCAGACCAAAGGCATGGTTCCAGTAATCCATGTCCTTAGTCTGCTTGTCTTAAGCAAACCGTTTGCCGGCTTTCTTGTGCATCATCTTTAGAAGAGGCTTCCTTTTGGGACCACAGCCATGCAGACCAATTTAATGCAGTGTGCGGCGTATTGTCTGAGCAATGCTGGCAGCATTCATATATCTATTTCCCAAAGACAACCTCTGGATATGACGCTGAGCACGTGCACTCAACTTCTTTGGTCGACCATGGCGAGGCCTGTTCTGAGTGGAACCTGTCCTGATAAACCACTGTATGGTCTTGGCCACCATGCTGCAGCTCAGTTAAGGGTCTTGGCAATCTTCTTATATCCTAGGCCATCTTTATGTAGAGCAACAATTCTTTTGTTCAGATCCTCAGAGAGTTCTTTGCCATGAGGTGCCATGTTGAACTTCCAGTGACCAGTATGAGAGAGTGAGAGCGATAACACCAAATTTAACACACCTACTCCCCATTAATACCTGAGACCTTGTAACACTAACGAGTCACATGACACCGGGAGGGAAAATGGCTAATTTGGACATTTTCACTTGGGAGTGTACTCATTTTTGTTGCCAGCGGTTTAGACATTAATGGCTGCGTGTTGAGTTATTTTGAGGGGACAGCAAATTTACACTGTTATACAAGCTGTACACTCACTACTTTACATTGTAGCAAAGTGTCATTTCTTCAGTGATGTCACATGAAAAGGTATAATAAAATATTTACAAATATTGTGTGTGTATATATGTATATATATATGTATGTAGCGCTGGTAGATTTATGATCTGCCATCTGATAGGTAAATTTAGTGAATTGCTCGTTAGAGGAAGTTAGATTTGCCTCTGTTCCAGCTTGGCTGACGTTGCGTGTGATTCCACACTGAGCCGATGGGTGTCATTGTTACCCTTAGCTGGTGTTGGAAAAGCAACGTGTCGAAGCGTATGAGTGCTCCTCTGTCCCGGAGACAACTCGGTGGAGGTGGTCCTCCGAGTTGCATTCTGGGAGAGGGTATTTATGGGACAGACGCCATGTTTAGGGGTTCGTTTTACAGCCACCTGCTGGCCCTCCTGGCCAACAGGTATGTGTTAGAATACCACCTCGTGGTCCTCCGTTCCGGAGGCCGGCATAGCTGCGGCACATGGGTGGGCCCAGAAGTCTGTCTGGGGCCTACCACAGCAGCCGAGGAATGGTCCTAAACTGTCTATTCAGAGTGAAGAAGCTGGACAACCGAGGAGATCCCAGGGGAGGATCACGCAGAGTGCTGGTCTGGAGAGGGGCTTGGTGACTCGGTTGGAGGACGTATCCTGAAGTAGTCTTATTACATAGTACTGCCGGGTTGGCTTAGAGGTCCAAGTACTGTGTCTGACATTCACCGCTAACCGGTGCATCCTGTGGCAGAGGATCATACGGGTTTATTCCAAGAAAGTCTGTGGCAGAGACTTTTGTTCGTGCTATGTACTGGCTGCTAGGCAAGTGAGAGAGGCCTATCCAGGTGAGCAAAGATCGTGTCCCACAAGGGGATCGCATTCAATTATAGTATTCAACTTTAAAGGACGTTCTAAAGAATCCTAAAGAAAGGTATTTGAGCTTCCCTGCAGTTTCCCTCCTGCCTCTTTCCTGCTACTTCCTTCGTTACTTGGTTCAATAAAGCATTGAAAACGTACTCAAGTGTTGGTGCTTATATCGTCCAGAGGTAAACTCAATGGAACCCTAGACCTGGTGCCGGTGAAACAGAGGTATCGAGAGTAAAGGTATAAATAAGGTCACTCACCTGTCCATGTATCCCTCGATTTCAGCACCCCTAGCTGATCCGTCCATTGGCTTCGGGTACAGGTGCCGGCATCCTTGCGGCTTCACAGCCTGTTACTGCTACTACTGCTCATGTGCGAGTTGCCCTGCACTTTCTGAATGGCACCGCTGTATTCTGGGACCTGTGTTTCTCCCAGAAGGCAGCGGGGGGGTTATGGGAAGGAGGAGGGGCTGGAAATTTTGTAGATCGCTGCATCATTGCGCAGCAATCTTACCCGAATGTGGGAGTGGGTACCTAGTTTTGACAGGTATCCGATCCCCCCTACCCCCAAAAAAATGCCAAAAGTGGCAGTGGAGGGGGGGAGGGTGCTTTAAGGCTCCCATCTGAAGACAGAACCTTAGTTTGGACAGAGGTTTGTGCTCCAGCCAGGAGACCTAAAAAGCTGCTGCAACTAGCAAGTCCAAGGGTCCAAGAGTCTGTAAGTTTCAGGAGAGCCCAGGGTTTCGGGGGAACCCCTTTCCCTGTGGGCGGGTGACTATGGATGGACGCGACGGGCCCGGCCTCCCCCCTTGGTTGCCTGGATACCTAGACGCGGCTGCCTTTTCCCAGCCTGACGCTCTTCCGTCATGGAACAGCGCCGGGAGTCGGGACATGCGCAGTACGCGCCTGCGGCCGACCTGGATGATGTCACGTCGGCTACGCCGATTGGTGACTACAGGTGGGGCGGGTGTACAAGAGACGCCGCAATGGCGTCTCCTACAACATTACCTGCACTAACTACTATTTGTGGTGGGACGGCGCACCAGCGCTCCACCACCAACTACCATACCTACATTCTTTACAACTAGGTAAGCTTACAACGCTCTTATCTCCTTTCCTCCCTTCCATTCCCACTTAATTCAGATGCTACTTTATCTTATCATTTGTGTCTACCTATTTTAACAGACTCAGCAAGATTGGGGATATAAATCGCTGGGAACTATTATGGTCTTATATGTAGATGAACCATATGAGTCAGTTTATGACCAACAATTGTTTCTCCCCTGTTCTACCTATTTGCTGGGAACTACCTCTATCTAACAGAGAAACAGCTGAGGGTTGGTTACTTCTGCCCCCTCCCGCTTCTAAATATAGCCTCACATTAATTTGGGTAAGTCTTATTGTACTATATCTCATTCCAATAAAAGCTACATATCTATGGACATGTGAGTTATACTACCACTATTGGGAATTACTTATATTTACTAAACTCGTATATATACATATATACATTAATAACCACACATATACCGCATAGCTCATCTGTCACCACTATCTCTAATCCATAATATTCTTTTCTCTTTCCCCTCTTTTCCCTCACCCCTCCCCTCCCCCTCCCCCCCCCCCCTCCTCCCCCTCCATCCCTTTCCCTCATCATCCCTTTCCTTCCTTTCCCTGCCCTTTGTTTCCCCCCCCCCTGTTCCCCCCCCCCTCCCCTCCTTTTTCCCTCCCCCCCTCCTTTCCCCTTCCCCCCCCCCTTCCCCCTTTTTTCCCCTTTCCTCCTCCTCTGCCCCTCCCCCTCTTGCTGTCTCCCTTTTTCCATACTTTTTTCCTCTCTTTGTTTTTTATTTTTTGCCTTTCTCTCCCCCCCCACCCAATATATATTCTATTCCAATTTACCTACATATTTTTTTTTTATCCCTCATTACACATCTACATTATGTTACATCCGTCCCCACATTGCCCCTTTTCCGGCTTGATATGCTTGCAGTGTTGGTGTCCTCCTGGTGTCCCTGTTTCTAACGGCCCCCATGTATTATCTGTTGACCCGTATGAAAATATGCATATTAATTTTGTATATATACAAAAATAACTTGGGAAGGCTGTTAATAATGTACTATCCATTACAGCTATCGTAGTATATGCTCCTGAAGAAGCGCTTGAGCGCGCAACATGTCGAGCCCATAATCTTTTACAGAATCTTGGCTACCATCACCACATGGCGCTGATTCAACGATATGTACTGTAACTATATAGATCAATAGGTTGTCTGTATCCCTTATTGATCCAATAGCTCCGTTGTCTCTTGATCTACTTTGTATGGAGTGCATATTCTGTAAATGATGTTTACTATATAAGGTTTTATCCTGTCTTTGTCTTTCCGTGCTTTTAATACACCATTTTTTGAAATGAAATAAAACTAGAATTTTAATGATACAAGTATCTTTATTGTGCCTATAAAGTCTTGGTGCCTGCCCACACTCCTACGTCCTTTAAACAATTTATATTAGACGTGGCACACATACTTACCTTGTATCCGCATGACCACTGTGCGATGATACGTCCCCTAATTATGTAAGGTCACTCACCTGTCCATGTATCCCTCGATTTCAGCACCCCTAGCTGATCCGTCCATTGGCTTCGGGTACAGGTGCCGGCATCCTTGCGGCTTCACAGCCTGTTACTGCTACTACTGCTCATGTGCGAGTTGCCCTGCACTTTCTGAATGGCACCGCTGTATTCTGGGACCTGTGTTTCTCCCAGAAGGCAGCGGGGGGGTTATGGGAAGGAGGAGGGGCTGGAAATTTTGTAGATCGCTGCATCATTGCGCAGCAATCTTACCCGAATGTGGGAGTGGGTACCTAGTTTTGACAGGTATCCGATCCCCCCTACCCCCAAAAAAATGCCAAAAGTGGCAGTGGAGGGGGGGAGGGTGCTTTAAGGCTCCCATCTGAAGACAGAACCTTAGTTTGGACAGAGGTTTGTGCTCCAGCCAGGAGACCTAAAAAGCTGCTGCAACTAGCAAGTCCAAGGGTCCAAGAGTCTGTAAGTTTCAGGAGAGCCCAGGGTTTCGGGGGAACCCCTTTCCAGAGGCCAGTGCAGGGAAGTGCTGCAATTAAAGTCTGGAGAGCCAGGAGAGCCAGAGAGCGAGGACTGCAATCTGAGAGAGCCAAGTAGCTCAATATTTTCCGTTATCTGTTTTTTTGGTGGAGAAGAACTCCTGAGTGCCTGAGTGCGCAAATGTGTCTGTGGACTTTCCTTTTGCTAAATACAAATGGCCTACCAAACCTTTAAGGCTGGGTTCACACTGCAGCATGGAGTGGCTCACAGCAGGGGTCCGGTGCGTCCCCATTCACCGATTCAGGTCCGATTTCAGCCCCAATTTTTGTCTGAATTCAAACCTGAAATGGACCAGAAGACACACAGGACTCCTGTGCAATTCGTATCAGAGCCGTTCCCGAGATGTGTAAGCCAGCTCCATAGAGAGCCGGTCACAGTCTCCTGACATGCGAATCGGATGCAGAGAAATCCACATCCAATTCTGCAATAGTGTGAACCCAGCTTTAAACACAGTTCGGATTGGTATAGATTGGCTAAAATGCTACCATTGAACTAGCATCCCCAAATTCACTAACATCCTTTACTTGCATACTATACAGTTTATATATTTATGCATATATTATTTACTGTCTCCATGGATACCAGATTACTATAATTTAAAGTACAACTACATGCTCCCTTATGGCAGTCTAGTTACTATGTGAGGCACTAACCATATTAAGTAAGAAAAATCTTCCTTGGACAGAGAAAACAGTGAGAACAAATGCACTTATAAGTAATATAAAAAAAAACATATTTTTCCTATTGAGAGGTCATAGTTCTACATTACAGTGTTACTAAACCCACAACAGTAAAATCAGGCTGTATATGCAATGCTGCATCCCAAAGATTGTTCGAAACAAATAAAATACCAGAATATGGTGTCACTGAAGCCTAAAGGCATCTCCCAAGCATCAAACAAAAAATTTGCCGTGCTTCACCATTGAAAATATTACTGAAAAAATTATAAATAAAACCACAAAACTATATAGGTATACTCTATACAAAAAAATAAAATATTCAATAGGTGATCAAGTCCATATGTGAACTGTCCATAAGTGCCACACAAAAAATGGATGATGAAAATATATGTATATAGAAATTGATGCAAAAGTAAAAATAATAAATATTAAGAGTAGTGTTGACCATAAACTCCATGAGTGTCCCTTAAAGTGATTTCTTAGAAGTTCCCACAAACATCGCTCTTAAAACAAATCCGTGATCTGTGTTCCCTTCACCAGATGTACTCTCACCTGAGGGGTATGACCACACTTTTACATATGGTCTATGTGTGCTTTTGTCCCTCTCCAGAGGACTAGAACTTGCTCCGAAACATAGGATATCATTCAATGCTTCTTAATATGCTGCACCAGCTCTGGGTGTCTCCATGCTTCCATACATATAAAAGGAGAAACATGGTGCTTAAAGTGGAGCTCCACCCAAAAGGGGAAGCTGCACTTGTTTGCTCCCCCCCCCCCTTTGGTGCCACATTTGGCACCTTTTCAGCGGAGAGGGGGGAGCGGGTACCTGACAGGTACCCATCCCCACTTCCAGGAGACCTCGCTGCAGACCTCGTTGCAGGAATTCGGCCCCCCTCCTCCTTCCTCTGCCACTGGGCCAGTTAGAAAGCACAGCACTCTTCGCGCATGCACAGTAGGGAACCGGCTGTGAAGTTGAAAGGCCGGTTTTCCTTGCCATAAATGGTGGTGGCAGCACCCAAGAGCCGATCAGAAAATCGGCTGGGATGCCATCATCCATTGACTTGTAAGTGTCCTAATATTAAAAGTCAGCAGGTACAGTATTTGTAGCTGCTGACTTTTATTTTTTTGGTGGAGGGGCTGGACCTATTGTTTAAAATAAATGTATTCACAAATACAAGCTAATACAACAGATTTGTGAAAGGTGCTACCAGCGCACCACACTATGATTCGCATGCAATACACCAGAAGAAGCAATACATCAGTGTAGTTACCACAGAATTTGTTCCGAAGAGCGTTGTGACATCATCCAGCCCCTCCCCTACGCGTTACTCCACAGGGTCTCGTGGCTTCCTCAAGGTAATAATCTCTCAAGCATGTCACATTTGAAGTCTTATTTAAAGGACACTCTCCAGACTGTATTAAAAAAATGTTTTGCTTTAGTAAATGCCCCCAATGGCTTCCCTATTAGCCTTTTGGCCTATGGCATAGTACCCTCTGGGAATCTAGTCTAGGGCTGATTTGCTAATATCTAGTGGAAGCTACAAATGGCCATATCACATTGCACACATAGTCTATCTTGTTGCTGTCAGGAAGCAAGTCCCGAGCAATCAAATGCAATAGACGCTGGAGAGAGTACAGATGGACAGGAAGTGGCTAAAAGAGGCTGCAGGTGATCAGCAGCACTGAGAAACAAAACAAGATGAAAAGCAATCAACAAAGTATTTTATGAAAAAAGGCAATTATATATGATATGCACAGCAATCTTAGCATCCGGCTATGGTTTAGGACTAGGAAAATTGTATGTTTGTGAGCAGAGGTTGATAATGGAGCCATCTCCTTTTTCCTCTCAGTACAGGTTTCCTTTGAATGCAAACATATAAAAGAAAACATGTTAATTATGTCAATTATTGTGAAGAGGAATATGACATTTATTTTGAATTACTGTTTTTTTAAAAACAGGACTTCAGGTTGTAAAATTGCTTTATGGAATCACACCCAGTATAAAACCAATATCTGTATGTTTTATATCCTATTTAAAACCTGTGGTAGCTAATTTTGCAATCTCTCTGAAATTACACTGTTTTATCCTGGGAGAAAGTACTTTCATTAGTCATTTATATATAATTCAAGGGTCTGATAGCTGTTTCACTTATTATTCCATTCTTGACCTTCAAAGTTAAAATATTTAACTAGCACATATGAGAAGCGTATTTGAAGAGACCTGTGTGTGCATATAGGTAAAGACAGCCAGTCACATCTGTGCACACAATTTGTGTTAGTTGATGCAATAGATTTTATTAGCTGGTAGTGGCCGGCAGGCAGTGTTTGCATTAAATATACATAAGTGTAGCTGACTGTACAGAGCTCCCTTTGACAACATTAGAAAAAAAAGCTGCATTTCCTAGAAGTAGAAAATTGGCTAGAATAATTCCTTTGAAATAACATTTGCTTTTTATATACAGTGTATTAATTGGACAATTCTTATGTAGCATACCATAAAAGATATATACACTATATTGCGAAAAGTATTGGGATGCCTGACTCCACACGCTCATGAACTTTAATGGCATCCCAGTCTTAGGCTACTTTCACACTGGGGCATCGGCAGTAAAGCGGCACTTTGCCGACACTTCAGCGCTGCCCATTGATTTCAATGGGCAGGGGCGCTGTAGGAGCAGTGTATACACCGCTCCTACAGCGCCTCAAAGATGCAGCTTGCACAACTTTTGTTTAGCGTCCTGCCAGCGCACCGCTCCAGTGTGAAAGCACTCGGGCCCAGTGTGCAAGCACTCTGGCTTTCACACTGGAGTGAGAGGAGAGGCTCTATGCAGCCACTATTTTTAGCACTATAGCGCCTGTAAAGCGCCCAAGTATGAAAGCAGTCTTAGTCCGTAGGGTTCAATATTGGGTTGGCCCACTCTTTGCAGCTATAACAGCTTTAACTCTTCTGGGAAGGCTGTCCACAAGGTTTAGGAGTGTGTCTATGGGAATGTTTGACCATTCTTCCAGAAGCACATTTGTAAGGTCAGGCACTGATGTTGGACAAGAAGGCCTGGCTTTCAATCTCCGCTCTAATTCATCCCAAAGGTATTCTATCGGGTTGAGGTCAGGACTCTGTGCCGGCCAGTCAAGTTCCTCCACCCCAAACTCGCTCATCCATGTCCTTATGGACCCTGCTTTGTGCACGGGTGTGTAGTCATGTTGGAACAGGAAGGGGCCATCCCCAAACTGTTCCCACAAGGTTGGGAGCATGAAATCATCCAAAATGCCTTGGTATGCTGACGCCCTAATGTCGCGTACACACGGTCAGATTTTTCGACAACAAATGTTCGATGGGAGCTTGTTGTCGGAAATTCTGATCGTGTGTAGGCTCCTTCGGACATTTTTTGTCAGAATTTCCGGCAACAAAAATGTAAAAGCTGGTTCTCAAATTTTCCGACAAGAAAATCCGTTGTTGTAAATTCCGAGCGTGTGTAGTCAATTCCGACGCACAAAATTCCACGCATTCTCAGAATCAAGTACAAGATGGAAGCGCTCGGTCTGGTAAAACTACCGTTCGTAATGGAGATAGCACATTTGTCACGCTGCTAATTTTTTAATCTTTTAATGCAGCGCATTCTCTTCTCCTTTAGAATGCTAGAATAATGAAGTTTTGCTGCTGATATTCACACAGAGTTCTGACAAACTGATTTCTTTATCATTTCTCGTGATCTCCTGAATAATATTTTTTATTTTTTTCGTCAGATCTCCATAATAATGTTTAGAATTTTTTTTTTATAGTGATTTTTTTTAATTATTTTTTATCAAGATCTCCTGTTTTTTTTTCTAGTAATCTCCATATATTTTGTCGTTTTGTGTGTCAAGTTACCACAACACCATTATTATATTGTATTTTTTAACCTCAAGGAGGTTGTTTGGTGTTGGTGTCCCTTGTCCCTACTCACAAACAAACTGTCCTTTTTTAAGTAAAACACACAGGCAAGTATTTGTGAAAAAAAATAGACATTTATTATGGGTCATAACAAAATAAAGAGGAAGGCAATGCTGGATAAACTGGTGAAGCCTTTGTACCCCAGGGCACACATCAACTATTTTACAGGCAAAATTGGTAGCCTGAGGAGTCCATATATTAGTGAGCACAATCTGGTCCAGGACTCCAAGAGATCAGGAACAGCAGCAGATGACATATATGTCCCCAGGCCGTGGTCTTAGCCTGCGTCTTTTGTCAGACCAGACTGAACCCAGGCCATCACTGTCTTGTCTTCTTTCCACACTTCCTTCCACGCTTGCTTCCAGGCTGTGGCTCTGGTGTTGGAGTTGTGTCAGGAGGTGGAGGAGGAGGACAATGGTCAAACTCACAAACATGGCTTGTGAGTTTGCCCCTCAACCCCTTATTTAGGGCTTGTAAGATCACTTCCTCACAGAAGAGGTGTTGGCCCTTCTCCATTTCCTGCATTTTGCAGGCATAGTCCTTTTGAAGATTGGGGGGGTTCTGAGGGCCGCAGAAGCCTGTCGAATTAACCCAAGTGCTGCCACCTCCAGGTTCCTCCCCTTCCTGGGCCTTTTTTTTTTAAGGCGGATGGGAGGGACCTGAGATTCGGTCAGGTTACTGGGCCCAGCCACCTCCTGGCTGCCACTTACCCCGCCACCTCCTGGCTGCCACTTTCCACAGCCTCCTCCTAGCTGAGGCTTTCCTGTGTATGAAAAAGGGAGATCATTTTAGTTTTTTGTTCATCAATCACACACAATTTTCAGCTCATGACTGTTGCAAATTGAATCTTAATAAATAGAAATGACTATCATTCTGACCCCAGCATTTTTCATTCTTGTCCCAATCATTTTTGGCCACTACTGTCTATTGATATGTAAAACACTTTGTTAAATCAGAAATGAGTGATCAATAATAACATCTAGTTACCATCATTAATTTTTGGACAAGAAATATGTTGAACAATGCTATACCTGACTCAAGCTGGGCTCCTCCACTTCTTCCTGGCTGGAAGGCCCAGGTTGGACATCGGAAGCCTCAGCTGGGGTGGAAGGAAGCGTTGAAGGAAGAGTGGAGAGTGATGGCCTGATTTCACTCTGGTCTGACAGAAAACGCAGTCTGTCATAGTACGAGAGACTGAGTACATAAATGTAATCTGCTACAGCTCCTGACCTCTGGGAATCCTGGACCTTCTTGCGCTCCCTAATATAAGTGCTCCTCATGCCACCAATTTTGGCCTTCAAATAGGGGATGGTTGCCGTGGGGATCTGCGGCTTCAAAAATTTCAGCAATTGATTCAGCGCTGCCTTCCTCTTTCTTTTATTACTATAAAAGGAGTGTTTCACCTGCCACAGACAGGGCAGCTCCCTGTACTTATCGATGAATAGGGGGATAAAGTCATGATAGTTGAAGCGATTCATTTTATCTGCAAGACACAACACCTTTGTACCTTTGTTATTACGATCGGCGCTTCCGCTACTCCTTCCTCCGCTTACAGATCGTACGTAAGACGTATGCGTGTTACGCTTTATATACACTGCATATGTATGAAACTCCGCCCGCCCCTGACCTTCTTTCTAGTATATTCCCCACCCCTTCTCTTTCGACTCAGTGGGAGAGCACATGGCGGAGAAAGAACAAGCGCATGAAGACAGCAGCAGCAATGATGAAAGCCCAGAGCCACGAACGTCCCGATTCCATAGAAGATTTAAGTCCACAAATATGGCCTTTGTAGAGATGGTGGACATCTTGAAGAGGGCCGACTATGATAGATAGCATGGACCTTACCCAAACCCAAATATGAGAAAGGCCAAGATCATGACTAAAATTGTGAAAAGTCCGCACAGGAATTTTGGGGTACGATGATCCAAGGAGCAATTGAGGAAAGGCTGGTAAGACCTGAAATTGAGGGAGCATGATCAGTACAGAAGGATCAAGAGAGTTCCGCAAAAAGTATTTTGTCGTGTGTTCCTATTATTATTATTACTTGCATGTGCTGACAGCGCGAGGAGAAAAAAAAGACGATCACTCGCTTATCTGCAAGGGACATCGGTCCCGAAGAGGAAGAGGCAATTCTGCCTCATATATGCCACCAGTATCCCCTGCCAGTGCCACCTGCCATTGCCACCTGACAGTGCTCACAGTGCCCACTAGTGCCACCTATCAATGCCAATGAATGCCACCTATCAATGCCCACAAGTGCCACCTATCAATTCCCACGAGTGGCGCCAATCAGTGCCACCTAGCAGTGCTGCCTATCAGTATAACCGATCAGTGCCCATTATTGCCACCCATCAGTGCCCATCACTGCCACCCATCAGTGCCCATCGGTGCCCATCAGTGCTGCCTCATCAGCGTATATCAATGAAGGAGAAAAATGACCTTTTTTAAAATTTTATAACATAATATAAAAAAAAATAGTTTTTTTTTTAAATTCGTTTTTTTTACATTTTTTTTAACAAAAAATAAAAACCGCAAAGGTGATCAAATACCACCAAAAGAAAGCTCTATTTATGGGAAAAAAATTATAAAAATTTCATTTGGGTACAGTGTTGTATGACTGAGCAAATGTCATTCAAAGTGTGTCAGCGCTGAAAGCTGAAAATTGGTCTGGATAGGAGGGGGGTTTAAGTGCCCAGTAAGCAAGTGGTTAAAGACAAAAATATAAGGTCCACTTATCAGATTCCTCACCTCCTCTGATGGCTCATTTTAAAAATTTTAGGGGGGGGGAGGTTTTGCACAGGTAATCCTCTCCACTTCATTGAGAGCTGAATGCATAAATAATGTGTTTTACTTTGACCAGCCCCTCCTTACTTACACTATTGGCAACCCACTGGATAGGTAAGAAGTGTCATAATACAAAAATATGAATACACACTGTAGAAATTGAAGCACTTTTTTGCATTCTGCAATTACCTATCAAGATAATAGGAGAACAAAACTTTAAACAGTACCATTTGAAAGTATTCAAGCAGGCCCTTTCACTACATGCTTTGGTGAATTCATACAGAAATATGACCACAAAAGAGGTAGGTATAGTGTGTATGGGTTTGGCAAAGTCAGCAGATAGAGGATTGGTACCAGTTGACTTTGCGGTTGGGGGGAGGGAGGGTTCCAAATGATTTTGGGACCCCAAAAAAACCTCTGGCACTCTGCATGAATTTAAGGAAACAAATAACATTTGTACACATTTTAGGGGGTATTTGGGGTAAAGCACTACTATGGTGCTGACAAAATACATTGTTAAGTGACTAGGATAGGTGTGTATGGGCCCAGGATAGCATGCTGGGGAGGTTAGTGAAGGCAAATATGCATGAAGGACAAAAAAGGAACTTTAAAAACTTCCAGCATGCATGAGGATAAAGAGAACATTCACAACATATTACAATCATGGTAATTAGGGAATGATGAAATAAATACAATACATTAGCAAACATTAAATACATAGAATGTCATGTTAAAGGAGAATTCTTACCTTAATATAGTCCTTCTGCAGGACCTGTATGATGGCAGAACAGGTCTCTGGAATAATGATCCCCAGAGCCTGGGGGGAGATGCCTGTCGAGAACTTGATGTCCTGCAGACTTCTCCTCATCGCCAAGTACCGCAACATGGCGACTAGCCTCTGCTCGGGAGTGATGGCTTGCCGCATGCAGGTGTCCTGCTTGGTAATGTAAGGGAACAGCAAAGCCAACAAGCGGTGAAAAACGGGGTCCGTCATCCTGAGATAATTCCTGAAATCATCAGGATTTTTCTCCTGGATCTCCCGCAACAAAGGCATGTGAGAGAATTGGTCACGCTGGAGTAACCAATTCTTTATCCATGAACTCCTCCCTGCCCTGTTTATGGACTGGGCTTGGGTCAAAGTAAGAACCCCAACACCAAGCCCCTGCACAGCATGAACTTTACGATGAGTACGTACCCGCAACATTCTTCAAGACGGTCGGCTCATCAGAACGAACTAACAGAATGCACTGAAAATCAGAAAGGCCTGAGAAGAGTGAGCTGAAAATCAGAAATGAGCGAACAATAACGCACTGGAAATCAAATACGTACTATAAAAATATGCACTGAAAAACAGATGCAAACTGACTACACGCACTGAAAACCAGATACAAACCCACAAGCGCAAACTTAAGAGCAGTAACGATCTGAAAAGCACGAGGCTGAAAAGCGCGAATCGTTTCTCACCAAACTTCTACTAACACGAGATTAGCAGAAGGAGCCCAAAGGGTGGCGCACTAGCTATTGAACTTCCCTTTTATAGTGCCATTGTACGTGTTGTACGTCAGCGCGTTCTTGACGATCGGAATTTCCGACAACATTTGTGCGACCATTTGTATGCAAGACAAGTTTGAGCCAACATCCCTCGGAAATAAATCCATAAGAATTTGTACCAGTGCACAAAGCAGGTCCATAAAGGCATGGATGAGCGAGTTTGGGGTAGAGGAACTTGACTGGCCTGCACAGAATCCTGACCTCAGCCCTATAGAACACCTTTGTAATGAATTAGAGCGGAGACTCCGAGCCAGGCCTTCTTGTCCACATCCGTGCCTGACCTCTCAAATGCGCTTCTAGAGGAATGGCCAAACATCCCCAAAGACACACTCCTAAACCTTGTGGACAGCCTTCTCTGAAGAGTTGACGCTGTTATAGCTGAAAAGGGTGGGGCAACTCAATATTGAACCTAATGGGCTAAGACGGGGATGCCATTAAAGTTCATATGCATGTAAAGGCAGGTGTCCCAATACTTTTGGTAATATAGTGTATGAGGAGACTGAGGGGTTGATTTACTAAAGATAAAAAGACCTATCACTTTGCAAGGGAAGTCACACTTTGAAAGGGATTTTTTCCCAAGAGTTTGGTGATTTCCAAGATCCCCCTTTTTTTTTTTAATTTTCCTTTGCACATGATTGGATATACTTTGCAAAGTGAAATTTCACCAAATTCATTAAGCTTGGTAATAATTTCCTTGCATACTGCAACTTCACTTGCAAAGTGAATAAAAAGGACTGTTTTCCTTTAGTAAATCAACCATTGAGTGTAGTATAGGGTTATTTTGCTTCATTTTGGGGACTTTGGGATTAGCCAATAACGCTTTTTCAGTCTTCTTATCTTCTTATTGTTCCATGTGACATTTCACTATTATTTTCCATGTTCCATGCCAGCCAAAAGCAGCTAATCTTTTCTTTTTTTCCTCTTGTAAACCCTTCAAGAATTTGGCTGCCCTCGTTTCCACCTTGCTAAGCTCAGCTGTGTTCGCTTGTCTACTGAGTAAACAACTTCCATTGCATACAGTAATAACTGTGCCCTAATAATAATTAAATAAATATGTTCAACATTTTCCTGAATAATAAATATATGCACATTGACCTTACAAATGTAGGTTCTTTCCTTGAAAATATTTGAGTTGTTTAGTAACATTCATGTCAGTAGCTACCTATAGAAAGGTGGCATACAGGTTAAATTCTAGCTTCATTATCCTTTGATGCCACTTTTGTTCTTTTCCTTGGTATATTAGAAGCTCGTCTTAGCACCATTCTCCTTTGATCTGTTTATGCCTATGCTCATTCTGCCCTGATCAAGCATTGGCATCTTTCACTTGAATTCCTTTGAGAAAGTTGCTGCTTTGCATACTGTTCTCTAAGCCCCATTTACAAAAAAAAAAAGGATGCTTAAAAAAAAACGAATTATAGAATGTCTGCCTTTCAACTGTTCCTTTGTTTGAAATCAAATTACTCAATCTGCTTTCCTCTTTAGCTGTGCCTCTTATGGTCTGATGTATAGGCGTCTATAAATATACTATTTAAGCCCAATTGCAGTTTTTTTTTTCTTTTAAAAAATCAGCTAAAATGATTCGATGTGCAGTCAAACCATATAACTTGAAGGAGATCTATGGTCACGGCATACACTTTCATTTTTTAATACTGGAATTGTAATAAGAATACAAATAGTAGTTATTATTGACAATCCAATATAGGCCAACTTCAAAAATCTCCTTTCATGTCGTGAGCTCTGCCTGTATGCTGGCCATCTCTATCCACAAACTCCTGGATTCTCTGCATGTCTTCAGGTCTCTCTTCTTCTGTTTACGTTCAATTTCTAAGGACTACATACGGTATCTCACAAAAATGAGTACACCCCTCACATTTTTGTAAATATTTTATTATATCTTTTCATGTGATAACACTGAAGACATTACACTTTGCTACAATGTAAAGTAGTGAGTGTACAGCTTGTATAACAGTGTCAAAATAACTCAACACACAGCCATTAATGTCTAAACCGCTGGCAACAAAAGTAAGTATACCTCTAAGTGAAAATGTCCAAATTGGGCCCAATGTGTCAATATTTTGTGTGGCCACCATTATTTTCCAGCACTGCCTTTATAACTCTCTTGGGCATGGAGTTCACCAGAGCTTCACAGGTTGCCACTGGAGTCCTCTTCCACTCCTCCATGACAACATCACAGAGCTTGTGGATGTTGGAGACCTAGCGCTGCTCTACATTCTGTTTGAGGATGCCCCACAGATGCTCAGTAAGGTTTAGGTCTGGAGACATGCTTGGCCAGTCCATCACCTTTATCCTCAGCTGCTTTAGCAAGGCAGTGGTTGTCTTGAACGTGTGTTTGGGGTCGTTATCATGTTGGAATACTGCCCTGCAGCCCAGTCTCTGATGTTAGGGGATACTTTTGTAGACCTAGCAATGCCCCTGTTGGCCATACAAAATTATGACACTTTGGGCCCAATTTGGACATTTTCACTTAGGGGTGTATTCACTTTTGTTGCCAGCGGTTTAGACATTAATGGCTGTGGGTTGAGTTATTTTGAGGGGGCAGCAAATTTACACTGTCATACAAGCTGTACACTCACTACTTTATATTGTAGCAAAGTATAATTTCTTCAGTGTTGTCCCATGAAAAGATATGATAAAATATTTACAAAAATGTGAGGGGTGTACTCACTTTTGTGAGATACTATATCTAGTATCAGGACAACAAGGGGTACAGGTCACTTGGTCATACTAGCCTCCAGTAGTGTCAGGGGTGGGAATAAGGCATTTTCCTTACAAGCACCGATCTTGTGTTTTACATAGCAACAACACTATAGACAGCACACAAGATTACATACACCTTAAATTCCTGCATTTTTGTTTACTGGCCCAACTAGACATTGTTAGAAAAAAAATGTTGCAGTGGATTATGATCCAGTCCAGACATGAGACTTTGCCTGGATCTAATCTGCTTTTTATTTCAATTAAAAGTTCAGTAAATTGGTTTCTAAAGAGGTATACAGTACAGTATATTCATTTTGGATATAAAAACAACTGCAGAGTCCTAATTGTAAATCACCTTAGCTAGCAATGAATCGTTCTGATTGGGTAAACCGAAAGTGTTAGTAAAATCCAAGAAGTTGAAGGCTGCTTTTTTTTGTATTGTGAATTTTGCCACACAACATAAGCAATATAACAAAACAAATTAAACCCAAAATACTCATTCAACATACAACTGTTAATAAAAATCAGCTTTTAGGATAATACAACAATTTCAAAATAGCCATTAATTTAAACTGTAGTCAGATTACAATTTTAGCATACAAGATTCATACTAACATAATACACAAAGTGTGTACTAAAGCATCTGTTGGAACTCTAATCCCGCCAAATGTCTTTTGGAGATTCTTATGTTTGATCCTTGTTTCTCAAGCAAATCAAGTCAACACCAGCTGGGAGCAGAGGGTTTAAATGACCCATAAAAAACAAAAACTGCATGGCGAAATAGTTATACAAGAATATATGTGGCAAGCAACACCCTCTGTGGTTCACACATTACCAATCAGCATGCTGTCAACTGGAGTAAAGATGTCAAAATAATGCCAGACATTACTGTTTCCTGTTACTCTTTTGGTGCTATTTTAACACTAGATAATATGTATGATGAAGAGATTGATATGTTAACAGAGATGCAGCCAGAGATGGAGCAGAGTGATAATATAGGCCTCTGATTAACTTATCTCAAGAAAATTGTAAAGAAATAATGGAAAGTAATTAATCTAGCGGATAATATTCTTCCAGGTATTCTAAGTAGTTACAAATGAGTTTGGGTGGAGAGAGCAGTTATGTACATGAGTACAAGACAGATGGTAAGGACAATCCAACATTTCATTTAGCACTAGATTCAGAACACAGCTATTATTTTTTTAAAAGAAGATTAAATAGTAATTAACAATTATAATAACATCAGCAGGGGTTCTGAATTAGAATAGACAGGTATTTAGGACAAGGAATATACTGGTAGAAAGCGTGTCATTATTTTGCAATAAAGTTAAACATTTAACTAATAAGTCTATCTGTTACCACAGAAACTGCCCGTTTCATCAGCTATGCATTTACCTTAAGGTATCCTATTTCCCAGTTTAGGGGCTAATTATATTGAATTTATTGTCAGAAATACATATAAAGAGGTAGAAGAACTAAGTGAATTTTCACACCCAAATTATCTAATTTTATCAAGTTAATTAATTTCCGATTCATTTTCCTTCTTATTGTCACAAAAAGTGCCTAGCAAATTATTGACTTTTTACGTATATCTATTATAAAAACAGGTTCTTTTGCATAGTAATTTAATTGGAAGGAAATATTTTCACATGTAATATTTCATAAGTTTTGTCTGTGTGTATGCAGGTACAGTCTACCTTCTCCACTGCAGGTGGCGCTCATCCGTAGCAGCAATGCAGATAGAGGAGGAACTCGAAAGGAACCTCCTCAGTCACAGAGAGACAGCAACCCATGTGACTTTGGTGGCCATCTTGGGTCAAGCAGAGTCTATTTAAGACCATAGTTAAGAGTAAGGATGGGTCACCCGTCTGTCAGGGAAAGTGCTTAGCATTAGGGAGAGGTTCCAAACAAGTAGGGAAAGTGCAGGGTCACCTCATCCTTCCTGGAAGCCTTCCTGGAAGCCTCCCCACTTGGTTACGCATTCCACCCCTCCAGACAGACACTGTCGGCAAACTTACTGCTACTACTTATTGCTGTAATACTGTGAGTGCGCCAGGTTGGGTTGTCTCTCTGCCGGGCTTGTTGTGCATTTCTGAACTTCAATTATCAACTTCAACACAGGTCTGTTTTCTGCAACTGGGCACTGAGTGTTTACTGCCACCACAGCACCCTGCACCTACCAAAACTTTGTGGCAGTCGGCAGGATATGTCCCTTCTTGCAGCGGGTGCAGAAACAGAAGCAGGAACTATCATGACACCGTTAGGATTGGCCTTCGCCCTGGTGCCTAAGTTTAATGGCTCCAACATTCCCCTGGCTGAGTGGGAGGAGAGGCTAGAAAGTGCTGCATGCTGCCTGGCTTATTGCAGAGCTGGCTATTAACTCCTTGGAGGATGATGCCCGCCAAGCCGTGATAGCGCTACGGGAAGTGCACCGGGCCAGCCTGGAACAGATTGTAGCACGCCTGGAGGGCCTGTTTGCAGAAAACGAGATGGTCCCAGAGTTGAGGCAGAGGTTTTTTTGTCTAGAAGACAAAAATCTCTGGAAAAACCTGGAGAAGAGGGATGTGTGCAGCTTTGCTGAAATAACTGCCTCAAACCATCTACTGAGGGACCAGTTTGTGGTAAGAATGAAAGCTGGCCCAGTCAGGAGAGCCCTACAGGAGTGAATCAAAGCACAACCCACCATCTACTTACAGGATACTGTGGTCAATGCGGATGCACGGGAACAGGAAGATGCAGAAGCAACTGTGGCAGTGACCAAAAGGTATGACCCATTGCACCTAAAAGAGGAAGCCTTGGCCCTTTCAACTCTGTCGGCCATACATACAGCTTTAAGAGAACTCACTCAAGACGTGGCCTCCTTGAAACAAGAAATGTCCTCATTCAAACAGGATTCAGCCCTCTGCCCTAAGGGATGGTCCCAGACGAGGACTGGAAGTGCTGGCGTGTCGACACTTTGGATGTGTAGCCAAGAACTGTAGCCAGCCTGAATCCAAAAGTACATGCAGACCGCTGTTAAACCAATGGCTCCCAGTGCGGAGGGATGACCTCCGGGACAGTCAATACAAGGTCCCAGCAAACCAGAGTCCATGGTGTTGCCAAGCCCAGTAGTGACTGCCCTTGTTAATGGACAAGAGATCCCATGCCTGATTGACACAGGTTCTGAAGTCAGTGTCATGGAGTATGAGTTCTACGCCCAATGGTTTGGGACACAAGACCAGTTGGACCACTCTTGGCTATTCCTCAAGATGACCAGTAACATGCCCATCCTGGTGGAAGGTTTTATCTGGGTAAAAATTTAGATCGATGACCAGGAGGTGGAGCTAGTAGAGGTCATGGTAACCCATGGCCCAGTAAGTTCAGCAGTACCTATTGTTCTGGGCATGAACGTACTGAAGGACTTGGACTTTCTGGCCAAATTTGAGCTTTCAGGCCGGTGTGTGCAGGGTTGTGGTCAATGAGCTGTTTGGCTCAACCTGGCAAACATTACTAGTGGCACCCCTCCAAGAGGTGGTCTGGTCTCTTCCCATTGGAGCTCACAAGAAGCTTCAATGGGTCACAGTATTAGTGGAACCCTGAAAGGACTCAGTGACACCAAGGGAGTGGCTGGTTGCTCATACCTTATCCAAGGTCCACAAAGGGAAGGTGCTGGTGCAGCTCATCAAGCTGGGGACAACCCAGATTTTACTCTCCAACCATGTCACCATAGCAGACCTTTATGTGGTACCCCATCACTGTATCTCAGGGGCCCAACCAGAGGTAGAAGCCATTTGCACCCCACTACAGGCAGCCATGGCCTCCTAGAGGAGTCACAATACAAAGTACTCCTGGAACAGCTGGCCATCCCTTTCTGGGACTATCCTCTACCTACAAAGGAGGGAAAATAAGCAAATCCATCTGTAGTAAAAAGCAGCACATATTGCACACATTACACATTGTTAGGCACACAATTAACCCCTTGATTGCCCCTAGATATTAACCCCTTCCCAGCCAGTGTCATCAGTACAGTGACAGTGTATATTTTTAGCACTGATCACTGCATTAGTGTCACGGGAGATGTCAGTGGCAGTTAGTCAGTTCCCACAAATTGTCAGTTAGTGTAAGATTGCCTGCCACACTATCGCAGTCCCACTATCAGTTGCTGATCTCTTATTTTTAAAAAAATCCAATATATACCGTATTTATCGGCGTATAACACACACTTTTTTCCCCTTAAAATCAGGGGGGTGTGTGTTATACGCCGATCCCCGCCGATCCCCCACTGACTGTGAGCGGAGGAGCGATCACCGCCGACATTCATACATAGCCGAGTGTACTCGGCTAGGTTCGGCTAGCTCCGCTCACAGTCACGCCCAGTCCCGCCCTAAGATGGACATAACACAGGGACTGGGCGTGACTGTGAGCGGAGCTAGCCGAACCTAGCCGAGTACACTCGGCTATGTATGAATGTCGGCGGCGCTCGGCTCCGCCCACAGGACTACGAGAGGAGCCGAGAGCCGCCGAGAGCCGCCGAGAGACACAGGACCGGCTCTCTGACCGGCGCCATATTTAAAAAATACAGTGACACTAAGGCTGCAGTGTCACTGGGCAAGGCTGCAGATGACACAACAAGGCTGCAGATGACACAAGGCTGCAGATGACACAACAAGGCTGCAGATGACACAAGGCTGCAAATGACACAACAAGGCTGCAGATCACACAACAAGGCTGCAGATGACACTACAAGGCTGCAGATGACACAAGGCTGCAAATGACACTACAAGGCTGCAGATGGACACTGATAAGACTGCATTGATGGGCATTTAAATGTAAGTTTTTTTCCTTAAAAAGTTTTTTCCCTTAAAATTCCCTCCTAAACTTGGGGTGCGTGTTATACGCCGGTGCGTGTTATACGCCGATAAATACGGTATATACCATCGTTTGTAGACGCTATAAATTTTAGGCAAACCAATTAATATACACTTATTGGAATTTTTTTACCAACGGCATGTAGCAAAACACACTTTGGCCTACATTTTTGAAATTTTTTTTTTTTTTAATGTTTTATAGCAGAGAGTATATAATAACAAATAAAAAAAACCCAGAAGTGATCAAATACAACCAAAAGAAAGCTTTATGTATGTGAAAAAATGATATAAATTTTATTTGGGTACATTGTTGCATGACGCGCAATTGCCAGTTAAAGTAGCACAGTGCCGAATAGCAAAAAATTAGTCACGAAGGTGGTAAAATCTTCTGGACCTGAAGTGGTTAGGATGTTGGCTGTTATTCTTTAAGAGTCCTCAAATGTGAACAAGACAAACAAATAACATAGCATCTTCAGTAAAGAAGCCAACATTTAGGCTAGGTTTACACTGCTGTGATCCAATTTTGATCTGACTTTCAGTGTGATCATGTGATGCAACTTTAATGCAACTTAGAAGGTTTGTATATTCTATGGAGCTAAAATCATGCTATAATCGCACCAAAGTAGTGCAGGAACCTTTTCAATTGCACCCTGCTGAGCAGCATTGATGTGAATGCGAGACCATGGGATTTCAATTGTCATGCGATCGCATCTGAAATTGCACTAGTGTGAACGGAGCCTTAAATGTTTATCATTTAAATATTAATACAATGAATATCAAGGCATTGTTTAGTACTTCCGCCTAGCAGTACTAGGGTTGCCAGTTCAAATCCCAACCACGGCACTACCTGCCTGGAGTTTGAATGTTCTCCCTGTGCCTGCATGGGTTTCCTCCTGGTACTCAGGTTTCCTCCCACACTCCAAAGACATGTTGGTAGGTTCATTGGCTCCTATCTAAATTGGCTCTAGTATGTATATAAATGAATGTGAGTTAGAAAAAACATATATATAAGTGGTCCGGTGCCTCCAGTAATGCACCTCCATCCCTAATAACCATACACATAAAAACAAAACTTTGCCTTGGCACTTTAAATGAGGTGTAACACACATGGCCACTGAATGCGAAGTAAACATAATTAATACATTTATTGAAAAGGAAATATAATTGTCGTCAAATTACATCAAATGCAGATACAAGAATATCAAGCCGATTAATAATGGTTCCATTATCTGGTACATTTAATAAAAAGTTTCAGATGTCAATACATTATAAGAAAAGGGCATCTTAAAAACTTGATGCGTTTCACTTTCTCAGGAGTGGATGCACATAAAACTATAAATCTATAAAGTAAAAACATCAGTTCTTGAATATATAACATAGTAATGATGAGTAGTATCATTCAAACCATAGGGAACACCTTAAGGGACCCCATACTTACAAATCGGCTAAGCTTGAATAGTATGGAATCATGACCAGTTGGTGACGGTTAAGAACGTCTGGCCTGGGGCCAAGGGGGACTCAAGGGGGAGCAAATGGAAGGTGGATACAGCATGTGTAGAATAGAAATGTGTCCATCCAATTGATAACATCTAGAGTATTTGCTATAAAAAATATACGGTATATGTGTTTAATCATTTTGTTTGACAAGATACCAACAGCGCACTGCAGGGCAGCTTCGGGCTGCGTTGTAGTGTAAATGAAATACATGGAAAACAATTGTTTTCTGTGTGTCCTAGCAGTAATTGTCATTCATCCAGTGTGGAAAAATTCCGGTCACTGCACTATACCTGTATGTGCACTAGCCCTAAACCAAGCTCTGCTGTTGTGTAATGCCATCATAGTGCTTACTGTCTTTGGACATGACTATCAAAAACAGATATTGTGGCTAATTGGCTATTCAGTGAGCACAGGTTTATAGATCTTATTGCATTCTGAGTAATAACCAGTATGAAACTATAATGGTCAAAAGTGGCATTAGTTACCGTGCTCTAGTGACAGCAAGCACTACAAGTTCAACCTCCAAACTTTGTTATTGCTTGCTTCATTTGAACAGTGGTTTCCAAATGTCCCTGGTTTATGGACCAATTTGAACAACCACTGTTGGAGTAGACAACTGATGCCTACCCCCTCTTTAAATGCTTTAAAAAAATCATCACCTACAGCAGGGCTTGACAAATTTGCTTTGAATCTAGAAGCCAGCTAAAAAATTTAGAAGCCAACCTTTTTTTAACTAAAAAATCCCACGGATTCAACATGTCCCCAAGGGTGAACTTATCTTTTAACTCTTTCACAGCCAGAGTCATTTTTTTGCGTCCTTTTGCACACATTAAAAAAATTATTTTAGGCCTGAAGATTACATAAATCCCCAAATCTTATATATTTTCTGAAAGCAGACACCCTAAAGAATAAAATAGCAGTAGTTCCAAATTCCAAAATTGTCAATATCCTATATTTCCATAGGAGACGCTTTACGAGCCTCTTATAGGTCATGAGTTTAGTGTAGATGGGCAAGCGGATCCTGGGATACATAGCAGAGGGGGTGGGGGGGTGCGCTCGGTGTGTGCAGCATTCGGGTGGCGGGTTTGTCGAGCCATGACCTACAGGCATATGCAAATATGTTTTGCCTCTTTCCTCAACCATTTCCCTGACTTGCCACTTTGTTGCTTCTTTGCCATGGTGCCTCACTATCCTTTACCTCCTTATTACTCTTTCCTTCTTTGTAATTAGTTCCACTTGGAGCACCATCCAGCCATAACAGCTTTCAGTCTCTCACAGAGTTTTGCAGGCTGCGGTGCTAGATGGTGCACCTGTGCCTTCCTCCTGCTTGGAAATGCTTGCATCTCGTGCACAGGGGCTAAATGCCCAGTGTACATGAGGCTTTAGAGTGCACATACACTTTAAATAATCCCAGTTGATCATAAAAATGATAATATTTTATTGTGCAGTTCATTTTATGGACCCCTAGTCACTCAAAAAATGATAAAATGTATAAGTGAAGGAACAGATGCACTGATCTGGTAATTAGTAGTACTGTATAATTAGTATGCCATGGGCAGCTGCATTGATCTATCTATTTTACAAGGAGCTGGGATTTTGCTTCCAAAACATGTAAATGAACCTGATATATCTCATACATTAGCATCAAAAGTCACCGAAAGCCTGGGAAAACATGTTTAATAGGTTTATTTTGTTAATAAATAATCTTTTAAATGGCAAAAGATAGTAAGCGCAGTGTGCTAATCTGAGGGCCTGTTTAAATCAATGTTGTAAATTCATCACAAGAAAAAGGGTTCTATTGCATGTGCCAGGCAATTACTGCAGTATTTGATGGGCATTGAAGGCAGGAGAATGGATTGATAGCACTTTCTATCTAATGAAACCTGCTTTGGAATACATAGTATTTGCATGAGGTACCTCCAAGAATGCAAAATGCCAGCTCGTAGATCAAAACCTCATTATTCTTTATCCACAGCGTGATAAGGAAACATAAAATTCTTATATACATTGATTTACCCAATGGACTAGTCAGTCACTAGAGACTTTCACATGTTTCATTTACAAAACTGCCTTGTCTTAATTGAATAAGGCGTAAGTGACATTTTTCAAGGCATTAGTTTTTGCTCTGGTATGTGATTAATCTGGCAAATCGGGCATTTCTTGCACAATCCAGATCAGGAAAAGCTATGTGCTTAACTTTCACCCCTGGTAGAAAAACAAGATTATAAACCACAAGATGCACACTATTTACAGAACCCTACTCCTATCTTTAGTATGCTCACTTTTAAAGGTTGTATTGACTTTATGAGTACCCCTACAAGCATATGATTAATAAGGCCTCATACACTGCCATCATGATGTAATTCCTGGTGTATTTCCCTTACTTGGAAAACCCAGGCGCTGCATACAGCTGTCCATAGACATGAATGGCTGCATGTGGCTGTATTGGGGTATACCTCAGTGTTTGCATAAACATGAGTATAATGTATAACCATATGCAAAAATTGAACATTTTCAAGCCTATGGGTGGCTATATACAACACCTGGGCTTCCTGGGTGGGGGAAATATGTAGATATTTACATGAATGGGCTCAGATGCCTATGCAATAGGCCTTAAATACTTTGCTAAGGATAAAGTCAACACTACAGGTTAATGTGTGTGTTTTTGCCTGGAAGAGATGTTTTTTGCAGAATCAACTTTCAATTCTCTTATTATTTTTGGTTGAGTTCATTTCTTTTTTTTATTTATTCTTTGTTATAGAGCAGCTTTTCTTAACTTTTTTACTCCAGAGGAACCCCTAAAATAATTTTCAGGTGTCAGGGAACCCTTACTAAAACCAATTAATTGGGGGTGAGTGAGGGAAATGCCATTTACATTGGTGGTCAGTGGGAAAAACGACTCCCTTACAGTGGGAAAATAAGGAATAAAAATGCAGCGCTAAATAGAAATCAAAATTGGGTGTTACACACATGTGTGACTATCAAGCGTGCAACGTGATAGTGTAATAACCATATGTAAGAAAAGAATAATTTTCATAAAATAATTGTTTAGTCCATGACCATATAAGTGTCCAACTGAGTGAACATTATGATCGTGTAAGTGTCCAACAGTGTGAACAGTATGTGTTTTTAGGTTGACAAGAAGTTTCTCTTGGGTGCCAAATAAGTCACAAAGATGATGTTCCAGTACTCGGTATCCACAGAAGAAAATAGAAGGAGCAAGTACGCTTACCGGAACAGGTGGACACGTTTGCCATACGGCTAGGTGTCATACGGGCTTGTGGATCAACCGATCCAAATGGATGCTCGATAGAAAAGGCGTGTACGGCAGGTTCCCCTGGTTCCTTTATGGCAGTCATAGATGACCTGGAGGAGATGGATGTTCCAAGTCTAGGTGTGGACACCTCCCCGGCAGGTGTGTAATAGGAGAATACACCTTTCACTCAGCCAGCGTAGGGACATGCAAAAGGAGGAAAGGACCCCACATGGTGCTTTTTGGAACAATGAATATGTAATTTGTGGCTCCCGGCAGTTCCTGTGTTCTTACAACATTTAGCATGTGTCCCCTCCCAGCCCACTCTCAATTTGTACATCTGTCTTTGGTGCAAATCAGTGAATTGAAGGGTAAAAGCTAAATGAAAGTACATGTGAACCTCAATTGAACATTTCATTTTCTAAAGCACTGTTCATCAAAAAAAAAAAAATGCCTACTTTTTTTTTTACACAGAATATGGTGTCATGATACAACCATAAACATCATATTTGTTTTTACCGTTGAAAACTGTTTTTAATCATCAGTCACGATTCAGCTGCAGAAAGAGTAATTCAGATATTCTCACGCAACACTTTCTAGAAGTTAATTAACAATCTGCCCTAAACATTTTAGCTATAGAGTGTGAATGGGAGGCCAAATGCTTAATAAGTATACTTGCCCAGCAGGGATTTGTTAGATCCTGTGTTCTCATGGGGCACTGTAGACTTGGTGGCTGCAGGCCAACTAACCATAATTGGAGGTGAGAAGTTTCACCCACCCTGAAACATATGTATAGTTCAATCTTCAAAAAAATCTGAAAACTGTAGTATCTCAGAATTCTCCTCCTGTGCATCACCTAGTCATAAAACTGTCTGTAAAAGCGTGTTGGCGCAAGAGAAGCTGTTGGAAACAAGATAATATTGATTTATGATAAAATACTGGGAAATATTTTGGTCTTTTTATGGAGCTACTTTTTACAAATAGGTGTAGAGAATCAGTGTTTGGACTCTATGCAGAACACCGACTAAAACCACTACTCTCACTTTTGGATCAATATCTCCTAACTGCACACAGTTATGGGATCTTGAGGATTATTACCAAAATCCTGCCTGTGTTAGTGAGGTAATGAGCAACCTACAGCCAACTGGCTAGTCTGAGTGGGTAGAAACTCACTTTTAATCTGTAAGGTATAGCATAGGATATCTCAAATCAAATCTTTGTCATACCCGAGGGATCCCCCATGTGTCCTAATTTTTTCAAACCTGGAAGCAGGAGAGATACCCTTTCTGTTAGTTGTGTTTCTTTTTTTTTAATACGGTTTGCTTGTATGTATGTCTCATTTTGTAATTTGTCTTTCTCATTTTGTAACCTGTCTTTTTTTTAAATTTTTTTGTAACCATACCTTTTCCATTCACTGGTCACTGTGCTAGATTTACACTTGCATTTGGGGGGGGGGGGGGGGTGGCAGAAACATGCAATGATTCCTGCATTGCATTCAGTGGGCTGTTCCTCTCATTGAATTCAACCCAATAAACTGAATGCGGCTACTCCTCAACTGACAGGCAACCATTAGCAATGCGTAGTAGTGCAGATTTTTAGGGATTAAACAGGAAAAATAATGCCTCAATGCTTCCTCACTGCCCTCTGAAAAGCAATATATCCACTGTGAATCATCCTTCTGGGGGCATGTATAAACAAGCCCTCAGGGTATCAAATATAAAAACTAATGTAGCGGGCACCTACTTTTAGGTAGGTGACCTTTTTGCTAGTTTACAATGTCAGGTAGATTTAGGCAGGCTTGTGCTATTACAGCAGGCCTGTTTGTTCATTTCTCATTTGAGTGGCAGGTAGTTTGTGTGTTAGTCTCAGCCAATCATTAATTTGCTTGGTAATGCCCGGTACTCTCATATAAAAGCCGGGTCACATGGTTTAGAAGGGAGTCTTCCGGTTGTAGCGTGGAGAAGCCAGCCTGGTTCCCAGAGGGGAGAGGTTTCCCCCTCAGGGGAGAAAACGGAGCCCCCCCCTTGCGAGAAGGGTGGGGAACCGGTCTCCATCGAGGAAGAGACTACACTTTACAGCATGTAGTCGCTGGTGTCGTTGGCCGCCCCCGCGGGGAAGGGAGTGGGCCATAAAGGAGGAAAAAAGGAACAAAGAATCATTGTGGGAGAAGTAGCAACAAAGCGGAAGGAAACTGGGCGATCGATCGTTTGTGAGTGGCACATGGACTATTGATCACGTGAGTGAAGGCCCAAGGGAAGGGTACTACCAGAGGCTGAGGGATGTTGGTACGCAAGTCAGTGAGACAGGCGATGATGACCTGTGACTTTGGGTTCAGCAATGCCCCGGGATTCCAATCAGTCAAGCGGGAGAAGTTATTCAGAGTGACTTTTCTTTAGCTCAACTTGGAAGTACCATGCAGATGGGAAGTAGTGGTAAAAAGGTAGCGGTAAAACTGCAAGCACACATATAGAGATACAGACTGTTCTTGAAAAGTTCTGCAGATGAAGAAGTTATTCAGAGTGACTCTTTATCAATTCATTCTCTATCAAATCTACTTCCATCTTCCCTGATTGAAGAAATCACACAAAGCGATTTCCTATTATCCGCAATTGATTCTAGTTCCTCCATAAGAGATAGTGAAATGATGATAATGTAACAAAAGAGCATCTAAAAAGAAGTCCTTCTCCCATCCCAGTTCATGTTGATTAATAAAGCAAGAGAAAAAGCATTATGGACTGTGTTTTTGAATCTATGGGCTGCGAGGGTTGAGTGTTAAACGTGAATTACGGATATAACAATTTAGCCGATCCTTCGGGGGTAAGCGCTTCACTAATAACCTGTTTTTTGATTGCTTTAAATAACACACTAGTCTGAAGACATTGTTCTGTGGCTTGTATGTGTGTTATATAGTATCATCAGTGCCTAGAAGTTCAGTGTATGTCACAGCTAGTCTGTAAGAAAAATAAATAAAGTTCTGCGCTATGGACTAGATCACTGGTTCTCAACCCTTCTAGTGTCGTGACCCCTTGATAAAATTTTCCAAGTTGTGGGGACCCCCTAACAGTAAAATTATTTTCATAGCCTGGGTTGTCAGCACCCAAGGCAAGACAAGTAATTTGCGCCCCTAACCCACAGACATTTTGCACTCCCTGAGTCCCTCACACTCATACACTATTAAAACCCCTTATGGTACATTTTAGGATGTACCACTCCTTTCTTTTTCTTCTCCTTTCTTTCCCTTTTATCCCTCTCTATCCTAATTTTTTGTTTTTCCCCCCATCCCTCTCTCTAGCCGTCTTTCTTGTTCTTTCTCTTATTCTTTCTCTCCCTTTTTCTTTGTTCCTCCCCCTCTTTTCTTCTCCCTTTGTTTCTCCCTCTCTATTTTTATTCCTTCTCTTACTCCTTGGTGGGGGGAATGGGATGAGTGGCAGTGCTGGGGGAAATTCTGATTAGCCAACTTAGGTGCTCTTGATCAAGGTCATCTGCTGATCTGAGAACTGTAGTGGGGACCTTTAATCGCAACTATAATCACAGGTAGTGCTACTCACTGTGTCTCCGACTTTGTGGTGTCTCGTAGCAGTGACACCTATGCCAAAATCAGTTGATATGGTCTCCTCCAGCCCCTCCCACTTCACATTCCTCACCAGTCAGCTGACCTCTAGTCTCTGTCCCCATGCCATGAACTGAACGGACAGCTGCGAAGAGGCTGAGTGGGCGGCCGCGGGCTCCAGGAACAGCCCAGTGACCCCTTGCAAATCATCATTTGACCCCCGAGGGGGTCCCGACCCCAGGTTGAGAACCACTGGACTAGATTAACAATTAATAGCTGCTGCCTCCACTAAAGCCAGCCACCAGCAGGTAGATGACAAACTGAATGAAAATAAACTAGCGCTGCTAGTGTAAGGTATAATCTGGTGTATCACAGTATATGAGAATGTGTGATAAAGTGCAGCGCTCAATGATTGTGCAAATGTGCAAATATGCAAACAATAAATAACAGTACAATATTATGTTGAGAGCCAGTGTTGGGCACCTGCAAACAAAAATACTATACAAAACAGTGAAAACACATAATGTCCATCCAACTGAATTGAGGGAAAACTTGAAAAAATCCAAACAAGTGTGAATGAACATGAAGTAGAATAGTTCATATAGGGTGAAAAATGAATGTTCAGCCTTTGAAGAGGAAATCACTCATGTAGATAGGTAATAAACTCCTCGGGAAACACACCACCAAGAAAGAGTCACCATCCGATGTGCAACCACCACCAACAAAGGTATAAGTGGTACTCTTACCGAATGGTGTGGGCCACCTGCCAGCAGGAAGGAGCCAAACAAGCAGAACTGGAGAGATTTGGACGTTACAGGAACCTACATGTAGAATGCACACCAGCACAGGTCTAACATCCAAACGTCCCAGGAACCAACATGCAGGACGCACAGCGGCACAAATCCTTGACTGGAAAAAAAATGTATTAAATAAGGTATTGTACTTACATCAATGTGGACAATACAGACACTGTATATGGTGTGATCACAGAGAATGGAGTACAACGCAGTATATGGAGCCATCACAGTACATCCTGACGTGTTTTGTCTACTTAGACGACAACGTCGTCTGGGGTATACGCTGGCCCCCCATACACTGCGCCATTATATAGCAATCATAATCTATTAACCGATCCTATGAATGAGGGCCGCACGCCGATCAAACCGGAAGTGAAACCGGCATGGGGTCTAGCGTGTGCTCCCAGCCTCCACATGGAGGATATAGGATCATAATGTCAAAATAAGATGGCACCCGTGACACAAACCAAGCCTTGCTTTGGTCTAATGCTGACGTGAGATAAAAGGCCAAATGGCTTGTATACATCACCCATCTGTGCCATACACCTCACAGCATTACCACAACAACAGTAATTATCACATCATGATGTTAATAGTATATATTGAATATTCAACCTGATTAAAGCAGATCTGATAAATATATATCTAAATAAAAAGCAAAATAAAATAATAAAAACAAATGGCAACAAGCACAATCTATCTAAATATTCAAACGAATCTCATAAAATTAATAAAACTAAAAGTGGCCCCAGGGACGGAAGGAAAATTAATCTCTTTAAGAGTGTCTGCAGTGTGAAATAAATGTATCTATAATTAAAAACTAAATACCAGAGGGGTCTTTGTTATGATGACAAAGATAATGTTTTGGAACACTATGATTAGTCTTGCCATTTTTAATATCAGGTATGTGTCCATTTACCTTAACAGAAAAGGGGCGTATGGTGCGTGTGTATTGTTTCTTGCAGGGACAAGTGAGTAATTAAACTATATGATGTGTGGCACAGGTGGGGAAATGTTTCATTTGATAAGAATGGCCAGTCACTGTAGACATGAAAGCCTCAGATTTCCTCCACCCGCAGGTGTTATAGTGGCATACATTGCACCTCCAGCAAGGATAGAAACCCTTTAGTTGGTGGAAGAAAGAGGCTTTCTTTGGAGGGTCGACCATGTTTGGTGCAACACTCCCCTGCATCAAGGTAGTACCCCTATAAATCACCGCAGCACGAAGTACTGGACCTAGAAATCGGTAATTTTTCAAAACCTTCCAGTGCTTATTGATGATTTCCTTGATCTGTCTATGTTGGACTGAGAACATTGTGAAGAAGGACAATTTGAACTTTTGGTCGTCCCTCTGGTGAACATTGTCAGCCAACAACACTTTCCTGTCCAAAATAGAGACCCTGTGGATTTCAGCCTCAATGTCATGTGCTAAATATCCTTTGTCTCTAAACCATTGTTTAAGGACCAGAGACCGATACATAAAGTTCGATAGGTTGGTACAATTATAGCATAGCCTTAAGAATTGGCTACGGGGAACTGACTTCAACCAAGCATTGTGATGATAACTGTCAACTGGGATGTAATCATTCCTGTCAGTTGATTTAAAGTGAGTTTTGATCACTAACTTATAGTTAATGACATTCATTTCTAAAGCTAAAAAGCGAATATTAGTTTTACTGGCCTCGTGAGTCAACGAGATGCCCCTATTGTTAGTGTTCAAAAACTTCATGAAACTGTTTAGGGAAGCGAGGTCACCATCCCAAAGGAGGAGGATGTCGTCTATATATCTTGCCCAGAACACCAATTCAGGTCTCCTCTGGGCATAGACGACATCCTCCTCCCATTTGGCCATAAACAAATTTGCTAAACTGGGGGCAAATTTAGCTCCCAATGCGACCCCCTTCTGTTGTGAATAGAAGGTATTGTCAAACTAGAAATAGTTATGTTTGGTTGCGAATTCAAGCAATTCCATAACATAATTTTGTTGTTGCAGGGGCATAGTATCATCTTGACAGAGATAATATTTAATGACTGCCAGGCCCAACTGATGAGGATTTATTTTTTATTTAGATATATATTTATAAGATCTGCTTTAACCACTTCAGCCCTGGAAGATTTGGCTGCTCAATGACCAGGCCGTTTTTTGTGATACGGCACTGCGTTGCTTTAACTGACAATTGCGTCGTGTGAAGCTGTACCCAAACAAAATTGACGTCTTTTTTCCCCCACAAATAGAGATTTCTTTTAGTGCTATTTGATCATCTCTGTGGTTTTTATTTTGTGTGCTATAAACTAAAAAAGAGTGACAATTTTGAAAAAAACACAATATTTTGTACTTTTTGCTATAATAAATATCCCCAATTTTTTTTTAAAAAAGCTAATTTTTTCCTCAGTTTAGGTCGATATGTATTCTTCTACATATTTTTGGTAATAAAAATTGCAATAAGCGTATATTGATTGGTTTGCGCAAAAGTTATAGCGTCTACAAAATAGGGGAAAGATTTATGGCATTTTCAGTATTAGTTATTTTTTTTACTAGTAATGGCGGTGATCAGCAATTTTTATCGGGACTGTGACATTATGGCAGACAGATTGGATACTTTTGATACATTTTTGGGTCCATTGACATTTATACAGCGATCAGTGCTATAAAATTACTGATTACTGTGTAAATGTCACTGGTAGGAAAGGGGTTAACACTAGGGGTCAATCAAGGGGTTAACTGTGTTCCCTCATGTGTGTTCTAACTGTAGGGGGAGGGGTACTGACTAGGGGAGATGACAGATCGTTGTTCCTAGCTAGTAGGAACACATGATCTGTCTCTCCTCTCCTCACAGAACAGGGATTTGTGTGTTTACACACACACGTCCCTGTTCTGGCTCTCATGCCCACGACTGCACGTGGCCGACGGTCATCACGACTGCCGGCCATGCATATTGGCACCCCCCGCAGTGCACACGTGCCTGCTATACCCGCTTAAAGGGCCTATGTACAGCTATGACGGTTTGTGGGAACGTGCCGACCTGCTGCAATGCAATGACGGCGGCTGGTCGGCAAGCGGTTAATCAGGTTGATTATTCAATATACACTATTAACATCATCATGTGATAATTACTGTTGTTGCGGTAATGTTGTGAGATGTATGGCACAGATGGGTGAAGTATACTAGCCATTTGGCCTTTTATCTCAATCAGCATTAGACTATGTCACCTGATGGCCATGTTGAGTGATGCATGTATATTATCATATACATATGACATGCATCCTTAATGAAGAGGGGCTAACCACTTGGATGACAATTTGGTCCATCTGAATAGATATCACGTGATAATAGGCTAAAGTGAGATTTGGTTCATGTGACGGACCTTATTCTGTTACAGTATGTTTAGGTTCCAATTGAATGATGGTATGTCACATGACAGTGGACCAATGCGAAGCTTGGTTCACATCACAGGCGCCATCTTGCCCTGATTGCATTCAATGATGGCATGTCATGTGCCAGCCGACCAAAACGAGGCTTGGTTCGCGTCACTGGCGCCATCTTATTTTGACATTATGATCCTATATCCTCCATGTGGAGGCTTGGAGCGCACTCTAGACACCATGCCGGTTTCACTTCCGGTTTGATGGGCGTGCGGCCCTGTAACAAGGGGTTAAATTCTGTGTTACATTTATTCATAGATTCATTTATATATTTACCCTTTCAGATATGTGGTCAGTAAATGCAAGGATTAAAACACACAAAACAAAGAATGTAATAAAAGAGATTTACTTAGCTTCAATTAAAGATGTATTACAGATGATACAATACAGGATAAATTCAGCATTCAATCCAGGGAGCCCCTCAACTTCTGAATTTTCAGATAGTTCTGGAAGCCGACAGCCTGTTCAAGATCTAGGACCACTTACGTCCTCAACGAAGTTCACCGGCCTGCTCTATTGTCTGACCTTTTAAAGGCTAGATGGAAGGCGCGAAAAAGCTGGTTTTATCTGGTACTAACAAAGCCTAGCCCGAGACAATGTGACCATCTGTGAATGACCGTCTGTGAGCTCAGAAACATACATTTTACATACATAGAAATATATATATATATGTAATCACCTTAAAACTATTACTAAGTTTCTTGTAATTCAATAACTAAAGTTAATATATGAATATAGACCCATACTACAGGCCCTCATTTACAGGATGGGATAATAGATTATGATTGCTATATAATGGTGCAGTTTATGGGGGGCCAGCCTATACCCCAGGTGACGTCTTAGTAGACGAAGCACGTCAGGACGTACTGTGCTGGCTCCATATACTGCATTGTACTCCATTCTCTGTGATCACACCATATACAGTGCTTGTATTGTCCACACTGATGTAAGTGCAATACCTTATTTAATACATTTTTAGTCAAGGATTTTATGCTATGTGGCGATTTCTTTTCTTCATGACTCCTTTTTGCTGATTAGTGGAGCTTATGAGCCCCTGGATGTCGGACCTGTGCCTCTGTGCATCCTGCATGTTGGTTCCTGTGACGTTTGGATGTTATACCTGTGCTGGTGGGCATTCTACATGTTGGTTCCTGTGACAAGCCTTTTTAAGGGTTAAGCAAAGATTTTATTAAGTGAGAACCACGGAATATGGTCCAAAATGGCTGCTGGTCGCATGGTCCTGAGTTGCTAGGTTACCGCACCTTATTTAAGCTGGATGGTGTAGCAATATGGCGCCGCTTCTGATGACGTCTTTGTGATGAAATGCGGAGCTATTGTGTCATTGCATCACTTCCGGTTTGGTCCGTGGAACGCACTGCGACCCGGACTTCCTATTTCTGAATATATTCAAACACTTGTAACCTGCTGGATTCTCGTAGGTGTTTTATTTATTGCGCAATCAAATGTATTAATACGGGGTCATGCTATGGGTCCAATTATTATCTTTCCATGACACTACAGTGACGGAGGAGCGCAAAGGAAGCAATCAAGGGAATTTCCATTACAGTCACTGGTACTGTGGAGGCTTGTGACCCTGTGAAGGGGATTACTATCTGGTGAGTGCAGCATAAGAGGGGGGCACGAGTGTGACAGGAAGCCACTGCCTGAATGCAAGCCTGCTTTTAGCAGCACTTATTTCACTCATCGGATATGATTTCTAAATGTTTGATATGAACTGATGGACTTTTTCATTGAATTTATGCACATAAAGCATCACTAATATATATTTGTTGTGCATTACAACATTTAATAGATTTTATGTACTTTTGGCACTTTGGCACTTATTTGGATATGAATTCTAAATTTGTATTTATTTTACGGTATGCATATGTTATATTAATGCACAATTGTTACAGTATAGCACTTTGATTTCATGCACTTTAGAACTTTGCTACTATGGGTTTTTGTATGTGCTGCTGATTATTTTTGGTATATATTGTGATACACCAGATTATACCTTACACTAGCAGCGCCAATTCCACTTACCCCCAATATATTATTTCTATTCAGTCTGTAAGATTTAATCGCATGGCTTTGTTCTTGTGTTCCCCGTACTGCAGCAGTTGCTGACAGAGAACAAAATGGCCAATCCGATTACACTAGTCTACAAGGAAAAAGCCTTGGAAATGACGGTAGCTAAATTTTACCAGAACTAGGTCACTAATAAAGGAAAATTCCTGAGTATTAATTGGCTCCAGTTTCCAAGATACAGCTTCAGGTCAAAATTGAATCTAAAGAATTCAAAATTATGAGACGGATGTGCGATTTATGCTCCATAACTTTTCTGCAAAATGTGATATAGTAGTGAGAATGGTGCCACACCAGTCATTATACAGTTATCTTTTTATTGATACCAATAACATATCTTTCCATTCATTTATTGTTTTTTCATGTAACATTTTCATGCTCCCTCCATTGGGACTGCGAAAGGCATGGACATTTTCTTCTTGTTTAGCCAACGACGCAGACAAGTTGCACATGTAATGTATCAATAATGAGGGCCCTAACTCTTGTCCTGATCCCTTGTTTTGCATCCAAAATATAGATGGTATGCCTTTTTTACCACTGCACTTTTGAGATGCAAATGTAACCTGGCCACAAATGTAGCAGAAATTATCTGCATTATTTACACAGTTTGGCTTCTGAGAGAAAATATCACACAGCTGTTCCTTGGAAATGTTAGGCAATGACACTTTCACAAACCACCATATATAACTGTATGATGCGTAGATCTGACCAAGACAAATATACCTTGCAGTAAAAGAACAATAAATTACAGTTTGATAAAAATCTTAAGTCTCAAAGTGAAGATAAATTTATACACTTCCATGTGGTACCATTTTCATTGTTCTATTGTACTTTGTCGAGAAGTTACGAGGCCTCTTGATCTTCAGACACCTCCCTCCCTTGTAGGCAAATATACTCGCGTGTGTATAAATCTTTATTGTGAAATATATTAAAAACCTTATCCAACCAGTACCTTTATCATCTGTTTTCTAATTCATCTAATCAAAATATGTAAGAATTAGCACATTTTATCTCGGAGGTCGATAGCTTCCCAAAATTTGTAGATCAACGTTACATGTAGATTAGTATCAGTGTGTGGAAGTTATCATTGGCATGGACTGATCTCATTGCTAGTTGGATCTGTGTATATGATGTGTATGAGCCGTAGGATAGGTGACAGCATAGAATTCTAGTTTAGGGAATCTTAGGGGCATGGGAAAATCACTTAGGACCCCCACAAATCCAAGAGAGTATATTGCCTGGCACACCCAGGCAGTTTTTCTTTTTCGTTAAACCCAGCGGGCTGAACGAAAAAAAAAAGAAAAGAGGAGCTTGCAAGGAGTTTGCTGTACTAACTATGCAATGTTTGTACAGTGATCTCCCCACTGAGCTATTGTGTTCTGACAGGGGGATGCCCACCAGAACACACCAATCAGCTGATCGGCTGCTGGTTTTCCAGCATGCCCATTTAACATAAGCCACATGTCAGGTCGGCTTCTGTCGGACAGGCTGCTGTAGACACTGGCCAAATGTCGAACAGTTTCTGTGAAAATGTATTCTAATCAGAATCTCAGGGCCACAACAGATTTAAATAGAAAAGTGGCCCCATGGGATTGTCACCCCTAACACCCATTTATTTTATAAATAAATGTTACTCTTAATAGAGGGCTATGATGATTGTTAAGTACGTCTCTCTATGGCTGCTTTGCTGGTTCTTCATGTTTTGTGTTTAAGGTGACAAGCTGCCTGCTGTTGCTAGGAAGATTTACCTCAGCTGCTGAGCACTGGATTGGTGACAAATCCAAAAAAAATGGGTATATTTATTATAGCAAAAATTAAGAAAAATTAAAAAACGCAGTGGTGATCAAATACCATCAAAAGAAAGCTGTATTTGTGGTAAAAAAGGATGCAAATTTCGCTTGCGTACAGCGTCACATAACCGCACAATTGTCAGTCAAAGCTACACAGTGCCAAATTGTAAAAAGTGCTCTGGTCAGGAAGGGGGTACAATCTTCCGGGGCTGAAGTGGTTAAATCTGTTTTTGCACCTTAGTGCTGCTGATTTCCCTTGGTCCCCTTTAATCACTCCCTGTCCATGCACTCACTCAAGTGTTCAGTACACAATATTTTTTGTGTTTCACAATTGCTTGTCGTTCCTGGGGAGCGCAGTGAAAGGTTGTCCACGTAGTAGCACAGTCAGGAAAAAGTTGTCACCCAAAAGTGTCTGGGACCTTCGTATTAAAATCTCCGTTATTTATTTTCCTTTCAATACGTTTTTATTTAAATTTTAAACATATATTGAGGCAGTGCAGTAAAAGGAAATAACATAAGGTTCAAAACATTTTGATGAGAACTTTCTCATAATCACCCTTCGTAATAACTGAAACAATTGTAGATAACCCTCAATTACATACTAACATGTGCTCTAGATCAGTATTTATTAAAGTTTTAGTGGAATTGAGAGGACAAAAATAAGAAGGAGGCGAAAACATGCTTTGAATTGTACTGCTCCCTGTTTAGACAGGTAAAAGAGTAAAAATAAGAAACAGGAATGAGCACAGCAGAAGAGGTAGGGTGGTTTTAGAGGGTTCCACTAGACAGATGGAGGGGAAGTGGATAAGGGTTAGGTCCCTGCTGTTACTGTATATTATTTGAGTCGACAACTCTATCATCAGATGTCCAACAACAGGCGGTCAAAGTCAGTTAGAAGATAATGATTAAACCAGGGTGTCCAGATCTGTTTAAATTTAGAAACAGAATATTTAAGGTTTGTTGCCCATTTCTCTTATGATTGTGACATCACTACCCTGCTGCTCCACCTTGTCCAATCAGAGATCACTTTGCTTTCATTGAGAAAAGCATCAGGACTGAAAATATCAATCACAGTCTGTGTACTGGAGCTTCTTACCCATAACTTTGTTTATCTCTTGGAATCAGGAAAACTTGTCAGAAGTGACTCATACAGATAGCCAGAGAACAAGGCAGCAGAAAGAAATCACACTTGGTGCTTTGGATTGAGACATGTACACACTATAGAGGAACATGCTTTGTTCATACTTCATGTCAGAGTTTTACACTAACTTTAAAGCTCTTTTGGCTGTACTTCTCCTGTGGATCACAGGATTACACTTAGTTCTGCACTCTTGTGACCCATATTCAGCTAACAGTGGGCTGAAGTCCGCTGTATGCTGATATCACTGAGTCAGTTCAGGCTCTAGAAAGACCTGAACAATAATGTCGGGATCCGCCAAGATGCCTGACCTTCAGCTGGCTCAGGCTCTCAGCCACTCCTGCCCCTCTCCATCCTGGCACTCCAGTGAGCACTAGAGGGGCAAAGAACAGTGTGGTTACTGACAGTCAGCTCTCTGTGCTCAGAGTGGACCAGAGAACTAAGTGATCAGCGGTCTTTGATTGCTCAGTTCTTGGTGTAGGGGTGGTGGGGGACAGCTGCAGCATTAGATTGATGCTGCATCCACCCAGGTGAGTATGAATGTTTTTATTATTTTGAAACCTTGCACTACTCTTTTAAGCAAACATTTTTTCCTGCATTCACCCACCAGAGTACTGCTACCACAATTCTTAGAAACTGAAGGTCTAAATTGTGCACATGAAAGACTGCTGCGTTCACAACAGTTAAACAGGACACAAATGTGGAGCATAAAGCTAAGGTTTTTGTTTTGCCGGGCGTTCCACTTTAATCTGGGATTTCATTATAAAAAGGGGAGTTGGGACTTTATATGAAGCAATGAAGTAGTGGAGGTAAATTAATATAAACACATTTATTTGGTAGCATGGGTCTGCATACATAAAAATATTTCATATCCTATATACACAAAAAGCGTGCACAAGGGCTGAGTGTATAGAATGGAAAAATACCTGCATAACATCATATGGTCAGAATAATGAACATATATATATACACATAAAAATGACATGTCTATACCAAAAGCAGCAGGCTTAACACCAGCACCTGCATCCGCAAGGTACATCTGTATCCACCAGATGATATAAAAAATGAGATGTATAAATAGTCAGTGAGTGGTTGGATGAATAAATAAATCACAATCCGTAGGAGGTATATGGCTGTGGCATCAAAATAGAGCTCTACGCGTTTCGTGGGTTTTCCCACTCGTCAGGAGCGGATGCGACAGACATTTCTATGGAATAAAAAGATTTAAGGAAATGTACTTGTCAAAGGAATTCAAAAAATGTTATTTCTATAACTATAGATGGTTAACCATTAGCACTCACCAACCCAGGCATGGGCCGCAAAGTGGGATGATCGGTGCAGGGTCGGACGAGCAACATAGCCTCAACGCGGGAGCTGAGGCGGCATAAAACAGGGAAGCAGCATCGGAAGGGCTTGAGAGGTAGATGGGAACTCTCTCTGGGGCCAGAAAGGTAGTATAAGATATTGTGGAGCAAAGATGTCTGGAAACAACATATTAAATATGTGTGTGAATAAAATAATAAAATGATAAAGTAATATAATGGTGTTAATCATAATAATGATATATGGTAAGGGATAGTAACACTAATGGGTAAACCCGGGTGTAGCTCCATAAAAGAAGTATGTAAATGATGGGAAAAATAGAAAAAGTACGAAAGGTGCCCAAGAATATGGAAAGTGTCTGTGCGTAAATAAGATAAGCGTAACTTACGGCAAATTGCAATATAAATACTGAAAGAAATACCACGTGCAATCAAGGGCAAATAATATAAACAGAAGACTGATCCACCCCAGGGGGGAAAAAGGGGGAAGAAAATGAAGGTGTGAAAAACCGAAAGGAGAAGAAGAAGAAGGTGCCTACCCTAATGCTACAACAAAGGAAGCCCCCAGTAGATCATATGGCTGGTGTGTAGAGACCTCAAGGTGAGACTGGTCAGATTGAACAGCTCACTTGAAAAAGGGGGATGTAGTTATGCCACCAACGCCACGTCAATGAACCAATGGAGGGGAGGGAGCCGCACCGGAGGTGAGTATAACACTCAACAACGATCGCGGAGACCTCCCCATACCGGGACAAGAGATGTTATGGCTAAACGCCGGCGCCATGACGTCATTGCTGACGTCACACGCACGGAGTTAAGCCGCCACACAAACAGCGTGACAAGCGTGGCGCCGATGCGCAACGTGGTAAACGCCCTGCCCTCCCGAACACAGGGTGTGCAGGGGGAGAAGGGGGAGGATCCAAAGAGCGCATCGCAGCTCCCGCGATGGAGGTGGAGCCCATCCATCCCCAGACAACGACCCATCCACATATGTCAGGCCATGACCAGGCAAGGGGAGTGCGCATGGAGCATATGAATGGAGACAGTCCGTGCGGGTGCATGGAACTAGTGGAGATATTGCTGCCTATGGGGAATATCATATATGTAAAGCACACAAACATGAATGTGAATAAATGGTATGGATAAACATTTATAATGGCAAAATTTGAACCTTAATAAGGATACCCTATGATTGAGGGTGAACCTCACACTGGGATGGCAGGGGAACACTGCCACTCCAATTACTCCATTGCTTCCATCCCGATATGTTTGTATAGAAGTTTTAGGGGAGGGGGAAGGGGGAAAGGAGAGTTTGGGACTTTGTATGAAACACCCTTAGGTGTCTCCATCCCGCGGGATTTTAGATGAAGCACCCTGAGGTGCCTCCATCCCTTATGGCATTATAAAAAGGGGAGTTGGGACTTTATATGAAGCAATGAAGTAGTGGAGGTAAATTAATATAAACACATTTATTTGGTAGCATGGGTCTGCATACATAAAAATATTTCATATCCTATATACACAAAAAGCGTGCACAAGGGCTGAGTGTATAGAATGGAAAAATACCTGCATAACATCATATGGTCAGAATAATTAACATATATATACACATAAAAATGACATGTCTATACCAAAAGCAGCAGGCTTAACACCAGCACCTGCATCCGCAAGGTACATCTGTATCCACCAGATGATATAAAAAATGAGATGTATAAATAGTCAGTGAGTGGTTGGATGAATAAATAAATCACAATCCGTAGGAGGTATATGGCTGCGGCATCAAAATAGAGCTCTACGCGTTTCATGGGTTTTTCCACTCGTCAGGAGCGGATGCGACAGACATTTCTATGGAATAAAAAGATTTAAGGAAATATACTTGTCAAAGGAATTCAAAAAATGTTATTTCTATGACTATAGATGGTTAACCATTTGCACTAACCAACCCAGGCATGGGCCGCAAAGTGGGATGATCGGTGCAGGGTCGGACGAGCAACATAGCCTCAACGTGGGAGCTGAGGCGGCATAAAACAGGGAAGCAGCATCGGAAGGGCTTGAGAGGTAGATGGGAACGCTCTCTGGGGCCAGAAAGGTAGTATAAGATATTGTGGAGCAAAGATGTCTGGAAACAACATATTAAATATGTGTGAGAATAAAATAATAAAATGATAAAGTAATATAATGGTGTTAATCATAATAATGATATATGGTAAGGGATAGTAACACCAATGGGTAAACCCGGGTGTAGCTCCATAAAAGAAGTATGTAAATGATGGGAAAAATAGAAAAAGTACGAAAGGTGCCCAAGAATATGGAAAGCATCTGTGTGTAAAAAAGATAAGCGTAACTTACGGCAAATTGCAATATAAATACTGAAAGAAATACCACGTGCAATCAAGGGCAAATAATATAAACAGAAGACTGATCCACCCCAGGGGGGGAAAAGGGGGAAGAAAATGAAGGTGTGAAAAACCGAAAGGAGAAGAAGAAGAAGGTGCCTACCCTAATGCTGCAACAAAGGAAGCCCCCAGTAGATCATATGGCTGGTGTGTAGAGACCTCAAGGTGAGACTGGTCAGATTGAACAGCTCACTTGAAAAAGGGGGATGTAGTTATGCCGCCAACGCCACGTCAATGAACCAATGGAGGGGAGGGAGCCGCACCGGAGGTGAGTATAACACTCAACAACGATCGCGGAGACCTCCCCATACTGGGACAAGAGATGTTATGGCTAAACGCCGGCACCATGATGTCATTGCTGACGTCACACGCACGGAGTTAAGCCGCCACACAAACAGCGTGACAAGCGTGGCGCCGATGCGCAACGTGGTAAGCGCCCCGCCCTCCCGAACACAGGGTGTGCAGGGGAGAAGGGGGAGGATCCAAAGAGCACATCGCAGCTCCCGCGATGGAGGTGGAGCCCATCCATCCCCAGACAACGACCCATCCACATATGTCAGGCCATGACCAGGCAAGGGGAGTGCGCATGGAGCATATGAATGGAGACAGTCCGTGCGGGTGCATGGGACTAGTGGAGATATTGCTGCCTATGGGGAATATCATATATGTAAAGCACACAAACATGAATGTGAATAAATGGTATGGATAAACATTTATAATGGCAAAATTTGAACCTTAATAAGGATACCCTATGATTGAGGGTGAACCTCACACTGGGATGGCAGGGGAACACTGCCACTCCAATTACTCCATTGCTTCCATCCCGATATGTTTGTATAGAAGTTTTAGGGGAGGGGGAAGGGGGAAAGGAGAGTTTGGGACTTTGTATGAAACACCCTTAGGTGTCTCCATCCCGCGGGATTTTAGATGAAGCACCCTGAGGTGCCTCCATCCCTTATGGCATTATAAAAAGGGGAGTTGGGACTTTATATGAAGCAATGAAGTAGTGGAGGTCTCTGCGATCGTTGTTGAGTGTTATACTCACCTCCGGTGCGGCTCCCTCCCCTCCATTGGTTCATTGACGTGGCGTTGGCGGCATAACTACATCCCCCTTTTTCAAGTGAGCCGTTTAATCTGACCAGTCTCACCTTGAGGTCTCTACACACCAGCCATATGATCTACTGGGGGCTTCCTTTGTTGCAGCATTAGGGTAGGCACCTTCTTCTTCTTCTCCTTTCGGTTTTTCACACCTTCATTTTCTTCCCCCTTTCCCCCCCCTGGGGTGGATCAGTCTTCTGTTTATATTATTTGCCCTTGATTGCACGTGGTATTTCTTTCAGTATTTATATTGCAATTTGCCGTAAGTTACGCTTATCTTTTTTACACACAGACATTTTCCATATTCTTGGGCACCTTTCGTACTTTTTCTATTTTTCCCATCATTTACATACTTCTTTTATGGAGCTACACCCGGGTTTACCCATTGGTGTTACTACCCCTTACCATATATCATTATTATGATTAACACCATTATATTACTTTATCATTTTATTATTTTATTCACACACATATTTAATATGTTGTTTCCAGACATCTTTGCTCCACAATACCTTATACTACCTTTCTGGCCCCAGAGAGAGTTCCCATCTACCTCTCAAGCCCTTCCGATGCTGCTTCCCTGTTTTATGCCACCTCAGCTCCCGCGTTGAGGCTATGTTGCTCGTCCGACCCTGCACCGATCATCCCACTTTGCGGCCCATGCCTGGGTTGGTGAGTGCTAATGGTTAACCATCTATAGTTATAGAAATAACATTTTTTGAATTCCTTTGACAAGTATATTTCCTTAAATCTTTTTATTCCATAGAAATGTCTGTCGCATCCGCTCCTGACGAGTGGGAAAACCCACGAAACGCGTAGAGCTCTATTTTGATGCCGCAGCCATATACCTCCTACAGATTGTGATTTATTTATTCATCCAACCACTCACTGACTATTTATACATCTCATTTCTTATATCATCTGATGGATACAGATGTACCTTGCGGATGCAGGTGCTGGTGTTAAGCCTGCTGCTTTTGGTATAGACATGTCATTTTTATGTGTATATAATTGTTCATTATTCTGACCATATGATGTTATGCAGGTATTTTTCCATTCTATACACTCAGCCCTTGTGCACGCTTTTTGTGTATATAGGATATGAAATATTTTTATGTATGCAGACCCATGCTACCAAATAAATGTGTTTATATTAATTTACCTCCACTACTTCATTGCTTCATATAAAGTCCCAACTCCCCTTTTTATAATGCCATAAGGGATGGAGGCACCTCAGGGTGCTTCATCTAAAATCCCGCGGGATGGAGACACCTAAGGGTGTTTCATACAAAGTCCCAAACTCTCCTTTTCCCCTTCCCCCTCCCCTAAAACTTCTATATTAATCTGGGATTTCAAACACAAAAAACTGAGAAAACATATAAGACACAACAGTTAGAAACACAAGTTTTTCCTTCCCTTTTCATCAGCTTTTATCTACTTTTCATCAGCCAGTCATTGACTTTCATTAACAGCAGTTGTCATACAATTTAGTTAAATTAAGGTAAATTGCATTAGCTTGAAGAGGTCTTAAATGTACTTAATTCAAGGTGGTATATTGAATTGGACATTTGGACTTATGCCTATAGGGAGAGAAGCCAACTAGAAGAGAGATGCTAAGCTAGTTCACTCGGGACCAAAGATTGTTGTAATTTTTACCTGATATTTTTATTATTACTATTACTATTATTATATATGATTGAGCAGTGCTTTACAAAATAAAGGGAGACAGTACAGTTATAATTAGAGTTGCACCAGTACCGATACTGGTATCAGTATTGTGCTGATAACGAGTACTCGTACTCGTGAAAATGCTCCAATACCCTAAACTAATTTAAGCCCATAAAAAATGAAAGGGCTCATGTTGCACTGCAAAGAGTCACATGCAATTTGAACAGGAATGAGGTGCAATGCATGCAGTTTACCCCACCGCTACTGTGTGAACCTAGGCTTGTCATAGTGACTTCAGCTTGGGTTCGCACAGGAACGGTGTGAGAAAACGCATACGATTCGGACAGGAATCGCACCACATTCCTGTTTAAATCGCATTTGATTCTTTGCAGTGCGATTTGAGCCCAATCATCTTGCAAAGGTATTGGTACTCGATATTGGCGAGCACTTGACCGAAATTATCTGTACTTGCACTCGCTGGTCAAAAAACTGTATTTGTGCCACTCTAGTTATAATACAACATTGAAAACCTTTTTTGAAAATGCCTGATTGTGTAGGTGTAGCTAAAACTTTTTTAGTTTTGGAAAGCACAGGGAGGTATTAAAACCCCTTTCAGTCTATTGTTTGTGGTCTGTGTCTCTTTGGGGTGATTTTTCTTCACGTCCATTTCAGAGAAGCAACAGGGAGTAAATGGAAAGCTCTGCAAATGGGAAGGATTTCCATCTTATTAAGTTGGCACCAAAATAGATGTGTCCATTGGAAGATTTAACCTTACCTTTTGTTCTGGTGACAACGCTAATATTTTGGATTCCCCATCATTTTCTGTTTCAATAAATGGTTAACAGAGCAAATGGATCGGTCGTCCATTGATTCTTCCTGTCAGTGGAAAACTGCCTGCCCATATGATGTACGGCAGATAGCTTACACTAACAGTCTGCAAGAGCATCAGTGATCTGCCCATCGCTTGTGCAATGCTTTCCAGGCTCTTAAAACAAAAAATAGTAAATTAACATTTTTTTTTACCTGCAATTTTATTATTTTTTGTTAAAAGGTGAACTTACCCCTTAAAGGTGAAGTATGTTTTTGTTTTGCTTTTCAAGAAACATACTTACCTAGGTGGCTGCAGCATCGGTCCGATGCTGCATCTGTCCCCTGCACCTCTGCACTGAGAACCGAGCGATCGAACATAACTGATGGCTTGGTTCTCTCAGCTCCCCTAGCAGTCAGCAGCTGTCCGCTCTGCCCCCCCCATGCTCACTGGAGTGCTGAGCTGTGGAGGGGTGGGGAGAGGTTGTCTCAGGCTCTCAGCGGCTTGCTGAGAGGTTGAGACAGGCATCAGTCCAGTCACCTGGCAGATCCAGACTATATTGTCGTGATGACGCGGTGCCCGGACTGATTTCTGTGGCGTTAGCAGAGAGCGGACTTCAGTACAGAGATCCTCTGAAAAGTGCTGTCCCGTGTCACTACACACTGTTGCCCGAAGTATGTTGCTTTTCAGAGGGGCACTGCTGAGCCCATACCCACTCCACCAGTCTAGAGTACCTCTGCCACCTCACTCCCAGTGACAGAATGGGGTCCTGCCGTGCACCTAGTGCAGACCTCGTGCGCACACTTGTTGACTTTTTTTCCCCCTACTATGTGGCCAGTCTAAGGATCTCCATAACATGGGTTCGGTCCCAGTTGCTTTGAGAAGCCAACTGCTGGAGAGGGAGCCACCTACCCCCTTGCTACTGGAGGACCCACCACCTACACCATTTACCACACTTCACGGCTGGCTGCAATGCACCTTGTGCTAGTTCTTGGTTTCACATAGCAATTGCATTACTCCTCCTGCTTTTCTTGCTGAGTAAACATTCTGTAGTGGCTTTGATTTGTACCCCACCTGTGCTTTACTCACCCTAGTTCTTTCATATGTCCAGAACCATCTTGCTCCCCTTTAAAGTACTTCAGAACAGGCTTAAAACTGTTGATGCAACTTTTACCTGAATTATCTGCATTGTACAGTTCAACATGAACAATAACATTAGGATGTCCCTAACTATCTCTAGCAGGCCGCCCTGGCATACCTCCATAGGGTAGTAGTCCATGTTTGGCGTTCCCAAGGAAGTGGTAGATCTCTGGACTCCCGGTGCCTTCGATGGACTGCAAGGTGCAGCAGCCCTCCCCTACAGCAATCACATCATTCTTTTTGAGTGGGAACTGGACTCTTGAACACCAGCTTTCCCCCTTTTTATAATAGGCGGAGCCCAAAAAGCCTGGGAACAGCAAAGTACATCATTAACCCCTTCCCAGCCTGGGTCAGCCACTGTCTTGCTAACCAACTGTAGGCAACCTGCCTATAAGTGCACTTAGTTCTGCAGTGCTGTGATCCAGATTCAGTTGACAGAGGACTAAAGTCAGTTGTCGGCTGATGTCCAGGTTAATGTTGTGATCTGCCCAGATGCCTGACCGGCAGCTGGCTCAGCCTCTCAGAGTGCCACTGAGAGCCTGAGCTAGCCTCTCCCGCCCCCTCCACAGCCCAGCGCTCCAGTGAGCACTAGAGGGGCAGAGCGGACCTGAGAAATTAGTGATCAGTGGACTTTGTTCGCTCAGTTCTCAGTGTAAAGATGCTGCAGCCATCTAGGTGAGTAAAATTTTATTTTATATTCCCTGCCCTTCCCTTTTAAGCCAGAGGGTCAGGATAACAGACAGTAAACCTTAATTTTAGCTGTATGGCCAGTGCTAAGATTTTATACAGGCGCTCGTGTAAGAACCCTAAGCAGTTAATTTTGTAAATAATTATCATTATTGCTATGTATTTTAATACAGAAGCATTCTTTTTATTTTATTGTTCCTGAAAAAAAAAATCTTATTTCAGGCTCATCACTTTTTCTTCTTCATGTTATATTTGAAAAGCTGTGGAAATAAAAACTATACATGAAAACAAAATTGTTTCTGGCCCCTCAGCAGAGATTAGAGTGCTGGCACGTTCCATACATAAGAGCATACACATCTTATTGCCAGTAGTGTCACAAAAAGTACTGCATCTGCAGAGATTGGCTGCTTCAGAAAAACCTAAATCTTCTGCCGCAGCAGACTTTCAGTGCTACATTTCAGGACCTTTTTAATTATACTACACAACTTCAATGACAGATTTATGCAGAAAACAGGTCATAAAAATGCGAATGGGAATCATTTAGCAAACACTGCAGTAGATCTACTGGTATAGTAAGAATTCCCTACCAGATTTGATGCGAATGATTTCTTTAACAATTAGATGATTCCCTATCAATACTTTAATGCCAGTTTAGCAGCTGTTAAACTTTAATAAATAATACTAGTGTTAATTGATTTCTCCAGGACTCACAACAATAGTTGATCAAATATGCCAGTGTGTTATTAAATGCAAAAGCAGCACTGGTCATTGCTATCAAGCTAAGAAAAGATGCTGTGATTTAAAATGAACCTGTACTCGCGTTCATTTGGTAAAAGTAATAGGTTTTCTTGATAGCTGCGACCCTCCACAGTTTCCTGTACTCCCCTGCTGCTCATTATTATCGTATTATTTTATGAGCACAAGGACTGTGGCATATATGTACAGTGTATGCAGTGAATAGACTAAAGTTCCATCTTACCATGCCTCATTAAGCCTCTTCCGCTGTCAGTGCAATGTGGCCATGTCCCTTGTTTACTGCATAGCATCATTGCTCTTCTCCAGGTACCTAAATCTTTTCAAAGAGGTAATGCGCTGTGCAAAGTAAAATGACATTTCCCAGCCCTCCACCCTAAGAGGTACCAAGAGGACTTGACTGTTTCTAATTTTAACACTTAGGTTCCAAATGCATTTATTTAAAAATGTATGTGTAAGCTGATGGCTTTACCTAGGTGTGACAGACTCACCCTGGAGGCTTTTGGAGGGGCCTGATTGCTAGCCTCTTGCCTACCGACTATGGGCCCTGGCACTTGAGGGAGCTACAAACATTGAGGAAGGTATTCTGTTATGTAATGCAAAAGAACATTATTAAGGAGGCCATGATGGTCTCTGCCAGCTTGGGGTGGTTGGTCTATTGTCTCATTTTATTGTATACTCTATGCTGGGTCATTTGGGATGTGGCTGTATTCCAGTGTTCTATTGTGTCTGTCTGCCTTGGATATTATGGGATGTGTATGTAGATTAGCTGTGAGATTGGTGGGGGGAAACTCCTCCAACAGCTCCCACTGCTGATTGGACAGTCTAGCCGGCCCGGAATGCAATGGTGGGGGGATTGTCCAGAGTATTACCTGTGCACATGTGTTTTCAATACACAGTTAATGTTCAGCAACCAAACGAGTGTTGTCTTGTTGTGTTTGTTGTTAGCGGATGGAATATCTGATATCTATATTCAGACTGTGAGGAAGCGGTATATCATGAAAGCACTCAAGCGGAGTGTGGGATGTTTTGTTACACTAGGCATCTCTGTATTGTAATTAGAGTGAGAATCAGTACTTAGGAGAAGAGACTAGTCTCAAAGATCGTCCATTGAGTGTTATGATCTCTACATCAAATAAAGCCCATGTATCAAAATCACGAATGTGTCCTGCTTTCTTAATCTTAATCCCATAGATGAAGTTGCAAGCTGATCCTTCTTTCCACTGGCGATATTCTAAAACCCCCCCCCCAAAAAACACAGTATAGTATAGTATGTTCAACCCAAAAAAAGATATCAAATCATAATATATGTGCTCACATTAAAAATGTATATTCTTGTGACTACATCACCAAATTCAAGCATCCTCATATATTTTTTCCTTAACCTTATCAAAAATTCTTTAAACAAGCCTTTCATAAGCCACTGCCCAATGATCCTGTTGCTGTATATCTCTTTCAGGACTGTTCCCCCTCAGTGGTTCCAATATGAAATATGAAATGACCCAAAAAAACAAAAACACTAAATTAGTGTGCTATCGCTTTAAATATACCAATAAAAGTGAATAAACCACACACATTGGGTATTATAAAATGTTCATATCCCATTAACCAACTGACGATTCCACTAACTGCAGACTATCCCACAAAATAACTCCATGCCTTTTATCAGACTTTCACATTCATAAGTTTATAAATCACTTAGAATACTTTTCTCCTGCTTGACTCCACCATTGATACAACCCAAAAAAGAAAGAACACTAATATAATGTAATACCGCTTTAAAAATGCATAATATAATTGAAAAAAAACACTCATATAAAACATGCAATATTAGTGCATATCCCTTTAACACAGAGATGATCACACCAAGTGTGGATGCCCGTGAAGTCACTTTATGCACGTTACTGAACATAAATATTTGTTAATCATTCCACTCTTTATTTCCTTTCAAATGTCCCCATGTATCCATTCCAGTATTCATTAGATTCATCATGCAAAAGCCATCAATAAAGGGCCATAGTGTAGTAATCTCCAAAATGAATGACCATTTATTCAATCCCAAATGCACTAAAGCAGATAAAATGCATTCAAACCATTTTCAAGATTGCCATCGAGGCACCTCAGGCAACTGACATCACTTTCAACGCGTTTCATCGCAATGACTTTTTCCAATAGTATTGTACATTCCTATTTTAATCTATAGGAGCGCTGACAGTGGGACATAAAATATATTACAGCAATGTTTCTCAACGCCAGTCCTCAAGTTCCCCCAACAGATCATGTTTTCAGGATTTTCCTCAGATGAAATGGCTGTGGTAATTACTAAGGCAGTGAAACTGATCAAATCACCTGTGCAAAATAATGGAAAGCCTGAAAACATGACCTGTTGGGGGTACTTGAGGACTGGATTTGAGAAACATTGTATAACAGCACTGAATAAATTAGGGGAAGGCTAAACTTGGAAAATTTGGCTTAGCTGAAGACTTCTAAGATGTGCACACCAAAGAGTAGGGCCAAGTAATGTGTATTGCATTGTGCTGTTGCCCGTTCTGGGATTTCATAACATTGCTGAATGCACACATCTACATAAAACAAAAAATGGTCTTTAGTAGCCATATTTATAAGACAATGGAATCTGCTATTGCTATATCAGAAAAGGAAAAGTTCCAGGATGGTATTCAAGAATCAGATGTCCTCTATGATGCCACCAACCTTATCCAGCAAACAGCTAGCCCCCTAAAAATGAATTCAGCCACAATCCTGCCAGCTTTTTGAGTAAGTTGCATGGTCAAAGCTTGGGATCTCTTTAAATTTTTTTAAAACTGAGACAAAGGATGCAAGTGTCTAGATGTAGATGAAAGCAGGTACAACATGTCAGCAGGGGCCTTTATATGTAGTATACCAGCCATGCTATGAAGCCCCTATGTTTGAATGTTAATAAAAACGTTTGATATGTGAGTTTCTGTTTCATCAGCATGTTATTGGGATGCCTGCCGTGTAGTTTGTCATCTGACTGTAAGAGAATCCGTTATATTCAACTGCACTCCAGGCAGGTTTCTTGTTAAGTCTGTGTCAATGGTATAAGCATTTCATATGGTGGTTTCTGGATTCAACCTGTATTTTTACAGTGGATTTATACTTTATCTTTACACCACATCTCTACCCACCCACACAATTTAACACAGTTACAAGAATTATATATGATTATTATTTATATGTTTTTATTTTATATTTATGATATTTTTATATGATTGCATAGGTGACTGAAATATTTATTATGATAGCGTTTTAAATAGTTTTAGACTAGTATTTTTTGTTGAAAAAAATATACTTTATTTTTGATAAAATATCTAAAAAACAAGATACATTAGCAGGGTACATTCCACCTTGTACTGCAACGCACTGTATGAATACACTAGATTAAAATATGGTTCCAAACATACAATAAATAGATTCACTGTGCTGTATGATGCCTAGATTCTCTCATGGAAGATCCATACAGCAATACAAAATATTAAAGCTCAATTCCAGGAATTCAGCTCCTTTTGTAAAAGTTAAAGGCACACTATAGAGGAGATTTACTAAAGCTGGAGTACACAGAATCTGGTGCAGTTGTGCATAGTAATCAATCATCTAACTTCAGCTTGTTCAATTAAGCTTTGACAATAAAACATAGTAGCTGGTTGGCAATTATGCACAGCTGCATCAGAATCTGTAGGTCAAATTTTAGTAAATCACCTTCAGCGAGATGCATGACACCTCCTGGACTGAACTCTATTATTTATATCTGACTGCTTTATAGTACTCCCAGAAGACAGCTATCACTGTAGTTCTGGGAGAGCAATGCTGATACTTCTGAGCTCTGCATATTAAATAGGAGAGTCACTGTAGCTGCTATGCCTGCCCCTCCCCTACCCCCTCCTGCCCAATCAGAGAAGACCTGGTATTATGTGAACACATTCACAAACTACAAAGGCTTCTGTTAATGGACAGCAGAGGGAAGGGCAGGCATAGCTGTTGTATGTGTTTCTCTCCTCTCAGATCCCCAGAGTGTCTCTCTGGCAGAACAATAAACCTGTCAAATGTAAATAATAGAGATAAGTTCAGGAGATGCCATGCAGCTCCTGGACTTAAAAGGGTTGTAAAGGTTCGTGTTTTTTCACCTTAATGCATCCTATGCTGGACTCAGGAACGTGCCCGTAAGGCAATCCCCCAGGAGAGCGCTTCTCCCAGGGGGTTATCTGATGCAGGGAGGAGCCGCAAGAACCATCGGGGGACCCCAGAAGGCAAGGTTTGGGACAACTCTGTGCAAAACGATCTGCACAGTGGAAGTAAGTATGATATATTTGTTATTTTTTTTTAAATTACCCTTACAATCACTTTAACTCATAGTGTGCCTTCACTTTTTACAAAGTGGCTGAATTCCTGGATTTCTGCATTAAACTTGGTGGAATATTGTTTTATGACAAATTGGGTGCAGTTGGTCTAAAGATATTCAAAAGACTAGTTTTTTGCCTTTATTATAATCAGATTATGTTTCTGATCAATAAGACCATGTTCTTATGATTTTGATTAGTTTAAATCATGGGAGGCAGTACAGCCTTTAACCATTATTACAAGCTGTTGTGTGTGGTACAGTTGCTGTTTACATATGCATGCAGGACCTAGCCGTGCCTAGTAGGGGTCTATTACCCCTGATGTCTCTCCTGCCCTCCAAAGCAGCTAACCAAGCACAGATCATATTTGATTAACTGCTTCCCTGGGAAGAAAATGACAGCTCTGAAACCAGAAGTGATTAAATTCATCACAGAAGAGATCAGAGAACAGATGGTTCTCCATCTCCTCTGTGTGAAGCTGTTCCAACTACTTACCCTGGTCCAAAGGAACGGGAGAGGCTGGAAACCACCACTGGTGGGGGTAGGGAGTTGTGGCCCTTCACAGCACTGAAAGAGTGATCAGACAGATGTAAAGCTACCTGGATCAATTTTACAAAACAACTGATTGCTGACTGAAAATAACAGTACCAAGATCATGGATGCAGCTGTAGCCATTATCTTCTAATAACCACTTGCTTATAGGATATTTATATATGAACTGTACATCAGTCAGTAAGTGGATAAAATGCCCTGATCTCCAGGTGAAAGTATTGCTTTCTGCTCTCCCACTACACCCCTCATTACACACCTGTCTGACCAGGTCTAATACATTACTGGCTCAAAATTCAGTGAACAGAGAGCGGGTGGCGGGGCCGAGCTGTGAAGTGCGTGTCAATAGATGCACACAGTTCGGGAGTGAGATGTGCCACTATTGGGAGCTGCTTCCTGTGGTGGCGCGATCGAGAAGAGGAGCGGACAGGGCCAGCGGGGGACCCCAGAAGAGGAGACTCAGGAACAGTATGAGCACTGCCAGAGCCCTACAAAATGACCTCCAGCAGGCCACTGGTGTGAATGTCTCTGACCAAACAATCAGAAACAGACTTCATGAGGGTGGCCTGAGGGCTCGGTTTCCTCTAGTGGGTCCTGTGCTCACTGCCCGTCACCGTGGAGCTCAATTGGCATTTGCCATTGAACACCAGAATTAGCAGGTCTGCCACTGGCGCCCTGTGCTTTTCACAGATGAGAGCAGGTTCATCCTGAGCACACGTGATAGACATGACAGGGTCTGGAGAAGCAGTGGAGAACGTTATGCTGTCTGTAACATCTTTCAGCATGACCGGTTTGGTGGTGGGTCAGCGATCTGAAGAGGCATATCCATGGAGGGACGCACAGACCTCTAAGACTAGACAATGGCACCCTGACTGCCATTAGGTGTTGGGATGAAATCCTTGGACCCATTGTCAGACCCTACACTGGTGCAGTGGGTCCTGGGTTCCTCCTGGTGTACAACAATACCCGGCCTTATGTGGCGGGAGTATGCAGCCAGTTCCTGGAGGATGAAGGAATTGATACCATTGAATGGCCCCCAGGCTCGCCTAACTTAAATAGAACACCTCTGGGACATTATGTTTCGGTCCATCCGACGCTGCCAGAATTCACCTCAACACAAGCATGTGGGGGCCATAAAAATGACTGAGTACCATTTTGAGTTGCTGCAATGAAATTTCAGCAAAATGGACTAGCCTGCTGCATCATTTTTTCACTTTGATTTTCAGTTGTGTTTGAATTCAGCCCGCTGTAGGTTAATAATTTTAATTTCCATCAAACAATGTGGCATCCTTTCATTCCTAACACATTACCCAATCCATATCAGTATAGATATCCAGCATGATATTTTTCCCCATTGAGATCTGATGTGTTTTCAAAGTGTTCCTTTAATTTTCTTGAGCGGTGTATTAAAATGATATTTTCATAAAATAAACACTAAAATCATTATTAGAGGGCAGCAGGGGGAATCCTGGACAGGGAAGGGGATTGGTGAGGCATGGTGGGGGGTGGACAATTACAGGAGCCGATTCCTGCTGTTTCCTGCAGCAGCTGAAAGCCGATGAGAGGGAGAGGAGTAGCCAGCTTTTAACTGCTGCAGATGGAGACACCCTGGGGATCAGTTCCTCTAATTGCCCCCTCATTTCTGCTTTACCAATCACCCGCTCTACTGCCCATATCTAATTCCACTGGTTCCCAGGCCTCCCCTGCTGGCCTGGGCCCTGTACAGGAAGACTAGAGTTGCCACCTCAGCCCTTCAAAACTGAACACATATTAATTACACAGGTTAGCGACTGATTAAGGTGGTAAATAAACTCACTTGGTGCCTTATCTGCATTAAATTAGCCTCACAACCTGTGTAATTCATATCTGTTGGGGTTTAAAGGGATGAGGTGACAACCCTAAGGAGGACCGGCGCTACCCTCTTTTTCAGCGGCCCTGATCAACCATAGGCTCCCATTGCCCATCCATTGTGGACACTCCCTCCTATTGAAATCTATGAAAAATGGAGACTGTTTATCATAAAGTCTATTTCATAGTTATGTGACTTCAATTGGGCTTTAATTTATCTATAAATAAATCCACTAATATGGACATATTTAATAAGGGACTAAGCCGTGTGCAATGTGTATTTACCTCTAGTAACCAATTAGAAGTTATCTTTAACTGATCAGGTTCTGCTATTTGTTACTGCACTTCTTCGCTCATTATTGCTGAGTATCTCATTAAAAAGGTCTGATCGTGTTCTTGTTATGTATGCTCCTTAGGTTAAAACTCATTAGAATGCTTTGGCAACTGTCCCTAGAGGCTGCTTACTAAAATTGACAACTCACTAAGCCCATTTTTTTTGTCTTACAGACATTACAAAAACAAAGAACTATTAGGTATTAATAGTACAGTTTGGAAAGACATATATATATATCTATCTATATATATATATATATATATATATATAGATAGATATATATATATATCCAGATGACCAGAAAAAGGATATATCCATGTGCTAATCATATAGATTAATACAGACTCTCATGTTTTTGACATTGTACTATGCAAATTGAACAACTGTAAATGTATTGGCAGCAGGAGCCTTATATGCAGCCTGCATGACAGATACCCAAGTCCTAAATTACATGAATAGATTCATGATAAAAAAAAAAAATGAAAATGTTAAGCAGATGCTACAGTATGTTCAAAATTAAAATAATGGTAAATTGTTTATGTAAGGGAAAACATAAGAAGAACATGCAAAAAGGGGGTATAAATAGAGGGAGGAAGAGAGAAATGTCACAAAAATTAGGGTTTCTGCTGTCCAAAACCCTTCTCAAATATATTGTTAGTAAACAGAAATGTTCAAGTGAACCTGCGCTCCTTTTTAAAGTGTAACTTATGATTTTGGATACATTAAGGGAGAGTTGCAACCACTGGAAGATGTATTTTTGCCATCTGTGTCCCATTGGGGAGATTTCTCTTCACTTCTTGTCCCATAGCCACAACAGGAAGTGAGAGGAAATCCCCCAAAGTGAAGTAATCCCTTGGTGTCACCAGGGACATAAGAATTAGTGTCCCTATTGAAAGATTCCCCCTCTGTTCTGGTGACAAGACAAAGTTTGGGATTTTCTTTGACTTTCACTTTTGATAATAATGGTAAACAGGACAAAAAAAGAGGGTGAATCTCCCTAACGGGGGCACAGACGGCAGTAAAAAATGACAATTGTTCTAATCCCTCTCCACTCTGTCTAAAACAAAAAAAAGTTTTGCCTTTAGTTACACATTAACTTTGAAAATTAAATGGCCTATCTTGGGAAAACAAAAACACTGCAATATGTTCATTTTTTTGATAGCCAGAAAAGCCTCTTTTTGCCTACATCCTGGTACCTTATCTTCCTTTGTCCAGTGGCACTGCCACAGTGTATAGTGAGGGCACTCCCATTAGACAGTAGAATGCATGTTGGCGGGGTTTACCCATGAGATTAGTAAAAGTCAGGACTCAGAATGAAGCAAAACTAAATCAGCAGGGAGCACAGGTTATACATCTCTGGCTAATAAAGAAACAGATATTTTGTGATACTCCTCTAAGCCAGGAATTTGAAGGTTTTACATGTAGAAAGGTCTCACGCCTCCTTTAGTCTAATGAGAACCTCCAGAGCCAAGAGCTGCTGACATCCTTCCATATAGAGTGGGTTGTAAGGCATAGTGGGTGTAGTGTAAGGTATATTCATGGGCGCCAGAAACCTCTTGAATGCAAAGAGATTTTATTTCTCTTGAACAGAACTTTGGGAGAGAGGGTTTAGGGCCAGGACACCCTTAAGGCAGTTGCAATGTTAATTGGCAGACTCAGAGACTTCTACAGGTAGACAGCCATGCAGGGAATAGCATCCAGCAAGACACCACATCTGCATGTGTAGGAATGCTGTCTCCTATGGCAACAGTCTTAGAACAGTTCCTAACACAATTTGAAACAAACTCCTTTGCTTTCTCTACAGTCACTTCTTGTAGGTCCTCAACCCACTGAGCTCCCAGTCTCTCTCACTAGACTTGCTGATTCACTGCCACCGAATCCTTTGAGCTCTTCCAATCTACACTTAAGTATCTTCCTCAAGCGTCACCCCTGCTTCTCTGCTGGGTCCCTAGTTTGGCACTCCAGATACTTCTCAAGCTTCACCCCACTGGCCTGCTCGGTCCCTGGCTTGACCCACAAGGCTGCTCTGCAAGCGTCACCTCCGCTGGCTGGGTCCCTGGCTTGACACCTGCTGAAGTTTCCCAATTCTTTACCATCCCCGGTTGGTGAGAATACTGCTCCGGTACTTGCTTCAGATACTCACTGTGGTCCCTGGTAATAAGGTGGATGGTCCCTTAGTGGTTACAGCTTCCCCTTTACCTCTGACCATGACAGGTTCTCCGGCCAGCAGAACCGTCACTTCTGGTTGGACTGCAAGCCGCAGTCCCAACCCTATGCTGCTCTTTTGCTTCTGGACAGGTCCTCAGACAGCCTAGCAGCCAGATGTGCCTGGGATAGGCCCAAACTCCGGCCTAGCAGCTCGGGCAATACAACACACATCCACTCAGACAGCTGTCCAGGTGGTACAGAACCCCGATCACCTGACTCCACCCAAATATATAGGTTCTCACAGCAGGCCAAGGGATTTAGGAAAACCCCTGCCCATTGGCTGAGATGCCCCATATACTCTTAATCTGTCCTTGCCTTGCCCTTGTCTTATCTAATGTCGCCAGGTACCCGGCCACCTAGTGGCAGAAGAGAGAAGTGAAGCAATTCCAGAATTGGTGTGAACTCAATTGATCTCTAACAATGAGCCAAGGTAACTACACCTGGAAGGTACATTTTAGGAGCAACCCTGCCTAAACATCAGAGTGCTACATACATTTAATTAAATTTAAAGGTTCCCTTTAAAGTGGAATTCCAGAATTTTTTTTTTCAAATTTACAATGGTCCAACTTGGCTTGAGTAAGTATAAATACAGTATCTAATATCCAGAGGGCAGTTGGAGATGTGTAAATGCCCTGTAGTAGTCTATGCTACATTCAGTGATAGCCATGACATTTTGGGTGGCGCTCTGAACCCAGAACACAGGAAGTCACTTACTGGCCACCACCTCAATTCATAGAATTCCTTTTTTTTAAATAATACAAGGATCACGTCAAGATCTCCACCTCGTCCAGTCAGAGATTGCCTTGTATTCATTGAAAAACACACAAGATGTTGTCCTAATGATGGCAGTGCCTAGCAAGCAACTTTCTATGGTCATTGTGTAGAGAGGAAGCCACTGGAGCAGCACCTAGATGATCAGAGCTATCACTGTATATAGCGTGGACTACTACAATGATTTTCAGCATACCCAGCGACACTTGAGAAATCGGATCTGGATACAGAAATTGAGCAGAGCTTTGCAAAAAAGATAAATCCTGACGTTTATATGGGGAAAAAGAGAAGTCACTGCAAGACCTCACGTCCCTAGGGGCGTGGCCCAGGCTGAGGCTGTTACATACTTACACACTCTTTTTCCCCATAATGACATTTGGAGCTGGGACGAGCTCCATCCTTGCCTGCTCTCCCAGTGGTTGGTTTAAGAAGAGGAACGGTCAGAGCTCCAAGCGGCACTCACAATTTTGGTATTGGTTCCTGGAGTTTATAGTTCAATTATCTTTCACTGCAAATACAGGGAACACACTCAATGGTAGTTGTGTGTAACCTAGCCCCCCTACCAAAAAAATAAATAAATATGTATGTGTATATCTATATCTCTATATATAGGTAGATAGATATCTATCTATCTATATATATATATATATATATATATATATATATATATATATATATATAGAGATATATATAGAGATATATATATCTCTATATATATATACACAGTATTTTGCAGCTTTACAGTCCTTAGACATGGTGATTGCATTCGTTTTTTTCTGCCTTTTTCAATTTTTTCACCTAGTAATCCTTATATTTAGCCTTGAATTCTCTTCATGGCTACACTTATTTTTACACTGTATCTACAAAGGGGACCATAGTTGCCACCCAGGCTGCAAATATTTTTCGCTTTGTTCTGATCCATTACATGATGGGTTGATGGGACTTGTACAGAAGGAAGATAAGGTTGTTTGTGCTTTTTTTAAGCTCACACATAGTGACAAGGTCATTGCATTTTTGGCAAGATTAACAGGTATTTTCTGTACTTGCTAAAGACGTTCTTAGCCTAAAAAAAATATCAGTAATGCAACCACCACATGTAAGGACTGGTAAGCTGTGATATATATTATTATTATTATTTTGGGTTTAGATATGCTTTAACAGAAAAAAACGGCAATCTAATAAAGAAGATATTTTCTTCTTGCATATTTAAGGTGAACAGACAAAATTACTCAGCAAATCCACTTCAGGACAGTCCAGTTCATCCAATATTATCATATTCTGATGGCATTCTTGGCTGTCTATTAAGCACTAATAACCATGACAGCATATTAGTTTCGGGGAAAATATAAAAGATGCAGAAAGAAATCTTGTAATCTCGCACCTGTGATCATAGAAAACATGAGCCAAAATGACATAGTTCCAGCGACAAGAAATAAAATATTTAATGGCTGGGCATTTCTGCACCCAGGCTTCAGCCAGAGAAAATTAATAAACCTGATGCATTTAATGAGATGAATCACAAGAGCTCACTGCGAGTCTAGTCATCAAACAGTTTAACTGTGTTATAATCCTTAATTGAATTGCTGTTTTATATGCTAGTAAACTATTTTTCTAATTCACTGAAGTACTGTGGAAATCAGGCAACTACATATTTACTAGCAGTAATGACAGGTAGTGCCATTTTAGCTACCCTCCAGCCATGATAGTGTCTTGGGTCAGGAAGTCACACATTGCATATAAAGTACATATAGAATGCAGACATTTTAAGGGTCCGTTAACCCAAAACAGTTTTGGTAGATGCTGGTAGCGGGGACTCAAAATAGAAAATTGTTATCGTACTGAGCCTATGAAAACAGTTATTACCAAAATGTCAGCAAAGTCAAAGGCAAATAACAAGGGCTGCAGGTGCTGTTCACATTTCTGTAAGCTTTACTAAAGCCGAGAGAAATAAATTCTTTGTTACATTTTCTATTTGACATTTTCAACTAGCACCAGGGTCTCTGCACCTCACAGCCTTGTCTGTGTAAGTCCCTTTTCCACTCCCATACGTTCTAGTCACTGTGTATATCTGTGCTGTCAATTAGATTTGTTTAATAGTTTAAAAGACTTTGAGAAGGGTGGTGGTGTCATAGACAGAAGTATTTATTATATTTTTGTGCCATGGAAACTAACGATGTCTGTGATACATTAGCCACATTCAAGCCCCATCTGGACAGGGGTTGACCGGTGGATATGGTGTATCTGTTTTTGCAAAAGCATTTGATACAATCCCCCACAAACGCTTAATTTACAAACTGAGGTCGGTGGTTATAGACCATAGGGTTTGTTCTTGGATAGAAAAATGGCTGGGGGGGTGTGTCCAAAGGGTAGTGATAAATAACGTGTACTCAGAATGGTCTAGAGTGGTTAGTGGGGTACCCCAAGGCTCTGTCCTGGGATCAATTCTGTTTAATATATTTATAAATGATATGGAGGGTGGGATAAGTAGCTTAATCTCAGTGTTTGCTGAGATAAAGTACAAAAATAAGTAGGGCAATAACATCACAGCAGGATATAGGATCATTAGGAGAGGACCTGAATAAGTTAATGGAGTGGGCTACTAGATGGAAAATGAAGTTTAACATTGGTAAATGTAAGGTAATGCACTTGGGGGGTAAAAAAATATAAATGCAAGTTACTCACTAGGGGCAGAACCCCCAGGGGCTTCCAGGATGGAGAAGGATCTAGGGGTCAAGCTGCAGCAAGCAAAGCCAGGAGAATATTAGCATGCATTAAAAAGGGAATTTACTCCAGAGATAAAGATTCTGCCACTTTATAAAACTCTGGTTCGGCCGCATCTGGAGTATTCCGTCCAGTTCTGGTCACCAATCCTCAGAAAGGGTGTTCTGGAGCTTGAGAGAGTCCAGAGAAGGGCAACTAAATTAATATGGGGACTGGAGGACCTCAATTATGAGGAACGACTACAAGCGCTAAATGTATTCTCCCTGGAGAAGAGAAGCTTGAGAGGAGATATGATAGCGATATACAAATATCTCGATGGTGATCCCAGCATAAGCATGAAACTTTTCAGTCCAGGGTGTGTAAGAGGACACGGGGCCACGCGATGAGACTGGAAGAGAAGCGATTTACCTTAGGCTGCGTAGGGTCTTTTTCACTGTCAGGGCGGTAAGGATGTGGAACTCTCTTCCACAATTGGTGGTGTTGGCAGGAAGTATGAACAGTTTTAAAAGACTCTTGGACGTGCATCTTAGCGAACACAATATACAGGGATATGGGAAATTATTTTCTACACATGCACACACCAACACAAGTTGAACTGGATGGACTGTTGTCTTTATTCTACCTTACCAACTATGTAACTATGGGGTTGGTTTACTAAAGGCAAATAGACTGTGCACTTTGCAAAGTGCAATTGCACTCTGCAAGTGCAGTTGCTCTATAGCTTAGTAAATGAGCAGAAGCTCTGCTGACTTCCATCATCCAATCATGTGCAAGCAAAAATACAGTTTTTTTTATTTTCCTTACTAAGCTCTGGAGCAACTGCACTGTACAAAGTTCACAGTCTTTTTGCCTTTAGTAAATCAACCCCTATGTAACATTGGGGGTTATTTACTAAAGGCAAATCCACTTTGCACTACAAGTTCACTGAAAGATCCTGTAGATCCGAGGGGGGCATGCAAGGAAAAAAAAAAACAGCATTTTAGCTTGCACACGATTGGATGATAAAATCAGCAGAGCTTCCCCTCATTTCAGATCTACCCCTTAGATTTAGAGCGACTGCACTTCCAAGTGCACTTGCAGTGCACATGTAGTGCAAAGTGGATTTGCCTTTTGTAAATAACCCCCATTGTTTGTAGGCTATGTCTCAGTATATGGGGGAGATTTACTAAAACTGGTGTTCACAGAATCTGGTGCAGCTGTGCATAGTAACCAATCAGCTTCCATGTTTTATTGCCAAAGCTTAATTGAACAAGCTGAAGTTTGAAGCTGATTGGTTACTATGCACAGTTGCACTAGATTCTGAGTGCACCAGTTTTAGTAAATCTCCCCCTATGACTTAAAAACATAGCTACAGTAGGTAAAGTGTGCAATACCATTCACCATTAGTTTTGCGCTTGGACAAACTAGTCTACAATTACTATGCAATCATGTGATGACCCATAACAAACTCATCGACAGCCCAGTTTTGGTCCCAACCCATATTTTAAGGGAGATCTCACTGTAGGAGTATTCAAGACATTTAGGAATACAGGGGCTGACCCAACCCATCAGACTCTACCTATAACTAAAATACCACTTTGGGTGGTCTGAATCATTAATTATCTGTTAAAAGAGCCTCTATTCTTAAAATTTCCATACCCAAGCAGTTTCAGTATTCTAGTTATTATATAAATGAATTTCAGATTTTTGTATGCTGGAGCCTTATCGTTTCTGATTTGTTGATAGGCGACCACACTTTGTACATTAGCATTCTCCTACCTTGTTTAAAGGGTTAGTTCATCTTTTAAGAAAAAATGAACAAGTTAACTAACACTGTACATTCACCCCAGCTTCTCCCCCCACTGTGTTTACCACCATAGATGATGAGCTGCTATCAGTGTGCACGCAACTGTGCAGCGGTGTATGAAATTTGAAATCCCTGCTCTTCTAACTATTCTCTGTGCAGCGTTTCCAGTATGAATCGGAGTGATTCTGATTGGTCAGCACAGGCACAGAGCATCACTCTGATCTGTTCTGCAAGCACTGCACAGAGGAGAGAGAGAAGAGTGGGGATTTCAAATCCCCAGACCACTGCACTGGCTGCGTGACATCTCATCACTTATGACGGTAAGTCGGTAAGTACAGTGGGGACCCGGGGAGGTGGGGGGGTGGATGGAGTATAGCGTATGGTGTTTGTATCACTGTTTTTTTTTAAAACTGCATTAAATAAAAATAAGACTTGCTCAGAGCAATCAATCACTTTCAATCAAATCAATCAATTTCATTTTCTCACTTCTGCTGAAAAGATAACACACACTCACTTATGCATATCATATGAGCGGGGCATACATTGTAGCTGTAGTGCCAGGTTATCCTCTGCACAGCACAGGGCTCTCAATGGAGGAACAACTAAAAGCAGATTGAAAATTTAGATTTTGAAATATAGACTAGCTCATGGGAAATATCAATTATTTTAAATGGGTTTTACAAAAAAGCGAGAGAATAAAATGTAAACATAATAAATCAACAATGATTAACATTAGGTAGTGCTTAGGTACAGTTGCAAGATATGAGTTCTTCCTGGAAAGTATATTAACATATACAGTAGCTACAAGCAAAAGTCACATCACTCAGGGAACTCATTGCAAGAAAGACAGGTGTGTCTAAAAGCATAGGTCTAATGCCGGCTATACACGGTTCGAATTTCAAAAGAATTTTCTTTCGAAAATCGTATCTAAGAATTTTCGTATGAATTTCGCACCGTTAGTGGGCTGCAGTAACGGCCGATTTTCGTGCGGCAATCAAATTTGAGGAATTGGACATGTTGGAAATTTTTGGAAAAACAAATGATTTTCTAATCGTGCGAGAAATGTAATAAGAAAAAAAAATGTGCATGTGCAAGAAAAGAAAATTTACGGAGAGAAAAGAAGATTCCTGGCCACGAAAATTCTTTTCTATAGCAACATGAGGTGAAATTAAAGGCTTGGTCAGCCGAATTTAGAAAATCAATGGTGGCATCATCGGATCACAAAAAAAACGAACTTTCTGACTTTGAAAAGAAAATTTGTTTGAAATTCAACCATGTGTGGCCTGCTTAAAGCCATAACCATTTCCTATACATAACCTTGTCCAAAAATGACATGAAACCAGTTTAAAGCCAAACTAAACCCTCCTCTCTTTACAGCCAATGAAGCTGACATCTTAGGCACATATGGGTCGAATTTCGAAAGAATTTTCTTTTCGAAAATCTTATCGAAGAATTTTGGTTCGTATTTCGCACCATTAGTGGGCTGCAGCAACAGCCAATTTTTGTGCTGCCACTGAATTTGAGTAATCGGACATGTTGGAAATATTTTGAAAAACGAATGATTTTCTAATCAATGATGTGAGAATTGTGCGAGAAATGTAATCAAAAAAGAAATGCGCACGTGCAAGAAAAGAAGATTCCCAGAAATAAAAGAAGATTCCCAGCCACGAAAATTATCTTCTGTAGCAACATGAGGTGAAATTGAAGGCTTTGTTTTCTCGAATTTCGAAAGCAATGGTGGCACCATCGGATCACAAAACGCACAAATTTTCTGATTTTCAAAAGAAAATTCTTTCCAAATTCGACCATGTTAGGCCAGCCTTAGCCTCTCTTTGATCTGTAGTTGCCATGGTGCTACACATGTGATCAGTTATGGCACCAGCCATTTGATGGCTTGACAGTTTGGTTGAGAGCACAAGCAACTGTGACAGCTGTCATTCATGACATGCCTTGTTTAGGGAAACGGTTAAAGCAGAACTAAACCCTCCTATCCATGTCGGGCAAAAAGGCTGCCATCTTAGCCTCTGTTTGATCTGCAACTGCCATTGTGCTGCACATGTGATTAGTTATGACTCTAGCCATTTGATGGTTTGACAGGTTGGTTAAAAGCACAAGCAAATGTAACAGTTAGGATTCCCTGCATGCCAGGAATGTAACAAATTTTTTTAAACCGTTAAATTGATGGGTTTTGTTCCACTTTAAAGCGATGGGCCTAGCCCATTTTAAATTGTAACTAATGTCACCATACTTGCCTCCTTTCTAAAAGTCTGAAGTCCACAAAGGGGTCCACCTCCATCGCTGGCATCTTCTCCCAATTGTGTTCAATAAATTTTAGTCAATAATAATTATTAATATTATATGCGATTTATATAGCGCCAACAGATTACGCAGTGCTTTACAATGTATAGGGGGACAACACAATTACAGTACATTTCAATACAAAAGGTACAGGAGGGCCCTGCTCGTAGAGCTTACATTCTAAAGGGAGGGGGTGGTGGTACAAAAGGCAATAGCTGCAGAGAAAGATTTGATATATAATGATTTGATTTGATCTGAAATTTGTCCAAACAAGGTTGCAATATTACTAGTCATATTGGTCCCGTAAACAAAAATTTTGAAAAATGGGACTGCACAGTCCGATGTCACAATCAGGACAATGGAAGCTTGTTTCCTCTCGGATTTTCTTTCCACTGTCATCACGCTTTGAGCAACAGACCACGCACATCCTTGTAGGTGCTGACTTTTTCTCAGTTGGTGGGATGTAGTCCATGAAGTGACGACCAGTCAGGCGTACCGGGTTGACAACGCCTGCAGCACGACGTCCAGCTCTATTCACAGCCATTGGTGTTTGATTCACGAAGATCAGTTTGGCAACTTTCCAATTAAAGTCATTTTGGATCATAGGCTTGTCACTCTTTTTTTGAGTAGAATGTAGGCATTCCACAAGCATTGCTCAAGAAGATGCCTGAAGATCTTCTTGTAATACTTTTTTTGCTGTTTTCGCATTGCTGGATAGAATTTCATTGCTTGGTTGGCTCTGTCAACACCTCCCATGGAGTTATTGTAGTCTATGACTACATGTGGCTTCAGGATTTCTTTCCCATCTTTTGTGTGTAACATAACAGTGGAGGTATTATGAACTGTACTCATTAGGCTCAAATCTTTTTTGCCATCTCAGTGCCATCATTTTGCCTTTCTGCCAGGCAACCATTTCTCCAGTCTTGAGCTTCTTATTGCCAAAAATTGGTGGCATGTTGCGCCGGTTAGCCCTAACGGTTCCATAGGCATCCGTTTTGTTCTGCAGAAGAAACTCAAAAAGTTCAGGAGATGTGTAAAAGTTTTCGGTAGTTACGCAATAGCCCTGATTTAGTAATGGCTCAATCAGCGAAAGAATGGAAGATGTTGCCATTCCATAGTTGCTGTATTTTGGGTTGAATTTTGTTCCTTTCCCAGTGTACAGTATAGGACAGAATTCCAAACGTAACCAGTTGATGATTTGCATAGCATGAAGGATTTTAAAATTGTGCTCTCTTTGACGCAATGTATTGGATCCAGCTGAGCCTTCCCTTTTAGGCCATTAGACTTTCATATATGCTAATATCTCTATCTGGCACATAGCTCTGTTGGAAATTCTTCAGAATCATTTTATATACTTCCCAAATTTTCTTGAGTTTTGTGCTCGGTGAGTAGTTTCATCAAATTCTTTGTTGTTTTCGAAGTGCAAATATTTCATTATCAGGGAAAATTTGTACTTTCACATGACCGTACCAAAGAACGGAGTGGCAAGTAATTTATTAGTTGTCCAATACCACTTCTGCAGGGGTTTCCCCACTACTCTCTGAATTATTATTATGCGCAGAAATTTCCAATTGTCATCTTTGGTCACTGGTTCCCATTTTCTACTTCTTGAAAACTCCCGATGTGTAGTAGCCTCTTGCTCGTGGTACCAGTTTCTCTCCCTAACTATTTTTTCAATAACCTCATCTGTCAGAAATAGTTTTAGATAAGCCAAGGGCTTGTCATCTTCAATGTCCACTTTCATACCAGGTGCTCCAGTAAATGGGAATCTTGGGGGCGCTGCGTGAACTGTACCGCAGTCAATAGAGCACCAAGTCCGCACATCACTGAGCTCAGTCGCAGGATCGTTGCTGAAATCACTTTCTGTGTCTGATGATGAATTTCCTCACAAATCGCTATCACTCAATTCTGCAAGTGATTCTGTATCGCTATCGCTGTTTTCAAGCAGGTCATAAACCGCTTTTGATGTAGAGGCAGGCTTTTTGGATGCCATGGATGTTCTCCAGTTTCCAGGCAGAAAGAATGTCAGAAAGAACAAAAAACTGCAGGCAGGGCACTGGACAAAGCACTGGGGACAAAATGAGGTCAAATGATTTGATACAGTAATGTAATCTAATAAGATTACAATGTATTGTGTGTGTTGTGTTTTATGCATTTTGAAATTGCTGCCGGTTCCACCCCCCTGCATCGCCACCCTCACAGGGAACGGAAGCAAGGACACACAGAGCATCGGGCGGAAGATCCGGTCGCTGGACACAGCGGGAGTACATTGCGGGATCGTGGGGACAAGGTAAGTAACCTCTTCCAGGAGTACCTGGAATCACGTGCAAGGAAAATAAAAAAAAACACATTTATGCTTGCACATGATTGGATGATGGAAGTTAGTAGAATTTCTGCTCATTTACTAAGCTCTGGAGCAACTGCACTTTGCAAAGTGCACAGTCTTTTTCCCTTTAGTAAATCAACCCCATAGTGTGTCACAGTATTGTCTTCTGCCCTGCTTCAAAGCACTCCCCCCCACAGTAGTATCCTCTACCCCCCCCCCCCACAGTGGTATCCTCTTCCCCCTTTCACATCATTTCCCCCCCAGTTATGTACTCTGCTCCCCCACTGTGGTGTTCTCTGCCCCTCTGCCTTCCCCACACAGTAGTATCCTTTGCCTCCCCACACATGACAGTGCCCTCTGCTCCACACACACGGTAGTGTCCTCTGCCCCCTCCCCCACACACAGTAGTGTCCTCTGCCCTCCCACATGGTAATGTCCTCTGCCCCCCACAGCATTGTCATGCGTCCCCCCAAAACAGTGCCTCTGCCCCCCTCCCCTCACTGTAGTGCCCGCTGCCCCCCTAACAGTGTCCTCTGTCATCCCCCACAGTAGTGCCCTCTGCCCCACCCCCCATAGCAGTGCCCCCCTGCACCCCCCCACAGTAGTGCCCTCTGCCCCACCCCCCCATAGCAGTGCCCCCCTGCACCCCCCCACAGTAGTGTCCTCTGCCCTGCCCATAGCTCTAACCTCTGCACCCCCCCACACACACAGTATTGTCCTTTGCCCCCCCCACTGTAGTGCCCTCTGCCCCCCCCATAGCAGTGTCAAATGCCCCCTTCCGCATAGCACTGTCCTCTGCATCCCCCCCTCCACACACAGTAGTGTCCTCTGCCCCTCTATAGCTGTTTCCTCTGCCCCCCCCCCAAAAAAAAAGTGTTCTCTGTCCCTCACAAGTAGTGACATTTCCCCCTTCAAATCGCACAGTCGTGTGTAAGTAGCTCTCTCCTATCTTACACCAACTGTACATCAGAGCAGAGTGAGAGGCAGCACATTGCTGGAATGGAGGGTGGGAGCAGGAGCTGCCAGAGTTAAAGCGAAAGTAAACCCATCCATAAAACAATTTAATTTCCGGCATGTGCCGAAAATGTAACACTCCCATTGGTTGTGCTTTCAACTAAACTGTCAAACCATCCAATGGCTGGTGTCATAACTGATCACATGTGCAGCATCATGGCAGTTATAGATTGCACAGAGGCAAAGATGGCAGCTTCCTTGGCTGAAAACGATAGGAGGGTTTACTTACACTTTAACTTTTCATGTTAACAAGCTGATGATTGCAAAGTTAACTAAAGCAGCAGCCAAGTTCCCGCTCTCCATCCAGCACTGCTTTGCCTCTCACACCACTCTGCTATTAAAAGAAGAGCGTTGGAGGCTGGGTTGAAGCATCAACCTAGTCCTAATCAAAATTTATGCAAGTGTTCACGCTTATGTTCATGAGCATGAATGAGCATGCACGTTTGGCGCTGGCTTTGGTGGCAGTCACTCTATTTATACTCAGGAGAAGCTGCTAAATGGTTGTCAGCTCCTGTGACCTGACCTATGTTCTGCCATTCTGTGTGTGGCTTGTCTTGCCTCCTGACTTTGTGATAACCATCTCTCGCTTTTGCGTATGTTCTTACTTTGCTGCCTGCCTGCTGTTTTTGTACCTTTGCTGCCCATCTGGTATTGACCTTGTCTTGGACTCTGACTTTGCTCCTGCTTGCTGAATCGGTGCAATTGCTGCCTGGTTGTTTCTGACCTCCGCTATTCTGCTTCCTGCCTCGGTAAGTTTCAGTGCCTCCCATGCATTCCAGCTTTCTGTGATAGATCCAGTCTGAGCAGCTTCAGCATCTCAGCAGCCCCCCGGACTGTCTTTTGGTCAGTCACTGCAGACACACTTCTTGTTCTGCTACACCCTTGTACCACTTCCTGGAGGTACTGGAGAAGTAAGAGAAATGCTTTTATTAACTTGGCCTTGACCAGGTACGTGACAGCAGGAGTCCCCAAGATGGCTAAGGGCAGGACATTGTGGACTGAGAAGGACAGAGCCAGTGTTATTACATATTACATAGTTACATAGTCTGTGAGGTTGAAAAAAGACACATCCATCCAGTCCAAACTGTTTGTGCTTTTATGCTAATAGTACATCGTATATCCCTGTATAATGTGGTTGTTAAGGTACCCATCTTTTTTTTTTTAATTATCGATGCTCCCTGCTGATACCACTGTTTGTGGAAGAGAATTCCACATACTCACCGCTCTGACAGTAAAGAACCCTCTATGCAGTTTAAGGTTAAACCGCTTCTCTTCTAATTTTAGTGAATGGCTGCGTGTCTTTTTAAATTCCCTTTTACTGAAAAGTTTTTTCCCTATGCTAGGGTCACCAGTACGGTATTTATACATCAATATCATATCCCCTCTCAAGCGTCTCCTCTTCAGAGAGAATAAGTTCAATGTTTGTAGTCTTTCCCCATAACTGAGATCCTCCAGTCCCTTAATTCATTTTGTTGCCCTTCTCTGGACTCTCTCCAGTTCCAGCACATCCCTCCTGAAGACTGGTGCCCAGAACTGGACAGCATACTCCAGGTGTGACCAGAGTCTTGTAGAGCGGGAGAATTATCGTTTTATCTCTGGAGTGAATCCCCTTTTTAATGCATGCCAATATTCTCTTGGCTTTGCTTACAGCAGCTTGGCATTGCATGCCATTGCTGAGCCTGTCATCTATTAGGACCCCCAGGTCCTTTTCCATCCTAGATTCCCCCAGAGGTTCTCCCCCTGGCAAGTAGATTGCATTCACATTTTTGGCACCTCGATGCATTACTTTACATTTTTCAATAATAAACTTCATTTGCCATGTCGTTGCTCACCCCCTAATTTGTTTAGGTATTTTTGCAAGGTTACTACATCCTGCGTAGAAGTTATTGCCCTGCTCAACTTTGTATCGTCTGCAAATACAGAGATTGACCTGTTTATCCCAACCTCCAGATCGTTTATGAATAAATTAAACAGGATTGGTCCCAGGACAGAACCCTGGGGGACCCCAGTTTACACACCAGACCATTCTGAGTACTCCCCATTAATCACCACCCTGTGGACTCGCCCCTGTAGCCAGTTTTCAATCCAGGTACTCACCCTATGGTCTATGCCAACAGACCTTAGTTTGTACAGTAAACGTTTGTGGGAAACTTTATCGAATGCTTTTGCAAAATCTAGATACACCACATCTACAGGCCTTCATTTATCTAGATGGCAACTCACTTCTTCATAGAAGGTTAATAGATTGGTCTGGCAAGAACGATTTTTTATGAATCCATGCTGATTACTGCTAATGATACCGCTTTCATTACTAAAATCTTGTATATAGTCCTTTATCATCCCCTCCCATAGCTTGCAGACTATTGATGTTAGGCTAACTGGTCTGTAGTTCCCAGGGTTATATCTCAGCCCTTTTTTTAAATATTGGTGCCACATTGGCCTTTCTCCAATAAGTTGGTACCATTCCAGTCAGTAAACTGTCCACTGTTACACCAGTGGCTCTTGAGGCAGCAGTTGTTCTTGCTGATCTAGCACTAGTCCAAGAGAGGTTGGGACTCAGTCAGGATGGTAGGAGAACTCTCCTGCTGGATAAGGGGATCTGGGCAACTGTAGGGCTTCCCCATTTAAGATAGATATCAGCCAATCAGCCTGACCATTCTCTAGTAGATCCCTGAGCCAGTGTCCAATTTGAGGGATTACAGGAAAAGCAAAGGAAGGCCATCCAATTTTTTGGAGGGCTGATGGTCTTCAGCTCACTGATGGTTTATCTCAGCATGGGGCCTAAACATATCAGTGTCACAATTCTTCTACAAAATTTACACTTCTAGGAATGTTTAATTAGGAGATTTCCTTCGACCCCTATGTTATCAGGGTGCAAAAAATCTTGAAAGATCAGCACATAACCTTCCTGGCGGCATAATTATGTCAGATTTTTTCATCTCAAAGCGGTACATTGTTTTGCACAGAAATTTGGCGTTTTATATTGTAGGTCTGTAATATTTAGTAATAACACACTTAAATATGTCCAAACAACAGTCTAGTAGACATCCCGGGTATGATAAAGTTTGAAACACGAAATCTTAAATTATAATATAATAAATAACTATAAATATTTATAAAAAATGATAATATAATAATAATAAAATGAATTTCCCCACGATTCACTATCTCTCAATTCTGCAAGTGTTCTAATTTACTATCGCAGTTTTCTAGCTGGTCTAAAAACATTTTGGACATAAACACTTTTTGGTTTCCATGGACAATCTCAAGTTTCCAGGCAGAAAGAACAGTATATTTACACTGGACAAAGTACTAGGAACAAAAGGGAGGTGAAATGATTTGATACAGTAATGTAATCTGTAAGATTACAGTGTACTGTATGTGTTATGTTTTTTGTACTTTTTGAATTTGCTGCCGGGCTCCACCCCCCATGCGTCGCAGCGCTCACAGGGAACGGAGCCCGGCACACAGAGCATCGGGCAGAGGACACAGCCCGCAGACACAGCAGGGGGACATCACAGGATCCTGGTGACAAGGTGAGTAACCTGGACCAGGATCCTGAGATGCAATCCCGAGTGTGGCTCGGGGTTACCGCTAATGGTACTGAAATTTATCCCCGAGTCACACTTAAAGAGGAGATCCACCCTAAAGGAGAAGTTCTGCTTTAAATACTCCTCCCCTCCTCCCCTGCCACATTTGACATGGGTTCTTTCCCCTCCCTCCCTGCAGTCTTCTGGCACATGTTACAGGTCCCAGAAGATTTTTAAGCTTTTTCCCTCTTTTTTTCCCCTAGTAATCTGGCCAGTAACACACCTCCTATATTAGAGTGCCCCCACTCTAGATGAATGAGCATAGAGGGCACCTTTGGCCAGCAGCGTTGTCAGTTTGGGGGGAGGGGAGTATTAGATGTACTAGCAGATATAAAGACACTAGCATATTGAAGCAAACTCCAGCTAACATGTTATAAGCAGCTACAACTGTTTTTTTCCTTTTAGGATAAAGATTTTACATAAATAAATAAAACTGATCATTGCGAGCACCCCTGGCAGTGTTAAATGGTTTGTCTTATTCCTGTAACTGCAAGATAGCTTACACTTTTGAAAAACAACAGACTTACTGGCTGAATCAGCAGATGAAAATAGAAGAAAAAAAGCCTATATACTCCAGGGTTGATTACACACAGGCTATTTTCTTAGCGATTACTCCATTTTTTTGTTACAGCAATATGTCACCATAATGATTTTCTATGGGATTGATAACAGTGATGTTTTTAAAGTGATCTGTCACTCTGTTGCTCAGCAATTGGGATTCATCAGCATTTCGTCTCAGTGGAAAAAATCGACAGCAACAATTGCTCTTAATGCTTTTTTATGAAATGTTGCAGCAATGCAGCAATCACTGTGCTTGGCTTTAAATCACTGGACAAGGACAGCGACTTGTAGCATGACATACCCCAATGCTGTAACAAATCGCCAGCATTAGTGTGATTAATCTAAATATGCCATAGTCTTTATTTTCTATTTTGTTTATTATGTGTATTATAACATGTCTATACCTTACTGATATTGAAACTGTGTGCTGCACCAGTGGCTCACTGAGATCCATTTTTTTAAAGGTTTCTTTGGGGTAAAAAGTTTGAGAAAAACAAAAATGTATATTATTGCTGCTTACTGGATCTGAGACATGGTGGCTTTTTATTTTTTATTTTTTTACAATTTCTTTTCTTTTAGCCCGGTAATCCTGCCAGTAACACACTTTCTGTCCCAGGGTGATAACCAAACTAAGCAGAGTTGTCACCCTAGGAAGTTAGGACTACATACTGCCTCTCTCTCTTCTCCATAAAAGAAGGTGTTCATAGAGATAGCAGGGAACAATGCTAACAGCCCAGAGGCAGCGAGCACAGAAAGTTATCATAACTGTCCCCCTGGTTAGAAAGCCTTCTGGCGACAGTACCGGTGGAGATCGTAGGACTAAATGTGACCCTTTCCATGATATTGAGATTGATGGCTGCCCATACATATCAATGCCTGATGTGTTCATCTCTCTGGTGAGTGCGAACCCCAAAGGGGTGTGTGGTGCACGGACTTTGGTGTGAGGTGCACTATTGTTTTATTATCATAGGATCATCACTTCTGTATCTTCTGGGACTTTATTCACCATCTATCAACTGAACTGACTTGTGTGGTTTTTCACATGAAAGCTGGTCATAATCTATTATGACAATAGCGCTGCTGTAGTGATTCTAGTAACTAGAGCTGGACTCTGTGTACTATTTTTTTCATCACCAATTTTACAATACTGTGCATGGTATTTAAGCGGCTGCTGATGTGATTTTATTAATAACGTTAAGACGTATTTTAGTGTATTTGTCATTTTATATTATTTAACAAACTTGATACTCGCATAGCGCCGACATAGTGGAAATAGGTCTGGGTTTCACTGTATTTTTACAGGAAGTTATCAGCTCACACAATTTCTTTCTGGATGAACACTTTGCACTTGTTGAACAGATGTAATACAACATTTGCAATGGTATATTTAACAGACCAAAAGAGAGCAAACAATAGAAATGTATTGTTAGAGTTTACATACACTTTAGCATTGTCACAAGAGAGCTAAGTCACTTTCTTTAAGTGTCAGCAGATGCCGCTCATCACTGCCAAGCCACTGCATCTTGTAAGCTAGTCCAAACAAACGGGGGCGACAAAAGCTCTTCTCCCATATGTACCAGTGTCAGCTCTCAGCATCTCCCTGGAATGCTGAAGCCAGTGCTGCTGTGTGCACTGATTGGCCGAGCAGGCTGTGTGATTCATTCCAGACTGCTGGAGCTATTGGTCTCCCTTGTAGCAGACTCTGTTGGGGGAGGCTGAGCCAGTGCTGGGGAGAGCACAGAACTGAGACTGATGCGTATTGGGGAAACAGCACCGACATCGCATAGGCACTGGGGCTGGCTGCATGCAATTTGGAGGTCCAGAGATCCTTATGCAAGGTAAGATTTGATATCATGTGAATTATATTTGATGGTCTTCGCTATACAGAACTTAGTAGCTGTGTCTTTAGGAAAATCTGAGCACTTGTTAATTCATGTGCATTCATCTATGCTGGGATTAATGGCATTTCACATATGTAAAAGCAGAGTCTTAATGCTGCAAACCTTGCGCTTACAAAAGATGGATGAGAACTGATTTAGCAGTCATGAACATGTATCTGGATTTTCTGGAATTCTAATAAAATTGAATACATTTAAGCTATTAGTTCAATTCATGTATGTTATAAATTAAGTGTTCTGTGCATGGATGGTTAGTGGTATTAATTAAAGCAAAGAAATGCAACAATGGTATTTTCTAATGTGCGTTAGACCTGCATGTAACTCTTTCTGTGGATGCAAGGGCCTCTGAGACTTGCTACCTAATATTGATCAGCTGTGTGTAACTTCTATAGAGAGCAATGGTGCCTGCTGGCACATTATATTGTATCCTTTATAATAAACTGGAGACCATAGTGCGTGAAGTATTTGTTACTATTGTGAAAACGGTAGAACCGGATAACATTGATCATCCAGCAAAATAAACTGTATAACACTGACATACACCCCCCCCCCCCCTGCGTCTTGTCTATGTGTTGTGGGAACAGATGTTGTATCTTGGAAGCTGATCTCTTAAATTAACCAAGATAAATTCTTGTAATCCCAAAGCCAGATCATAATCGGACACATTCATTGCTTGCAGCTTGGTGCAGTGAAAAATACTTATCTTGTAAGTAGGCCAAGATAACTGATTAGATTACAGAATTTAGATTTGGCAAATGCCATTTTTTGCCAAGGGAATGCAGGAGGGTTCTCTCCCCAGGTTGCTAAGAGGTTAAAGACAGTTCTAAACCATTTCATTTGCAGCCTGTGATATATGTTAATATTATATTGTATAAAAAAATGTTGGCTTCAGTGAGAAAATGGAGGTGTGGTTCTAGTGCTCTTGGCAGAAAGGGAAAGGACTGGTTAGGTATAGGCAGTATTAAAGCTGCAGAGAAGATTCAGCACTGGGTCTATGGAGAGCTCCTCTCTGTCATGTGTCAAAGGACCTGTACAATGTGGAAGACTCGGAGACAGATGTACAGTCATGGATCTTATTGACTCAAAGCTATGCGCAGAGAACTGGCTGGGGTTACCTAGGTGATTTCTGGTCATTTAAAAGCCAAATTGATGGAGACTGGAATTGGAATTGAAAAGCATGCCACTGCCATTTACAAGAGGCACTGTAAAGAATATCTCAGAAGGGCCACGATAAGGAGTTCTGCATTGTAAAGTGTGAATCAACATGTGATCACAGCAACTCAAGGACATGCTGATTTATATGCGAGTGCCTTAGTGACCTTGGGAATACCAGGGCAGGCCTGTGTCCAGGGTACTTCAAATGTAAATGGATTACTCTCCTAGATATTCCCAAGTTTAATATAATCATTCTAGTAGCTGTCTTGCAGAGGTATATGTCAAGTTAAATGAACATTTCTTTCCTGCCTGCCAAACACATTCTTATTCAATGCACTTATTGTGATAGAAATGACTATAACACAAAATATATATGAGCACTAGCAGATATTAAGCAGAAGTAGGTTTCCATGATATGAAGGCTTCATGGTGTTCATTTAGTAGGCCTTTGTTCTATTTGGAGATGTCTTTCACATACATTGTATTTGGTAGTGTGTAAGAGACTGCATTAGCCATTCGATTATTTGAATCTGGACATCTTCCCGTTTTAGCTTGACAGTTGATAGGATATACACATGCATGTCAGAGGGCTACAACTCGTTGGAGATAATGAGACTAAAGGAGTTGAGAATCTTCACACAATAAATTGTGTTAATATTCACTTCAGATATCCAATTACAGGGAAAAAAAATTAATGTACCTGTTTCATGTGCGCATGATTGGTATTCAAAGTGAACATAAATTAATGAATAATTGAAGTGAATATCCACACACTTTATTGGGGTTTATTTACTAAATTCACTTTGCAAATAATTTTCACTCTGCAGGGCAATTTTGTCTGAGCTTAGTCAATGAGGTGAAGCTGTGCTGACTTCCATCATTAAAAATAGTGTTTTTTTTTTAGTTTTCTTTGCATGTGATTGGAAATTCCTTAAAGAGCAAATCATCACCTTCACTTGGCCAAGGGGAAATTCCCTGGTAGGCGCACAGCCTATATATAGCACCTTTAGTAAACCAACCCCATTGGGGTTGATTTACTAAAACTGGAGAGTGCAACATCTGGTGCAGCTGTGCATAGAAACCAACCAGACTCCATTTTTTTTGTCAAAGCTTAATTGAACAAGCTGAAGTTAGAAGCTGATTGGCTACTATGCACAGCTGCACCAGATTTTGCACTATCCAGTTTTTGTAAACCAACCCCATTGTGTTAAGATTATAAGCTCCCTTGGGAGATGTCTAAAATACACCCAAATCTATGTGTTGCTATTCATTTAAACTATTTTATGTTGACTCGACTTCCAGGATTATAAAGGGACATTAGAGCAATGATAATGTATATACTATACACATGGTGACACACTTGATAAATTGTTCTAGGTGGCATCTTCTCAGTCCAATTTTAACAAAATTTTGTTATCGTGATTCCATAATTGTAGGGTTTTTTTCCATTTGTGTTGGACATAGTGTAGAGTCCATTCAAACAAAGAAGGGGTAGCAGTCACCAGCCTAGAGATGCAATAAAAATCTTATGAGTCTCATGCCATCACATTATTGGGCAAATACATTTCAAGAGGTTGCTTATACAATTTCTAATTGGGTGCAAAACTAGTCTTGGCCAGAGATATGTATTTTACTTAACGTGGTAGCAAAGTCTCTGTTTTTATTTTTACCTACAGGTAAGCTTATAATAAAGCTTACCTGTAAGTTAAATGAACATCTCCTAGAGATATTCTAGTGAGCAGCAGCTGGTGACATCACTGGTGTACGCCCTCTGAAGTAACGGCATACCTGTGCCGTTCCTTCAGAGCTCTGTGCTGTGGCCATGTCTCCAGCGCATGCTATTGGTCATGCCTGACATGCATGGCCATTCAAGAGGTCTCAGCCTGTGAACCCGGATGGAAAACCAATTGAAGATGGAAGCCTCTGCAGCAGTGACAGCGCGCCGCTGGAGGGCTTTGTTTCAAGGTAAGTCTTTCAAATGCAAACTAGCACATTATGCCTTTACCTTGCAGGAAAAGTTTTTCTTTTGTTGTTCAAGTTTACTACTGCTTTAAAGTTTTTAATAGTTTGTACATATCTTCACTCTTGTAAATCACACAAAATATACTCCTAGGCTTGTCGCCAATAATAAAATGCAACACGATGACAAGAGAGACAAAAGGGGAAAACAGTGCTGTCTATGAAGAGAGGTGAATGACACAGGTGGTAACCTGTTATATGTGAACAGTAGTGAGTTGCTTACTATAGGATTAGATTAAATGTAGCATGTTCTTTATTAGTTATTTTATCCGTTCACTGTACTTCAACAAAACGCACTATAAAACTATGAAGGAAACCACAGTCAGCTGCATCTGCTCTGTACTTAATTTTCATTCCCACTATAGTACTAAAACTCCCACTGTAATACTTACAGTCATGAACCAAATGCTCTGCATTCTGAAGCTGCAGCTGAAACAGTCATATTGTCCTATTTCTTGCTCTGGGAGTGAGTATTGGGGATGTGTTTAGGACTGCTTTCAGAAGGCTTTCATGAGAAAAAAGTAAGCCTGACATTTCATGGTGAATCAACCATTTGGCACGGCATACTGATAGAAATAAGGAGTCTTCCCAAAGGAAGGAAATATTTCTATAATGGGCAGTGGCCATTATAAATGGAGCAATATACCATACTTTTCAGATGCAAATGATGCATCCATAACTGTAGTAAATGTTTTCAGCTTAGTCCTACTATGAGAGGTTTTGCAGTCACTTTATATGCCTCTTGATTGAGTTAACAGTACTCACACAGACCAGTTCATTTTAAACTAGGACAGCACCTGCACCTATGTGTTACAATTTCAGGTGATTAATATATTTGTACCTTCACCAACAAACCCTCGTTTTTTTTTGTCTCACTGTTTTTGAATCATGCTGAACAAACACCTGTTTTATATTACTCTGTTTACTTCTTGATTTATGCAGAAACTCCTAATGGTGTCACTTTGTTGCCATGGCAAACTCAAACCGTCTTCCCAACCACATTTTTCATTTTACTTTGATGTTCCTCCAGAAGGACGGCTAGCATAAAGGTTTCCAAATGTACTGAGTTGATACTTCTGCCTTATTAAAGGAAGGATGATTATAACGGCAGTCAGAATGATCACAGCAGTCAATGTTTGTCATGGGTTTTAATAGCTTATGCATTTCTAAAAGACTAATTACATACATATGGCCAGTGGCGGCTGGTGCTCGAAATTTCCAAGGGGGGGGGGGGGGGTCACACAAACAAACTGAAAAATTCAGAAAAATACTGAAAAAAACCATCAATTGCAGTTTCACTGTGCCCATCAAATGCAGCTACTCTACCATCAAATGTAGCCACTGTGCTATCAATTGCAGCCACTGTGCCCATCAAATGCAGCCCCTGTGCCATCAATTGCAGCCACTGTGCCATGAAATGCACGCACTGTGCCCCACAAATGCAGCCACTGTGCCCATCAAATGCAGCCACTGTGCCCATCACATGCAGCCACTGTGCTCATCAAATGCAGCCACTGTGCCTATCATATGCAGCCACTGTTCCCATAAAATGCAGCCAATGTGCCCATCATATGCAGCCACTGTGCCTATCATATGTAGCCACTGTGCCCATCATATGCAGCCACTGTGCCCCGTCAAATGTGGCCACTGTGCCCCATAAAATGCAGCCACTGTGCCCATAATATGCAGCCTCACCCGTGCCAATCATATGCGGCCTCACTGTGCCCATCATATGCAGCCTCACTAAGCCCATCATATACTGCCTCACTATGCCCATCATATGGCCTCTCTGTGCCCATAATATGCAGCAGCCTGTACAGTATAGAGGGACAGATGATGTATACCTGCAGTCAGTGATGATGGAGGAAGGTCACTAGTATATACAGGAAGGAAGGTGGGTGTATACAGCTATATATTCACCAGCATCTTCCTTCCTTTATATTGAGACCTTCCTCCATACAGCTATACACCCACATCTTATCCTGGCTGTATATTGGAGACCTTCCTCCATCATCACTGACTGCAGATATACATCATCTGTCCTGTATACAGCTATATACATACATATTAACAGGACAGATGATGTATATCTGCAGTCACAGTGATGATGGAGGAAGGTCTCCAATATACTGTCAGGATAAGATGTGGGTGTATAGTTGTATACGGTTTGGCTGGAGGACAGTCAGGGAGGATCACTATCTCTATCTCTCTCTCTCAGTCTCTCTGCTCCTCTAGCCGTGTGATCATGTCCGGGCCCAGTCTGCATTGGCTGCTCTGGTGGGGAGAGAAGCAGGGAAGTTACTGTGTGTATTAATACTGTATGGCGTATGCCTATGCGGTGCGATGAGATGGATGGATCGGTGCTGCTTAGCTAAGATTATTAGTTTACTCGTCCTTTCCATTAAGCCGTGCTCTCCGAATGGTGTAAAACAGGAAGTACCATCTTCCGGACCTGCCAATCAGGTGCAACAGGGTGAAATGGAATGATGAATGAATGGTTGTAGAGTGGGACTGGGAGTGTTCAGGACGCATGGACTGTGCCCAAACACCACCAGTTTACACTCCATACACCACCCAATGAAGCTTTTCTGCTGCAATCACCTCCAGAGGTTAAAGCAAAAACCACAAATATAATAGAATATACAATTAAAGTCAAGTGAGAAAATCAATCACAGTGAAATATTGCATAAACAAAAAAAAAATATATATATATATATATATATAAATATATAATATCTAAAAAGACAAACACCCACCAGGGGTGCAACCTTCCAAATGTGTTAATTTGATATTTGCTTTATAAAAATGTCCAGTGAAAAACATCTCAACGTATATCACAATAGAATATCACAAAATAACATATAAAGGACGCCTAAAACCCACAAAGGTAAAACCCCCTATGAGGAAGTATATCAGATCACATATAATTAATTAAAAAAGAATATAAAATAAATTATGATAAATATAATATGTGAAAAACAGTGTCATTGAATCCCAGCCTATTTCAAAAAAAGACCAAAAGAGCGAATAAATGTACAAACACTCGCCAGAGGTCAGAATACCTATTGGGAGGGTATATCAAATGACATGTCTCAGTAAAAGCAAATAGTAGATAAATGGCAGACAGGCATATGAATCCTCATACTCTAATTGCAAGAAAGTTAAAAAAACAAATAAATAATTCATAAATAATAAAAGTCCAGTGAAAGTTCATAAGTCCCAATTCACACATGAAACCTCATAGAGAAAAACATACCCATGGTACTTTCAATGTAGTAAATGGGACTGTGATCCACCACCAGCCAGAATGCATGCTCACCACAAATTAAGACCTATAGATAGGTCAAATAGCGCTTGTTATAAAGCCTTGTTATGTTGTCCACAGTGGTCTTTCAATTTGCCACAGAGGAGCAATAGGTGCGATCAACAAGCAACTTTCAGGAGGAAAAAGGGCTCATAAAGAAAAGAAAAAGGACTTCCATAGTAAAGCAAAATGTATTATATCAGCTTATAATACATGAAAAGCCACTCACAGTGTATAAGATAGTAACAGGCTCAACAAAATTACATTGGTGTACCAAGATGGCAGACTACCGGTTTGCGCAGGACGTGACATCACCCAGCTTCTGGTCCGACGCGTTGCATCACAAAACACATGACTCATCAAGGATCACAAGTTCTGTGGTGCAACGCGTTGGACTGGATACTTCCTGCACAAACTGAAAGTCAGCCAGCACAGCATAATTTTTTCTACTTTACCCTGAAAAATGTACCTTTTTGTCTGGAATTCCTCTAGAAAAATAGCAGTGCACTTCCTGATATGTGAGGGTACCTAGACACTCCTTTCTCTACATTGATAGACACAGAGTTCTGCTCCTTCATGTAATAGCCTCCAGTAAGGAGAACAGTGGGAAGCAACACCAGTGACGTCGCCAAATCACACATCAAATCAGCAGAGTCTAAAGGCTCATAAAGATGAGCGTTGACACCCGTCTTGCATACTGAGCCGTTGTTTTCTGCATCTGCATCTGTCTTGGAGCTGCGCTCAGGCAGACTATACAAGTGGATGCAGAAACAGTAGCTTGCACGGACACAGCTGCATGTCAATATTTGACATCCATTCAGGAACAGTTGCAGGGATCCAAATGCAGACAGTGTGCTTCCCACTGTTCTCCTTGCTGGACGCTATTACATGAGGAAACAAAACTCTGCCTTTTGTAATTTGTGATTAAATATATAGTTGCAGGCAGGCATGTTGTTTCCTACTTCATGGCATTACACAGTTGTGCTCTACGGCTCCTTTTCACAATACAAGTCTATGGATTTTGATTTACTGACTATTCACTTTGCAAGGGAATTATCACTTTGTAAGTAAAAGCTTGATAAATGTAGTGAAAATTCGCTTGGCAAAGAATATTCCACCACATTCACAAAGCTAAGGCAAATTTACTTGCAAAGTAAACAGACTGTTTGAGTTTAGTATATCAACCACTATCAGTTAGCCAACTCCTTGAAAATAATGTACTCTCTATGAGGCTGATCTCTTTATAGATAAGTTGGGAGGCAGAGTGATTGTTGAGTATTAAAGTCACAGGAAAAATTACTCTAAAGGACAACTTCACTTTAAGTGAAGTTGACCCTTATTACTTCTTCTCAACCAGTGTAACTGACATTTACTAAAACTGGTGCACACAGAATCTGGTGCAGCTGTGCATAGTAACCATTCAGCTTCTAACTTCAGCTTGTTCAATTAAGTTTTGATAATAAGGCCCGGTTCACACTGGTACGACATACACTCCGACTTTAGGAGCACATGTGGCATGACATGTACAAATCAATAGTTTCCTATGAGAGCCATCCTAACTGGTCCAACACAAGATGGTCCGACTTTAGACTTTAGAAAGGGTTCCTGCACTACTTTGGTCCGAGTTTGGTCCGTTTTCAGCCCAAAGATCAAAGTTGGATCCTCGTCCTAACCATTCAACTTGTGACATCCGACATGGTGATTACAGCAGCAGGAAAAGGAATTTGTGTCACACTCGGATTGTTTTGATTGGTCAAAGGACAAGTTGGACTATCTCAAATTTGGAGCAAAATCATATCCTGTTTATTCAAGTCGTATGGAAGTAGGCCCGAAGTAGGACCAATGTAGGACCGACGTTGCAGGGAAAAGTAGGATCGACAGTCGTACAACAGTTGTGTCGTACAAGTGTGAACCCAGCCTGAGGCCGGGTTTACACTGGTGCGACACGACAGCCGTCCTACATTAGATCCAACTTTGCACTGCAAATTGAAGCCGACATACGTCCGACTTTAAATGAACAGGGATCCGACTTGGATCCCCGCCAATACCAGGCACTGTGTTTGGTATGAATCTTGAGAGGGAACTCCATGCCAAATTTTAAATAAAAGACCGGCATGGGTTCCCCCTCCAAGAGCATACCAGGCCCTTCAATCTGATATGGATTTTAAGGGAAAAAAACGGCGTGGGGGTCCCCCCAAAATCCATACCAGACCCTTATCCGAGCACGCAGCCCTGCCAGTCAGGAAAAGGGGTGGGGACGAACGAGCGCCCCCCCCCTCCTGAATCGTACCAGGCCGCATGCCCTCAACATGGGGGGTGGGTGCTTTAGGGCAGGGGGGCATCCTGCGCCCCCCCACCCCAAAGCATCTTGTTCCCATGTTGATGAGGACAAGGGCCTCTTCCTGACAACACTGGCCGTTGGTTGGGTCTGCGGGCGGGGGGCTTATATAGGCATGGGGTGGGGTCACCAGGTGATGTCACCCGGTGACCCTGCCACTTATGACATCACCACCCCATCATGCCCCGGGCGGTGACATCATAAGGGGCAGGGTCACCGGGTGACATCACCCGTGACCACGCCCCATGCCTATATAAGTCATTGCGCACCGCGCACACGACATTACAGCAGGAGAGAGCGTCATGTCAACATCGGAAGAAGACCGGAGGGAAGAAGACGACAGAGAAGACTGGGCAAATGCTAGAAAAAGAGCCGGCAAAAGAGCAGAAGACAATGGAGGGAGTAGCCCGGCAGAAGACAATGGAGAGTGGGAGAAGAACCAGAGACCGGGAGAAGAGGCCGGAGAGCGCGGAGAAGTCAGAAGAGACCCCCCCGAAGTCAGAAGAAGACCCCCGAAGCTGCCTAATAAATTACTTCAAAAACCTGTCTAGTGTGTTTTTTTTTATTGACACTGTTTTTCCCCAGGTGAATGGGTGGGGTACGATGTACCCCATACTCATTCACATAGGGCGGGGGGCTGGGATTCTGATAAGCCCCCCACCCGCACACCCTGACAACCAACGGCCTGGGTTGTTGGGAAGAAGCCCTTGTCCTCATCAACATGGGGACAAGGTGCTTTGGGGTGGGGGGGCTGCGTTCTCAGATAAGGGTCTGGTATGGATTCTGGGGGTACCCCCACGCCGTTTTTTGGGCGCAGGGGGTTCCCTTTGAAATCCATATCAGACCGAAGGGCCTGGTATGCTCTTGGAAGGGGAACCCATGCCGGTTTTGTATTTAAAATTTGACGTGGCCTTCTCCCTCAAGATCATCAGAACACAAGTCGCATGCCAAAGTCGGATCATGCAAGGCGGTGATCCGACTTTGATCTGACTTCAATGATAGTCAATGGACTGAAGTAGGATCAAAGTCGGACCAAAGTAGTACAGGGAGCATTTTCAAAGTCAGGCCGACTTGCGGGACCAGTTAAGACGACTCCCTTGGGAAACATTGATTTTCACACGTCATGCGACATGAGCTCCCAATGTTGGAGCGTTTGTCGCACTAGTGTAAACCCGGCCTCAAACCTAGAAGCTAATTGGTTATTACACACAGCTGCGCTAGATTCTGTTTGTACCAGTTTTAGTAAGTCTCCCCCATAAAGTACTTACCTTCACCCTCATTATTGAGTGTGGCCCTGCCTGATGCCACATAACCTTTCTAGCAAAATGTGCTTGACCTGTCTGGTTCCTACTGTAAATGCCTATGGCTCAGTCCATACTCTGGATGCCTGTAAGTTACTATGAGTATTGACCAGCCAAAAAAATGGCTGTACAGTGCAGTGTTAATTTTAGTCTTAGGACTAAAATGGCATTTTTAGTCACATTTTAGTCTTCTGCAATTGGTTTAGTTTTAGTCGTATTTAGTCGACTAAATCTCCAGTACATTTTAGTCGACTAAAATGTCCTACGTTTTAGTCGATTAAAATCTCCAGTACATTTCAGTAATTGCAATTTTGTTTTAGTCATAGTCTTTTGGCTAAAATGGCATTTTAGTTTTAGTGGTATTTTAGTCATCTCAATTGTTTTAGTTTTAGCCGTATTTTAGTCGACTAAAATAGTATTCATTTAGTCGACTAAAATGTTTTAGTCATTTTAGTCGACTAAAATGTTTTAGTCGTTTTAGTTGACTAAATTAACACTGGTGCAGTAAAGATCTCATAAATAAGAGTAAATGTAAGCATTTTACTAACTGGACTTCGGGGGGATGGGATAAACTTTGAAGGACAATTTCACTAAAAGTGATGTTTTCCTGTAAATATATAAAGCCTGCACTTTCAGAAATGTCTACAATGTGAATGTGAATAGCAAACTTGGTTAATCCATTTGAAGTTCCAAGTAAGAGGCAGTGGAAGGGTTAAGGAGCTATAATTGTAAAATAATGATATAGACACACAAGTGTTCAATTCCATCTTTTCTGCAGTATGTGTTTGATCTGCTCACATGTTCTCTAGGTGGAATAGCTCCAGGTGATGATTTTATAAGAAGCAGACACTTTTTAGAGGTCTCAGAGCTGCCAGTGGAAATGTTTCCAGTTTATAGTATATTAGTGCTCTCTTTCAAAGTCATTAAAAATTGCCTTTGGGGAGAGTACTGGTTATTTTGGTAGCAGTCTTCTTACACTGCATGCGCAACACATTTTTTAACAGTATTCTAATGGGTACCATTTTTTTCGGAATGCTAAAACAAGAGGCTACCCATATACTGTGTGACAATTTTTAGGTCTTTAATATCATAAGATTGCATACTTTATGTTTGCTCAGCAGCATTCATTCATAGTTACATTCAGTTTATAAATATGTTCATTTAAATATTAAAATGTTTTATGATGCTGATGTAATCATAATATCCAAGTTTCTAAATTATTGTGAACACATTTGAAGAGCTTTCAGCCTTGTAACAATTAAAAGATAAAGGTGCTGCTGGATAATGATTCTCTTTAGTTATCTGCTGTACTTAAATTCCTCCTGCATGTTGGTGGGCAAGAAGCATAAATAGTGTAGCTAAATAAGTCACTAGAACAGGAAATGAGATAACAAGGCTCCGAAGTCTAGCAACTGACACATGGCTAAACTGTCTGACATGGGAGATATTGGGGTTGATTTACTAAAAGCAAATAGGCTTTTCACGTTGCAAGGGAAATTGCACTTTGCAAGGAAGTTTTTCCCAGAGCTTAGTGAATGAGGTAAAGCTTTGCTGACTACCATCATCCAATCATTTGCAAGAAAAAATGCTGTTTTTTTATTTTCCTTGCATGTGATTGGGTATTCTTCGCAAGGTGAAATTTCACCACGTGCGTAAAACTCTGGGGAAAATTCACTTGCACAACAAGTGAACAACATATTTGCCTTTAGTAAATCAAGACTATTAGGTCTGATTTACTAAAGGAGTTGAGAAGCTTTACTCTGCACATGATGTATTCAAAGGAAACACGAATGAGTATGAATGAGTATTCAGGGAACAGAAATGTACTTTTCTCATTGCATAATTGAAGTAAATATTCACACAATTTTTTGAGTAAAGATTCTCATCTTCTTTAGTAAATCAGCCTCAATATCTACCATGTCAGGCCAAGTTTAACCACTTCGATACAGGGTACTTATACACCTTCCTGCCCAGACCAATTTTCAGCTTTCAGCGCTGTCGCAGTTTGAATGACAATCGCGCGGTCATGCTACATTGTACCCAAACTAAATTTTTATCATTTTGTTCCCACAAATAGAGCTTTCTTTTGGTGGTATTTGAATACCTCTGCGTTTTTTATTTTTTGCTAAACAAATAAAAGAAAACCGAAAATTTTGAAAAAAATTAAAGTTTTCTCTTTCACTGATGGGCACTGATAAGGCGGCACTGACAGGCACTGATAAGGCGGCACTGATGAGGTGGCACCAATGATCGGGCACTGACGGGCACTGACGATGGGCACTGATATGCGGCACTGATGGGCACTGGTAGGCGCACTGATGGGTGGCACTGATATGCAGCACTGATGGGCAATGATAGGCAGCACTGATGGGCACTCATGGGTGGCACTGGTGGGCACTGATGGGCACTGATAGGCGACACTGATGGGCACTAAAAGGCTGCAAAGATGGGTTCTTATGGGTGGCACTGATAGGCGGCACTGCTGGGCACTGATAGGCGGCACTGCTGGGCACTGATATGTGGCATTGATGGGCACTGATACGTGGCCCTGATATGAGGCACTGATAGGCATCCCTGGTGGCACTGGCAGTGGTAGGCATTGTGAGTGGGCACTGATTGGCAGCTGCCTGGGCATTAATTGGCAGCTGCCTGGGCACAGATTAGTATTTCCCTGGGGGTCTAGGGGGGCATACCTGGTGGTCCAGTGTGGATGGCCACCCTGGTGGTCTTGGGTGGCATGATGGTGGTCCTGGGCGGGATCCGAGGGGGGCTGTGCTGATAAACAATCAGCACAGACCCCCCGTCAGAGGAGCAGCCGATCGGCTCTCCTCTACTCGCGTCTGTCAGACGCGAGTGAGGAGAAGCCGATCACCGGCTCTTCCTATTTTCATCGTGATCAGCCGTGATTGGACACGGCTGATCACGTGGTAAAGAGTCTCCATCGGAGACTCTTTAACTAGACCATAGTTGCGGTGTGTCAGACTGACACACCACAACAACGATTGCCGTGATGTGCACCCCCGGGGGCGCGCAGCAGCTTAATATCCTGAGGACGTCATATGACGCACAGTCAGGGTATTGAAACCACTTTGCTGCCGTCATTCTGCTATATGGCGGGCGGCAAGTGGTTAAACATGTGTCATTTGGTAGACCTCAGACTCCTAAGTCATAGGTGAGTAGAGCAGAGGCTGCCCACTTAGTAAAGTAGATGAGGTTCATTTTCTAAAGAAGTAGAGGCTGTGTTCCCTTTGAATATTATGTGCTAGTAAAAATCCTGTTCTCTTAAATTTTCCTCGCACAGTGTTGTGTATACTGTATAACCACTTCAATATCGAACACTTTTACCCCCTTCCTGCCAAGGCTAATTTTCAGCTTCCAGCATTGTCACATTTTGAATGACAATTGTGCGGTCATACAACACTGTACCCAAACTAAATTTTGTTCACCCAAATAGCGCTTTATTTTGGTGGTATTTGATTACCACTGGATTTTTTATTTCTTGCTAAATAAACAAACAAAATACCAAAAATGTTTTTTTTTTTGTTTCTTTGTTTCTGTTTTAAAATGTTGCAAATAAATAATCTTTCTTTTTGCCCAAAAAGTATTCTACTATATTTCTCTGGTAAAAGTCACCTGAATCCGTGTATATTACTGAGTCTATAGGAAAGTTATAGAGTCTACAATCTCTATATATATATGGTATACATATTTAAAAATCGATCAATCCTAATGTACTGATCTCATTTCTTGAGGCCCGAAAGTGCCTCTTTTTTGGTAAATGACCCCTTTTTGGAATGTAGACAGTCCAAGTTATTTAGTAAGAGGCATGGTGAGTTTTTTGAAGTTGTAGTTTTTTTGGTCACAATTTTTTGGAGAATGAAGAAATGTTTTAAATTTTTTTTTTACATACTGTCACCAGTGCATCATCAAATGTGCAATGGTGAACAGGGACACTGACTGCTGACAGACAGTATGTTAAAAAAATATATAACTTTATTTTTTTTCATTTTTTTGATTTTATGATTTTATTTTACATACTGTGACCAGGGCAGTAAAGTGTTACCATAGTATAACCATACTACTCTGAGGAGGTGATCAGAATTTGATCACTTATAACAGTGATAATTACTATTATAAGCAAGCATTTGTTACGAATTAATCCATTCATATCAGTGGGTATTGTTGTGATTAACTGTAATTGGTACCATGTGATCACTGTGACCAAATCACAGTGGGCAACACAATAGTACACAATGAATGGCTATGAATGGAAGAAATCCATTGTGTACAATTGTCATGTGATCTGCTGCGAGCACAGTACATTAACCTGTCATCCGCTGTGTCCGGTGAACACAGTGGGGGACAGATCGCGCTGTAGCATGGTCCGCTCTGGGGAGGAAGTCACATGATGTCCACCCAGAGTGACAACGCCCCTTCTGCCCCAAAGCACCCCCCCCATGCCGAGGGCATGTGGCCTGGTAGCGCTCACTCGCCCACTTTCCTGGCCTGCTGGGCTGCGTGCTCAGGTAAGGGTCTGGTATGGATTCTGGGGGGGACCCCACGCCATTTCTTTTTAAAAAAAAAATTTTTTGTATTGCTGGTTGCCGGCAATAGCTTGCAGCCGCGAAGTACATTTAAATGCATTTTTTTTCTTTAAAAATGTAATTTTTGCTGCAGCATGTTCTATACATGCTACAGATGCACCACTTTACAGGCAGACTAAGAGTACCCCCAGGCACTATATTTAAAGGAATCTTTCATTTTTATTGTTTCACTTTAAGTATCAATAAAATTACTGCTCCTTTAAAAACGATTGTTTTAAAAAATATATATATTTGCATTGATACATGTCCCCCAGGGCAGTAACTGGGCCACCATACCCTTTTTTGGCCAATAACTTGCACATAAGCCTTCAAAATTTGGCCTTTTGATTTTTCAAGTTCGGGTCCCATAGACTTCAATGGGGTTCGGTGTTTGGGTCTAAACTTTTAGCGATGTTCGACTGTTCTGGCACGGACCGAACCAGTGGGTATTTCGGCCCATCTCTACTTAGTAATCAGATTAAATACAGGCTCACATTGTTTACCAGCATTCACTCTGCAAAGAAAACCTAAACTTTACTGAGCAGCCATTCTTTTGTAAATCAGCCTCCATTGTCTAAAGCCCTGTACACACGATCGGACTTTCCGACAGGAAATGTTCGATGTCAGGCTGTTGGCGGAAAATCCGACCATGTCTATGCTCCATCGGACAATTGTTGTCTAACTTTCCGCCAACAAATGTTGGCTAGCATGTCTTCAAATTTTCCGCCAACAAATATGTGTTGTCAGATTTTCCGATCGTGTGTACACAAGTGTGTTGGACAAAAGTCCAAAGTACAAACACGCATGCTCGGAAGCAAGGACAAGCCAGAAGTGGTCGGTCTTGTAAACTAGCGTTTGTAATGGAGAATTAACATTCGTGATGTGGCAAATTATGAAATCTCCAAATGCAGCGCACATTCTCTTCTTCTTTAATGGGATAATAATGAAGCTGCTTTGCTGGTGATACTGATGGAGTTATTGCAAACAAATTTTCAAAGGCTTTTTTTTCTAGTGATATCAAGAATAATATTGTTATGCTTTCTTTTTTTTTTATTTGGGCAAGTTACCACAACACTATTATCCTGTAGTTTTTAAGATCAAAGATACAAATATGTTGATGTCCCTTGTCAATTTTACTTTGTATTTTTTAATGTAACTGCCTACTCCCAAACTGTCATTTGAAGTAAAACACATAGCCAAGTATTATTCTACACAATTTTTTTATTGTGCATTAAAAAAGTAAAAAAAAATAAAATAAGACATGCTATCTGCCAATAGAACTTAACCAAAAAGTGCATTCTATGCATCCAAAAATATAGAAAATATACCAAATCAAATCACTATTCAACCTAAAAAATAATGTCAAAGCAATAACTCCAAGGCCAATAATAACTAACACGTTATCTTCTCTGATTCCGCAACATGTCTTATTGACGGCCGTTCAGAAACGAACTGAAAAGCACGAAATGAAAAGCGCAAACTGAAAAGTGCTAAATAAAAAAACGCAAGAAGAATCAACACTCACCAAACTTTTACTAACATGAAATTAGCAGAAGTAGCCCAAAGGGTGGTGATAAAGAGCTGAAAAGCCACGTAGTACGTCTAGTTCGTCACTACGTTCGTAATTGTTGGCCAACATTTGTGTGGCCGTGTGTATGCAAGACAAGTTTGCGCCAACGCCCTTCGGACAAAATTCCGGAAAGTTGCCGGAAAGTCCGATCGTGTGAATGAGGCTATAGGGTTCCTCAATGGTCACACAGACAAAGAGAAATGTTATAGGTAGGCAGTTAGTATTATAACCTCTTGAAAACATTTTCCCTGTTTCATTGTATTGTTTCTTTAGTGTAAATCGTGGTATCCATTCCGGCATCAATAACTAGTTGGACTGTACAGGCTGACCTGAATTTTACCAGATAAAATTGCAAGAAGGAATTCAGTTATTCAGTTTGCATTAGCATTCATTCCTGAATGTAATAGCTCATAAAAAACAGACATAAATTATTTTGCACAATGTCGTAACTCCACTTGAAGTCATATTCTCAGTAAGGGACATGATATATTCTGTATGGATCTATTTTATTGAACCATTAATCACAAGCTATCAGCTAACTCTGTAAACAGTTCTGTAGTCCATCTCAGGCAGGTCAGGGAACATTTTTAGCACACTGACACCTGTTTATATTTTGCCCTGTTATTATTGACTGTGATATTACAAAGTGATCAGCAATAAATTGTTTTACAGCAAAAATAAAAATGGACTAAAAAATCAAGTCTGTATGTGGAGACGTTATTAATAGCAATCAATTATGTCAAATTTTATTAATGATGCAAAGGCTAGCCATACATGGGCTGAACAAGAGAAAACCAATGGAATTTCCACGGCTGGTTATTGTATTTAGGCAGTGGTGGCACCTGTGACTGCTGCTGAACTGTGACTGCATCTGATAGGGTGCAATCACTGTTGGGCCGATAACGTTCCACTCGGCTCAGTCTATTTTTATAGAGAGTTTTCTCAACTTGGATGATCTAGTTTATCAACTAGGATCATCTGTACCACTTCCCCCAATCTTGTAGAGGAGGGTACTTAAGGCAGTGGAGAAATAGGTTCCTGCTGCCATCAGTCAAATTGCTGGGAGGGCAAAGCAAGTGTGTGGCTTGCCAGGCACTGTATGTGTCTAAGGACACGCACAGCACAGGCCAGGAGGGCGCATGCACGGGTGTCTTTTTAGCAGCTGGCTAGCTAAGGAAACACCTGCAAGCAGGCGGGGGTTTGGAGGGCAGTGGCTTGAGAAGAACAATCATAATCAAATGTAAGTGTGACCCTACTCCTCTAAAAAGATGGGTTTGAAGTCCCCTTAACATTCTGTTTCTTGTAATCTGTTACTGAATCAGACAGAAAGCCTATTCAGGACTCTTCAGACCTATGCAATGAAATAGCACACAATACAATGCATAACTTATGCCCCGTACACACAATTGGACATTCTGACAGCAAAATCCATGGATTTTTTCCGACGGATGTTACCTCAAACTTGTTTTGCACACACACGGTCACACAAACCTTGTCAGAAATTCCGAACGCCAAGAACGCAGTGACATACAACACATATGTCGAGCTGAGAAAAATGAAGTTCAATAGCCAGTGCGGCTCTTCTGCTTGATTCCGAGCATGCATGAACATTGTGCGTCGGAATTGTGTACACACGATCGGAATTTACGACAATGGATTTTGTTGTCGGAAAATTTGAGATTCAGATCTCAAATTTTGTGTGACGGAAATTCCGATGGAAAATGTCTGATGGAGCCTACACATGGTCGGATTTTCCGACAACAAGCTCCCCTCGAACATTTTACGTCGGAAAATCCGACCGTAAGGCATTACTGTGCCTTACCACAATGCATTGTGTCACATGACACTTTGAGCTGTGTGTTGCAGTGCTATTCATTTATATGAGTATTTCGAACGGCACCTTTATGCACAAGCACAAGTGCAGGGCCCTAGCTGCAGCTTATCACAACTCATATACATTGTTTCTGCAGGTCCAAATTTTGGCCCATTGCTGTGTATTGGCAACCCATTTTACATGGGTGGCCTTAACACAAGGCAAATGAATGTGCTTGCTGTAATACACCACAATGAACTGCAAAGGTCTGAAGGGACCTTTAAAACTGTTTCTTTTTAAGGAATATTTAATAATTAGGTCTAATAATTAAGACCAAGGCCTTTCACACATGTAGCTCGCTCAGATCCACCTGTCCGTTTTTCAGGCGAATCCAAGCGGGCCACCCATTGACTCCTATGGGCAAGCAGATGTCAGCGGAGATGTGTCCACTGACACCCGTCTGCCATCCGATCCACTAAAAACAGAAGTATGGCGATACATTCAGCCATCCGTCTGGCAGATCAGACCGGTTGAGATCTGATGAAAACGGACATGCTGTGAGCTTCCATGCTGTAATCCCGCACAGGTTCTTAAGAATCAAGGGACAGCGATTCCAGATCGGATCCATTTCAAAAAGCTACTATGCTAAGATAAATGGTACCTGAGCCTCATAAAGAAGATTAAAGGATCAACAATGAGGTTTTGTCTGTAATGCAACCTTCGGGCGCTGGACCCTGCGTAGTGGAATCCTGGAAACCACAGCGCTAAGGCATTCCTGCAGGGTGCTGTACAGGTCCAAGGGAGTGGACCTTCATGCTAAAAGGGTACCCAGTCTTTGAAGGTCCGTGGTGACAGAACCCGCCATGATGGGTAAAGGCTGGACCTCTGGCTTAGGCTATTGTCCTGCGGCGGGAGTGGTAATGGCCCTGTGAAAGACCAGGGTCCAATTATTATATATTCCCCTGCAACAGTTGTATCTGGGCTGACATGGTTTGAAAACAAAAAACGTTTTCCTTGCTATGATTGTTTTGCCTTCTAGAGGGCATGGGTTTGCTGCTCTGTGTTTTCTCTTCCCAAAGCTGCACAAGCCGTGAGAAGCTTTTTTTAAAAAAAAGGTCCTGTTGGACAGACTGGAGGGACAAAGAGCAGCCTATCCTGGTGTGAGTAGGTGATAGCAGGTGCAGCCTAGTTATGTTGCATTGACTGTAAGAACAGATCATTTGTATAGGATTCTTCCAAGGGGGAATTGTGGTACTGAGGAACTTGTGTATTGTTTCACAAAGCCAGTTACCATTTGCTTCAACAAGCTATGTCTTCCAAGAAGCATCCTGGGTGGAGTGCTGCAGCAAGGGGCACATGTGTTCCATTAGTGGCCCCTGTAGAGGCTAAACGGAACTCTGCTGCAATAGCCTCACCCGAAAGACTGGATGACACCAAGCAATCTGAGCCGCTGCATCTATCCGGCGTTGTGTCTGCTACCAATATTTCTACCCCAGAGTACTGTATAATACTAAGGGGGGTCTATCATCAGCTTTGGCTGGTCTAGAAAGCAAGATTGCTGAAATGATCGCTTCTGTCACACAGAGTGGAAAAAAGCGTGATAGATCCCCTTCCCCTATTCCTCCTATATTGGAGTAAGACTGGGTTGATGAGGTAGAAGAGGTAATGGCCGATCAGGCAGCTGATATCCAAACAGAGGAATCTCCCTCAAGTGATTCAAAGCCTGAAGAGGCTCAGATTATGTCAGCCTCTCAATCACTAAAGCTTCTCATCCATTCTCTTATACAGATGGTCCATACAGATTTTAAGTTACCTCCAGTAGAGGTCCCTGAAACACCTTGTTCCTCCCTTGGTTCCGCTATTCAGCCCACAGTAGCAGCAATTAGGGTCTGTCAAGCCTTGAAGGATCAGGCTAGACAGCCCAATAGACCTTAGGATTCTGTTCAGGATAGAGAAGATCTGCCTCAGTGAAAAAAAGAAAACTAAAGCGCTGATGTGGATTCTCTATAAAATAACAAAACACCAAAAAGAAATGTGTAAGCTGCAACCAACCAATTAGTGCTGTGACACCTGTTGCTATAAATCAACATAAAATATGTTGGTGCACTTATCAAACTATCCCCATCTGTTGGAGTGGTGCTTATATATAAAATCCTAAACCATAAAAATACCCTGATATCATAATCAGTAAAGTGAATAAGTGCAAATAAATAATCAATCAATAAAGTGAATAAATGCAAAAAAATGCATAAAAAAACATATACCCTGATATCACAATCAGTAAAGTGAATAGGTGCAAATAAATATATCAATCAATAAAGTGAATAAATGCAAATAGATGCATCAAAAAACATATAATGGAACACACATCCCTAGATATATTTAGATGAAAAAAAAAGGAATAAATAGTGTCTGTTTGTGTTAATCCAGCTGAGGTCTAAATGTCCAATCAATTGCCTTTGATGAACGTGCTTGTGTTTCAATTCTCACAGATCACAGTTGCATGATGAATTACATTTGCAAGGTGATGATTCACATAAAGATAAAAGAAAAGCCATCATTGCGCAGTGTTTTTAAATGCTAGAAGACTGGGCAAACAATGTAATCCACTCACACATTTGCAGTAGCTGAGTCGCTTTTGCTATAATGGTCAGACAGCTTCACCGCTCATACAGCTATCGCTGTGTTTGCCGAACACTATGCGAAGACGTCACTGACTCCTTCTCCCCACTCCTATCATCACATGTCACGTGACTTTCTCAAGGGTCCCTTGAGAAAGTCATGTGACATGTGATGATAAGCATGGGGATGGATGGATGAAGAGATCTGGACAGCCACACACCGGAATAAATTATGTTCATCTTTATTCGTAAAACAGGATCATGGAGTGCACAGGGCACCACTGTGGGTGGTACAGAACAACAGCTCATATACACAGTCCTTGGGCCTCCAAGAAGTGTCGAGGCCCTAAAGGCTCAGGTTTGGCAGGTAAGCTGAAACAGACGCCTGTCTGTCCGACTCTGTATGAGCCTTCTGGGAAGGATGGTTTCCTCATTCAGGGCAATTCTGTATGCCCAGTTCCATTCCAGGACATTGCAGCAGAACATTCTGTCTGCATGGAGCAGGAAGATGCAGTCTTTGGATTCCTGCATGATCATAACCCCCAAGGCTCGAGGAAGTCTCACCTGGTGGTTAGTAGACCAGAATCTGGTACAGGGAAGGTCTTTTCTTCCACTGTCGTGGTAGGTAGTGACCACAGATGCCAGTCTTTCCAGCTGGGGCGCAGTCATGGAAGGTTCCACAGTCCAGGGGAAATAGACTCTGAAGGAACAGGGATTGTCCATCAATTTGCTAAAGCTGCGGGCAATACGCCTCACGCTGAATTATTTAAGTTACAGTGTCACCCGGTAAGGGTGCAAACCGAAAATGCCATGGCTGTGGCCTATGTCAACCATCAGGATGCACCAAGAGTCATCTGACCCACATGTGTTATTCTGGGCAGAAAGCCATGTGCCAGTGCTGTCTGCCGTCCACATTCCGGCGGTAGAGAACTGGAAGGCGGACTATCTCAGCCGCTAACAGATACATCCAGGAGAATGGTCTCTGCACCCACAGGTATTTATGCAGATTTGCCAGTGGTGGGGTACACCGGATGTAGACCTGCTGGCATCCGGGTTCAACTGCAAGATTCAGCAGTTTGTATCCAGAGCAAGAGATCCACTTGCAATCGGGATAGATGCTCTGGTAGTTTCCTGGACTCAGTTCTCTTTGATTTATGCATTTCCGCTGATTCCTCTTCTGCCACATCTTTTGTGCAGGATCCGAGAGGAGATTACATCAGTAGTTCTGGTAGCTCCAGCCTGAACCAGGAGGGCCTGGTACCCAGAGGTAGTGAGATTAGCATTAGGCAAGCCTTGGACACTTCCGCTCCGGCTCAATCTACTGTCACAGGGGTCTATATTCCACCCGAATTTACGCACGCTGAATTTGATGGCTTGGCTATTAAAGCCAGGGCGCTAGTAGATTGTGGTATCTCAGGACCAGTGGTAACTACATTGGTGAATGCCAGAAAGGCAGTCACCAGGAAGGTTTATCACAAGGTTTGGAAGGCTTACATTGCGTGGTGTGAGGCCAGAAGTTGGCATCCTCACAGATATTTGGTAGAGAGAATTCTCTCTTTTCTTCATTCAGGCTTAGATAAAAAATTAGCCTTGACAACAATTAAAGGACAGGTTTCAGCTTTATCAGTGTACTTCCAAAAGCCTTTGGCTTCACATCCCTTGGTCCGGACTTTTCTTCAGGGAGTGACTTACTTATTGCCTCCCGTTAAATCACCTCTTTGCCCTTGGGATTTGAATTTGGTTTTGTCGGTGCTACAGGAGCAGCCTTTTGAACCAATCAACAAAACTTCATTAGTTCTTTTGACACGGAAGTTGGCTTTTCTTTTTGCGATTACTTCGACTAGAAGGGTCTCTGAACTGACGACCCTTTCCTATAATAATAAACAATTATGCTAATTAGACATGTGTTCGTTTTTGTTTTCGTTTCACTTTTTTTTTTTTTTTTTGGGTCATTCGTTATGATTGCAATTCGTAAATTCATACATTCGTAAATTTGTACATTCTTACGTTCGCACATTCGTAAATCCGTACATTCGCACATTCGTACATTCATATATTCGTAAATTCATAAATTCGTACATTTGTACATTCACACATTTGTACATTCGTAAATTCGTAAATTAGAAAATTCGTATATTCGTAAATTCGTACATTTGTAAATTAGAAAATTCGGAAATTTGTAAATTCGAAATCTGAAAATCTAAAAACCTGAAAATTCAAAAATCTGAAATAGTAACTAACTATTAAATTATAGGTATTGTAATTTCCTTTCAAATTTGGCTGTTAGTGAATGTAACAAATACGAATTTATCCGAAGTTACGAATTATCCGAAATAACGAATGCTGCATCTAAACAAATGGAACGGAACAAATTAATAATAAATAATAATAATAAAAAGTTTTTATTATTATTATTGTTATTTATTATTATTAATTCATTACGTTCCATTCATTTGGATACGGCATTTGTTATTTTGGATAATTCATAACTTCGGATAAATTTGTATGTGTTACGTTCACTAACAGCCAAATTTGAAAGGAAATTACAATACCTATAATTTAATAGTTAGTAATAGTTAAGTTATTATTACTTAATTATTATTTCAGATTTCCGAATTTCCAAATTTCCGAAAGTACAAATTTACGAATTCACTAATTTACGAATTTACTCATTTACAAATGTACGAATTTACGAATGTACGAATGTACGCATTTACGAATGTATGAAGTTACGAATGTACGAATGTACAAATTTACGAATGTACGAATTTACAAATTTTCGAATATTCGAATTTACGAATATTCGAAAAAATTAGTTAAACGTGTTTTCATTAATTCGGATATTTCCGAATTAACAAATTTGTCGAAATTCGTTAAGAAACTAATTCGGAACTAAACGAATTGCACATGTCTAATGCTTATTATAATTATGTATGTTATCTATTGAGTTGGTACTTTATTACCTTGCATTATGCTCATTTGTATTAATAAATATTTTATTTACTAATATTGATTGATTCATTCTACCTCAATGATGTGTTTCATACAAAGTCCCATTATCCCCTTTTCCTCATTTCCCCCTCTTTTACAAGTATCAGGGATGGAGACATCTGTACTTTAATAGTCGTTTCCTCATATAAAGTCCCAACATTCTCTTCTTTCTTTCCTGTAAGGAGACGTATTTGATTTTACATCATGATAAAGTGGTGCTACGTCCTCTTCTGTCCTTTTTGCCTAAGGTAGTCTCTGAATTTAATTTAAATCAGGACATTGTTCTACCTTCTTTTTTCTCTCAGTCTGGCTCGCCAGAGGAGAAGCAGTTGCACCTTTTGGATGTAGTGCGGGCGGTCAGAAACTATTTACAAAGGTCTGCAAGCATCGGAAGTTCTGATGCATTTTTTGTTTTGCCGGAGGGCCCCAAGAAGGGTCAAGCGGCTTCTAAGGCATTTCACTTTGGGTTCGCCAGTTAATCACTCAGGCCTGTGGCCTGAAAGGTAAAGCTCATCCCTTTAGGGTTAGAGCTCATTCTACCAGGGGTGTTGGAACCTCTTGGGCTTTTCGCCATCAGGCGTCAGTGGTGCAGATTTGCAAGGCCGCTACTTGGTGTTCCGTACATATGTTCACAAGATTTTATCAGTTGGACGTTAAGGCAGCAGAGAACTCGGCTTTTGGCCGTAGTGTCTTACAGGCTGCTGTATAAATCTGATGGCGTTTTCATACAGTGTGTCTCCCTCCCTGTATATGGCTGCTCTGTGTCCCGTGATGTACGAGAAAGAAAATTGGATTTTTTCTTCATACTTTCCTGTAAAATCCATTTCTTTGAGTACATCATGGGACACGGAGGTCCCTCCCCTCTCCTTTTGGGAGTCCATTGCTTGCTACAAAACTGAAGTACTTCCTGTATGTGAGGGGTTATATAGGGGATCACTTCCTATTTTTGGTTATTCTACCAGTGTCCATTCACCTATAGGTGGTGCATAACCCCAGGTAGTAATGTATATGGCTGCTCTGTGTCCCATGATGTACTCAAAGAAATGGATTTTACATGTAAGTATGAAGGAAAAAATCCAATTTTATATTGATGTATTTATATCCTTGCATTTCTATTTTAAACTGAATGGGTTGTTTAACAAGCAATGGTTTGCATATGCTTTAGGTCACTTTTTCTCCCATCATTATATCCCTCCAATAAGGCCCACCCCTAATTCTATCCTGGAAACACTTAAACTACTATACTCCATATAAAGGATATTTTTCTAGTTTTGGATTGAACAGGGTAGGGTTAGAACTTCTGTCATGTTTGCATTGTTGTGTCACCATTAGGAAAATTTCCTTTTACTTCCTGCCCTGAAAATGGCACAGGAAGTGAAAGGATCTTCCCATAAATTAGTGACATTCGCCACCCAAAAAATGGACACTCCGCCATGGGGTCACAGACAGCAAGAAAAACCTGATTGTGATTGTTAACCTATTGATTTTATGTGAGGCAATTTCAGGCTGTATCTCTGCAAACCAGTTGCTTGCTTTATTGTAATTACTGTAAAAACAGGTTGTAATACTTCCTCACTGTTCCAGTCTAAAATGAGGTTTATATAATCCATAGAAACAAGATTCTGCAATTGTTTAACTGGCTTCTTGGGTCATACTAAATCCTTTTTACATGATTCTGTCTCATGGATCCTCCCTCTCTGAGAAGTATAGATGGAAATGCCATGAACAGGTGCGGGAAATTTTCCATAAAGCATACTATCTCACTACCATTGGGAGGGTGCAGTACTGAGCCTCCGCATGGGGCAAAAGGGGGGGCAATTGCAAGAGCAAGGTGTCTGAATATGGACACTCAGGGCCGATCCTGGGTGCACCAGGGTGCACCACGCCCAGATGCCGCAAGCTGCCACGGGGGGGCGCCATAGCTGTGGCAGTCACTTACTGTTACATTCAGCGGCAGCAACACTCTTATTGAACCGTCCGCTGGCCTCTCTGCTGCCCACTGCACTGGTTGTTAGACTCACCTGGCATCTAGCAACCTGTGACATCACGTCATGAGGCTGAGGCGAGGCCCCAGCATTCAGAGTGGAGGAGGAACTTCTTCCTCTTTCGGGCCTGGTCAATTTTGGCTCCACCCACCTCCTCCATCTTCTCCAGGCAGCGCAGTTCAGAGCCTGAGGGAAGGAAGGGAGCACGAGTGAAGAGCTGAGTGTGAGCTGTCCGCCTGCACCAGCACCTGCCTAAGGTGAGGCAGCCTGTGTCCATGTTCTGGAGCTCATCTAACAGCACTACTTGTAAAATTGTGGTCAAGGTGTTAAATCAATTATTTCATGATAGATATGTGGGAGATATCATTGCTAACCTTCTAAAAATGCTCTTTACCTGGCTGTAATGCTGACCCGTGGGTCTGAATGCTTTCTAAGCCACATCAGAAAAGTTTAAGGAAAGTTAAAAATTCTTATCTGCATACCTCCTCTGGGTTAATTAATATAAATATTGGAACAACAGAGCCATGGTGCTGGCATTTTCAGAAAAAAAAGTCAGTAGTGGAAACCTCTGTAAACTTAAAAACAGATTAGAAATTGCTAATCAGACAATGGCAGCTTGATCCTTCTATTAAGCTTTTGCATCAGGTTTCTCAAACCTTTGCATGCCTGCGCTTTATGTGATAATGACTAAGCCCCTCCCCTTCATGACATTGTCGAAAAGGGGCATGGTGACCTTAAAATGATGCCCCCCTGAAAAAAGTTCAGGGTACAGTTGATAATAAACCCTGTCAAATCAGGCAATGAGCCCCATATGTGCTACTGCATAATGCAAACAATTGTTAAGTATAGGCAGGTAGAATTTTTAACCTAGCTAAATGTGGTATTTTGACAGTAGAAGGAGACGTTGTTGTCCTCTGCAGGATCTCTGCATTAACTGTCAATACGCATGCATGCAGTTTCAGTAGTCTCCATACCTTGATTGGCTCTTCGCCCACCTTATTCCCATCAAACACCCTTCTTATTGATACTGCACTGGATAAGTGCTCTGTATCTCCCCCAATAGCCCACCAACTATGATTAACATTTTTCCCTACTTACACCGATGGTTAGTATCCAGAACCAGTGACTGCAATGACCTAGATTTTCATGGGCTGTTTTCAAGGCCATTCAGAAAACAAGGATAATGACAAGCGGTGCAACTATGTTTTTAGGAGCCTTAGCCGTTTCATTTCATGTGGTTAAATTTCACTCATTATAACAATTCAGACTGTTGTACCTTGTTTGGAATATAATCACAACTGATGAAAAACAGGCATATTTGCATATTTGCTCTCAGGCTAGCCTTAGACAAGTCACTACTGTATAAGCGAGTGAGTTTTTCAATTTTAAGCATCTGTCCATTTCTGAATTGTATGAGGACAATACTGTTGCTATTAGCCACTTTCAGGGTTGAGTGACGATTACAGGTGGTCCAGAAGCTCCTCTGAGTGATGTGAGGAAGGAAAGATACCTGCTGATAAATAGTTCTTGGCCAAGTTTAGACAAAGAAGCTAAAGACATGTCATGGGTCAGACAGAATATAGTTCTGTTTAATGAGTCTTTACTTTATTGGTTAAAATAGGAACCAAACCATGCTATGCTACCAAAAGACTTAGGGCAGCCCAACCAGAACATGGCAAGACACGTATTGGTGGCTCTTCTCTTTCATCTTCTTTCTTTATTTGATATCTAATCTTATAGTTCTTTTCCCCTGTCTCTTTATGACTTTCTCTTCCTTTGTTAGTGTCAGACAGGAAGCGCCTTACCTACTTTGTGCAGGCATTAGAGGTCGGAGAGCACACAGAGAGATTAGTAAGGGATCAGATCATGTAGTGCCCTCTTGTTTTACCCAGTTAGTTTTTAATGCCGGTAATCTGTCTATTTCCTCTACAGCAGCACTGCTTTTTCATGACATATGGCAAATATTAATATCCACCCATATTCAGGAGGTATTTTATAGCTTTCTCTGTGTTTTTCACCTATATGCAGATTAGACAGGTGCTGAGTATTACTGAAAGAAGCCGGTCAGTAGATGAATCCAGTGCTAATGCCATAGACATGTCTACACTGTAATTGTGCTCTGCTAAGGGATGAACAAACCCTAAATTCAATGTCAGATGACCTGCAAAACCCTTACACTGAATGCAACTGATTGCAAAATGTAATGGTTCATAGTAAAACATGCTTGCAAGGATTTAGCTTTATTTTGAAAAAGCTCTTTTTAGAGCAAAACTTGATGGGTCTGTCAGGTTTCTATGGTAGTGAGTCCTAAGCATGCCTATATATAGGGAAGCAGATTGGGAGGTGGACCAGGAAGTGATAGATAGGAAAGGGATATAAATCCACAGTAGAGAAGGCGATGCCCATAGGTGAACACAGAAGCCAGCAGCACGTGTAAATGGAATCACAGATCTAGCAGAACTACTGCAGCAAGGAAGTAAGAATTTCACAAACAGAAAACTGCAGGCTAGACTGTGACAAGGTCATCTTCTTTATTGACTAGCTTTACTTTAGCTGGCCAACGTTCTGCTTTCTAATAAAGGTGAGGTTTAGGTTTGCCTCCAAAATGGTCTTGAGGCAAACCCTGTGTATTTGAGGTGCACAGTCCCAATGCACGAATTCACCACACCTAATCCAAGATAACCAAAATTCACTGCCTGGCCTTTGAACAGAGGCCAGCTGGCTTAGAAGGATCTTTTGGGTAAGTCAGCGCACACAATACAGTGGTGAGATCACAGCAGTCTTATTGACAACATGCTTAACCAGAACTTTTATTTTGAATAGCATAATGAAGATTTTAAAACAACAATCAGGGTCATCATTTTAGGTGGGACCAACCCCCATTTAATGTTTACCCACTGCTTAATCACAATCGCAAAAATCCAATTTTTTATTAACCAAATCACCCATAATCCCACTCTCGCGCTCAGGTGTGACCAGCCAAAAAAGCTCAGAACCAGTGTTTCAGCCCTCACTATATCAGGGTCTTTGCAGCCATGCCTTGAATTGCCAAAACAAGGACTGTGAACAATCTAAACAAATTACAACAGACCAGCGCATGCCCTAGTAGTACAATAAACTTCTTTATTATTAGGCAAATGACACATAATGCACTTACATTCTCCCGGAATGACACCAAGCTCATCACTCAACTGTGAGAGTCAACATTTTGAAACCCTGTATGGATGCCACTAGATTCAATCCACTTGACTAAACAAAGCAGGAACATGGATCAACGCCTTCCCCTAGTAAAATCACCTCCCAAACAGTATACAAGCACTGGCTAGGAACGCATTTAACCCTTTGATTGCCCCTGATGTTAACCCCTTCCCAGCCAGTGTCATTAGTACAGTGACAGTGCATATTTTTTAGCACTGATCACTGTAATAATGTCCCCAAAAAGTGTCAAAAGTGTCAGTTAGTGTCCAAATTATCTGCCGCAATATCGCAATCCCACTATTTGCCGCCATTACTAGCAAATTAATTTAAAAAAAAATAAATAAAAATAACCCATAGTTTGGGATTTTTTTTCCAAAAATATGTAGCAGAATATTTATTGGCCTAAACTAATAAAGAAATTAATTTTTTTCAATTTTTTATTGGATATGTTTTGTAGCAGGAAGTAAAAAATATTGTTTTTTTTCAAAATTGTCTTTTTTTTTATAGCACAAAACTTAAAAACTACAGAGGTGATAAATTACCACCAAAAGAAAGCTCTAATTGTGGGTTAAAAAAGGACATACATTTTATTTGGTTACAACATTGCACAATTGTCAGTTAAATTAACACTGTGCCGTATCACAAAAAATGGCCTGGTTATGAAGGGGGGTAAATTTTCCGGTAAAACCTGTTCTCGATGCAGTGTGTAGGGGTGCCACAGATGAGGCAGTTGATGTTGTTGCAGCATTTATCCTAAAGGGACGATGGCTGCCTAAAATGGACACAATCCCTTATGGCCTAACAAAGGACATCCTGAAAGCCGTGGTATTTCATGAATGGCCAATGCATCACTAGGTTTAGGACATGTGCCAGGCATGACACATTTTTCCCAGGTGAAGGGTATATAGCAAGTTAGTTATGTTGTAACATTTATCTTGCCTAGCTAAAGATGATGTTGGGTCAACCATCTTTTGACCTGGACCTAAAAACCTCAGCAACTCTGGTCCAGTGTGTCATCTGTCCCCAGAATTAGGAGTTGGAACACAGCATCGCAATGTTTAGCCTGGTGCATTGCATTTGCTCTAGGGCGCTTAGGGGGTCTGCTGGTTCCGATAAGTCAGAGGATGATGCCAGTGAAGAGGAAGGGGTATAGAAGACTGCCCTCTCACAATCAAGCAAAACACATGGCACCATGGGGGACATTTAGGGACATTATATTCTTCCACTGCAGCAGCTGCAGAAAAGACACCTGCCTTGAGAAGGATGTTGCTGGAGATGGTGGTGTGGTGCTCCCATTGAGCTCTTTGGTGCAGAGTGTGTTTCCCTAAGCATGTGGCACCCAAATGTCTGTTACTTTGATTACAGTTGATATCTTGCAGGCAGAGGCTGCAGACCACAATATTGTTGTGGGCAGTTGATATGTTTAAAGGCCCACTCTGTAGATTAACCTGAAGTTTATATTTTGAATATTTTGGGATTAATTAGGGATACAGGAATGGGAAGGGGGTCTTGTGAATGTGGGGCTGTGGTTCTAAAGTGCTTTCGTGCATTCTGTTTTGATATTTTGTTAAACTTTTAGAACAATGCAGTGTGATACCAGTGGCAGCTGGTGCTAAATAATTTAGGGGTGGCAAACTAATGCCATTCACCCCTGAACGGACAGGAAGGCGATGATCGCTGCAAGCAACCCCCCTCAGGAGACGAGCGGTGAATGGGAAGGCAGCAATTGCCGCAAGCACACCAATGACCCCCCCGGCGTTAGTTGGACAAGAAGACGGTGGCGGAGACTAAACTTAACATAGGAGGCAGGGGGAATAAAAAGCCGGACCATTCTCCTCCCCGTTCTCCTCTAGGCTGAACAGGAAGCGTGTCCTGAGACACAATTGGCCATTGTGTCCTGAGACAGGATTGGGAGTCCTAAGAATCCCTGGGCAATCGGGTCTCAGGAGCTGCCTCCTGATTGGTCAGGAGGAGAATGAGGAAGACAATAGTGAATATTAATTTGCTATTTTCACAGAAGTGGGTGAGCTCAGGGCGCAGTGCTCTGCACCCCGAGCCCCCCCTTTTTGAAGCCAATTAGAGCCTCAGGCTCCAATCATGTGCTTAAAAAAAGAAAAAACCCCATTGGAATCCATGCATCCAGCACCCTGCATGTAGATTAGGGGCCAAGCGCATGGCCTGGGGGGGGCGCCCCGTGTGGTAATGTGAAAAAGAAACTGTTGTGTCACTGGCCAATGTGTACAAAGCTGAAGGCTTTAGTTTTAATTTTTTTTTTGTAAACTTTCCTATGGCTTTTTAGATCTGTTGTGGCTGCTACTTTCACTGTTCAATTCAGGGCTATTACTGTTTAAAAAGAAAAAATCAGGTGTCATCCCTAAAACTACCTAAGGAAAACCTTTTTTCATGTTGAAATAAATCATAGCACTGTTTCTGCCCCCTCACTGTACAGTATACCTTTGTTTGACAATAGCTTGCCTCTTAGCCAACAAAATTGACAAAATTTAACAGCAGGATTTGCCTCCCATAAACTTCAGTGGGTTTTGCTGCTAAATTCAGGTTTCACCAGTTTCAGACTGAATTTGAGATACCCCTTTGACCCCGCAAATCGAACCCAGGCAGATTCACTCATCCCTACTTCCCACCACTTCCTATTTTGTGTAAACCTAGCTAAATCCGATTACGTGGACAATCATGTAAACACATCTTTAACCCCTTCCTGCCCAGCCCCGATATCCCTTTAAGTGGGCTTTTTATGTGAGGATGGCTGGAAGATATTCCTGTTTACGTGGCCACTGTGATGGGCTGTTGCAGTGGCCACATGATCAGGAGCTGGTCCCATTGGTTCCCAATTATTACTAGAGACCAGGAGCTGTCTTTGACAGCTTGGTCATTGTGCTGGGAGCACGCAGTGAGCACAGAAACCTCTGCCGCCTATGGATGCATATATGCGGCATATGGCTGTTAAAGCCCTATCTCTTTGTCACTACAGGCAACAAGTTAAATAGTCTGTAATTTTACAATCGAACTGTCCTGGATCTATGAGTTTCAAATGCCCAAGTCAATCTGGAGATGAAGGGTAGACAGCTCACCCTTTTTATTGGCCTTACTGGAGAAAATTATGGAAACAATATTCAATAGGGTGAGATTGTAGAAAGGCATTATATATAGAAAATATTACAGCTGTTAAAGAACTGCTCCCAAAAGACTGCCCCGCTTTTTTCATTACAAAGAAAAAAATAAAAAATAAAATAAAGATTAGCGTTCCTAAAATCAGCAGCAGTAATAATAAGAGCAAAACCAACAGTCCCCAAAAACATAGTCCTCTCAAAGGAAATGGCCAATGTGTGCTTGGAAACCCACAGTACATAAATTGGAACTATAGCAAGAGCTAAAGTTTTAAGAAATCACTTCTCGTCTCAGCACCCTCCTTTTACCATAATTATAGCTGCAACATTCTCTGTTATTTCCTCCACTCTTATGTTTTTTAGGGATGCCTGTACAATTAACATACTTTACAACTTAATATTCAGAGTCCTGCATAATCTCAGTAGAGTCTGGCTTTCTTTAAGATGATGTATGGTTTGTGTTTAGCAGGGAGAAGACTGAAAATGTGTAAAGTTGCCTGTGTGATCTTACCCTTAGGGACTGTGATTAATGAGGCCACCTATTCTCAATGGACCTATAATGTTATTAACCAAGTTATAACATATATATGATAAGCATGTATAGAGTTACTACAGTTGTCAAGGTTTCATCTGCTGTCTGTGCAAGAATGCTTGCAAGAATCCTGGTTGTTAAGCTTTCTTGATTAATGAGATCTAATTAAATCCATTTGCTACTGGCAGTGGCATCCTATTTTTAGAGGATTTGACCCCCAGTGAGTGTGTTACAGCAACAGTGAAGGGTTGGAAAGAGTGCAGATATCATTGGAGGTACTCTGTAGGGTATCATAGTATGATTTTACTATACATTTATGGAAATAAACTCACTACACAAGTTTATCATCCCCTCCTTCCATTGCTGCTGTACCAAAAAAGCTACTAAGACTCCACAAATACCATTTTGCTGGAATGAACTCCATCTGGGTATCAGCAGCTTGCTACTTCCCAAATGATTCTGTGTCTGAGCTGAGACAGACAGTGACTCATACAGATCTGACCCTCAGAGGTTCACAAAATAACATCTGGGAAACATCAGACCACTGGTGCCTTTCCCTGTCAACAGGAAGTACATAAATGGTACTCGAGATCCTAGTTGTCTATGCTGCACAATACAATACAAACATTTTCCGGCACCCATGCCAATTGACCTGCAACAACAACAACAAAAAAATCTATACTGTTTCAACAATTTGCTTTAAAGCCTGCATACAACCAAAACCTTTGTTCTTAAGGTGCAGCCTAAATAAAAAACACAAAAATCAGCACAATGAACATAACTTACAGGCAGCAGGATGTGTCCCTGGTACTGATGTCTAAAGTGGAGCTAAACTCTGCAATATTTACCTCCCTTCAATGTTTTGATGTCTCTCGCCGGCATCTTCTACTCAACTTCTTCCTGTGCTGGGCTGCAGCCGTTCTCATTGGCAGGTACCGGATTATATCACTCTTGCTAATGCACAGGTGTACAGTCATCCTGGCTGTCAGGGCTGCCAGCTCCTACCTCTTCACAGTGACTTACCTGTTGATGATATCCTGCTCGTCAGTCCTGCCCAAGGATTGAGGGCGACGAGTGGAAAACTGCATTTAATACCAGAACAAGCCATTATGAGTACCTCGTAATTCCTTTTGGCCTTTGTAACTCCCCGGCAGTTTTCCAGGAATTTATTAATGGTGTCCTCCGAGATTTGTTGCAGTTATGTGTGGTGGTTTATCTCGACAATATCCTCATATTTTCCAAGTCCCTGGAGAGCCACCACACAGATGTCTGTCGTGTGCTTCAGAAACTAAGAGAGAACAATCTCTATTGTAAATTGGAGAAGTGCGAATTCCACCATGAGCAGGTTAAATTCCTGGGTTATGTCATTTCCACTGCTGGTTTTTCGATGGACCCAGAGAAATTTTCAGCAGTTCTACAGTGGCCCTGACCCATGGGTTTTACATCCTCTGCAGTGTTTTCTTGGCTTTGCCAACTATTATCGGAAGTTTATTCGTAACTTCTCGTCTCTGGTCAAGCCCCTGACTGATATGACCAGAAAGGACGGTAACCCACAGAGTTGGTCTCCGGAGTCAATTAAGGCCTTTGAGAGTCTCAAGGCTGCCTTTGTTTCTGCTCCTGTGTTGGTACATCCTGATCCTACGTTACCCTTTATCATTGAGGTTGATGCTTCTGAGACTGGAGTTAGCTCTCTTCTGTCTCAACGTCCTACCTCTGAGAGCACTATGCATCCTTGTGGCTACTTTTCCAAGAAATTGTCACCTGCGGAGTGCAATTACAAGATAGATGACAGAGAGCTGTTAGCGATCATTTTAGCCCTGAAAGAATAGAGACATCTCCTCGAAGGTACCACTGTGCGGTTCTCATTCTTACTGACCATAAAAATCTTACATTCTTGTCTGAGGCTAAACGCCTCTCCCCCAGAAGGGCGCGATGGGGCCTTTTCTTGTCTAGTTTCTACTACATTGTCTCATTCTTACTAAGAATGTTAGGGCTAAAGCTTTGTCATAACAATTTTCCTCCACTTCCAAGATGGAGTCAGTTCCGGTTTCTGTGATTCCTCATGATCGTATTCTGGCTAAGGTTCGCACCAGTCTCACTTCTCCTTTGGGTGACAAACTTCTTGCTGTTCAGGTCCATGATCCTCCTGAGAAACCTTGTGACCGCTGCTTTGTCCCAGAGAGTCTCCATACTGCCGTGTTCCAGACTTACCATTCTTCCAAGGCTGCTGGCCACCCTGGGAAGAATCAACTTCTTTGGGCAATTTCCCAACAATTCTGGTGGCCTAGTATACATGTTAATGTAACCGCCTTCGTAGCTGCCTGTTCCATGAGTGCTCAGAGTTATGCCCCGTACACACGGTCGGATTTTCCAAAGGAAAATGTGTGATAGGACCTTGTTGTCGGAAATTCCGACCATGTGTAGGCTCCATCACACATTTTCCATCGGATTTTCCGACACACAAAGTTTGAGAGCAGGCTATAAAATTTTCCGTCAACAAAATCCGTTGTCGGAATTTCCGATCGTGTGTACACAAATCCGACGCACAAAGTGCCACGCATGCTCAGAATAAATAAAGAGATGAAAGCTATTGGCTACTGACCCGTTTAGAGTCCCGACATAAGTATTTTACGTCACCACGTTCAGAACGATCGGATTTTCCGACAACTTTGTGTGACCGTGTGTATGCAAGACAAGTTTGAGTCAACATCCGTCGGAAAAAATCCTAGAATTTTGTTGTCGGAATGTCCGATCGATGTCCGACCGTGTGTACGGGGCATTAGACTCCACGACACCTTCCAGTGGGCCTCCTACAACCCATACCCAATGGAGAGAGGCCCTGGAAGCACCTTTCTATGGATTTCTTCGTCAAGTTACCCAACTCTCAGGGCAACACAGTTATTCATATGGTGGTTGACCGGTTTTCGAAAATGTCCCTTTGTATTTCACTTAAGAAGTTGCCCACTTCTAAGGAACTGGCTTCCATTTTTGCTCAGGAGATCTTTTGCTTACATGGGCTGCCCAAGGTGATTGTCTCGGACAGGGGTAGTCAGTTTGTGCCTCGGTTCTGGAGAGCCTTTTGTGAATAGTTGGGAATTCAGCTTACTTTCTCCTCTGCGTATCATCCGCAGTCTAATGGGGCTGCAGAATGAGCCAATCAGTCATTGGAGCAAGCCTACATTACTATATTTGTGACTATCATAACAACTGGTCAGACCTCTTACCGTGGGCAGTTTGCTCACAATATTGCCTTGAATTCTGCTTCCCGATTGTCCCCTTTTATGGCGAACTATGGTTTCCAACCTTCCATGTTGTCTGACTCATTTGTTCCGCAGAGTATTCCTGTGTTAGAGGAGCATCTCCGTGGTCTCCGTTCCACTTGGGCACAAGTCCAGGAGGCTTTGCGACATGCTAATGATAGGTACAGACTCCATGCTGACCGCAGACGCCTGCCTGCGCCTTCCTACCAGGTTGGGGACAGGGTCTGGCTGTCATCTCGCAACTTCTGACTTTGTGTTCCCTCTCTGAAGTTTGCACCTCAGTTTATTGGGCCCTTACGTATTCTTCGCAGGACCTCAGTGCCTTGTCCTTACCCTGTACAGGTTGAGAACCATGAGGATTATGAAGTATAGTCCATTGTTGACTCCCAAAGGTTCCATGGGCACATGCAGTACCTGGTGCATTGGAAAGGGTATGGCCTCCTCCATGATTTAAATAGACGTTTTCCCCTCAAGCCTGGTGGTCCTCCGAGGTGGAGGAGTCATTGAGGAGGGGGTACTGTCAGGGCTGGGCTCAGCCCTTCCTTCTCTAAACTGGCCGCTCAGCTGTTGGCTAATTGCCAGCTCCTGTCTCTCCACAGTGACTCACCTGTTGATGATATCAGTCAGTCCTGCCTACTTAAGCCATCCAGCCCAGATGATCTCTGACTTCGCCTTGGTCACATCTCTAGAGACGCTCTCCTGTGTTTCTGTTAAAGACTTGCTTGTCTGATATTTCTTCTGGCTCCAGATCCTGCTTGCTGTTCTACTACGCTCATCTCTGGCTCCCTGACGTTTTGGCTTGTTTGACTATTCGTTCTGGTTCCTGAACTCTGGCTATGTTTTGACTACGTTTACTCTACCTTTTTTTATTATTATTAAACAAGTGTGATTTAACTGTACTTCTGACTCAGTCTGATTCATGGTTTCTGACACTGGCACACAGGTGCTGTGCCAGAATGTAGATTGAGCTGTGCTTGCCTGTGAGCAGGCAGGCAGGTTTGTTTTTTTTTTTGCACAGGAGAATTTGCATGTCCCCTTTGCAATAAAGAGCCTCTCTGCTCCCAGTTTTTAAAAGCGGAACATTCGCTGGTTGCATGCATTTGCAAATACATGTGAGAACCACAGTGTCTTGTCCAGGCTCCCCTGTGAAGTGTGGTCCCTAATAGACATGTGCACTGCCTAAAAATTTGTTTTCATTTTTTTGTTTCCTTTTTATTTGTTTGTTTGTTTTCGTTTTTTCGGGTCATTCGTTAAGGTCGGAATTCATTATTTCAAATTAATGTGGAAATTCAGAAAAATTTGAATTTGGTATGTTCCATTCGTATAGATGAGGTATTCGTTATTTCGGTAACTCGTAAATTTGGAAAAATTTTAATTCAGTACGTTCCATTTCTATAGATGCGGTATTCGTTATTTGTTATTTTTGGTAACTCGTAAATTTGGAAAAATACTAATTCGGTACGTTCCATTCATATAGATGGGGTATTCGTTATTTTGGTAATTCGTAAATTCGGAAAAATTATAATTCGGTACGTTCCATTGGTATAGATGCGGTATTTGTTATTTTCGAAAATTCATAAACTCATATTTGTTATGTTCACTAACAGGCAGCCAAATTTGAAAGGAAATTCCAATACCTATAATTTAATAGTTTATAACTATTATTATTGTATTTTAGTTTAACTATTATTATAGTTTTTATTATTACTATTATTATTAATAATTAGTAATAATAATAAAAAATATAATATGGTTAATAATTAATTGCGTTTACTAACAGGCAGCCAAATTTGAAAGGAAATTCCAATACCTATAATTTAATAGTTTATAACTATTATTATCATTTTTTTTATTATTTTATTATTGATAAATAAATATAAAATTTAAAAAAAACACTATAATAATGTTTAAAAAACCTAATCATTTATTTATAATGGAAATTATCCAAATGTTATTTTATTATTTTGGATTTTTTTGAAATTTATCGTTCTTATTTTTGGATTTTTGTTCTTTCGAATTTTTGGATTTTCAACCTTATTTTTTGGATTTTCGATTCTTCGAATTTTCAGATGTTCGTTTTTATATTTGGATTTTCGTTCTTTTAAATTTTTGGATTTTCGAGATTCGGATTTTCATTCTTTTGAATTTTTGAGATTCGGATTTTCATTCTTTTGAATTTTTGAGATTCGGATTTTCGTTTTTTCTAATTTTCGTTCTTTTCGAAAATTTGTTTTCGGGAAAAATTTGTTAAGCTGTTTTTCTTTAATTCGGATATTTCTGAATTAACCAATATGCAGAATTTTGATGAAAAACTAATTTGGAACGAAACGAATTGGACTACATGTCTAGTCCCTAAGGCTAGGTTTGTACTCGAGTTTCTTTAAACATTTTTGAAACTGATTTAAAGTGCATTTGTTTTTCGGGTGTTTTCAGGCTTGAGCATTTTTGTTTTAGCCAATGGAAAGCTAGTTACTAGGAGAAGGAGAACAAGAAATTGCATGAGAAACACGTTTCATGTGTTTTCAGGTGTCCTTCAGTCACTCTCATTGAACTCTATGGGGGCCGAAAATTTGTGACTTTGCCTCAAAGAAGCTCATGTACTTTTCGATCCTCAAACAACATGATGATCAGGTGTAGATGGGCAACATTGAACATAATAGAAATCTTGAGCTTTAGCATTGAAGCGTTTTGCAAAACACGCTTTAAATCCCTCAAGTGTGAACTCAGCCTTAAGTCTAGGTCGCCAGAGCTCTCATCATGGTACATTTATAGCAACGAATAAACCGAGGGTAGATATGCCTGGAGGTAACCTATTCCACCGTAAAGTGGTTGTAAACCCTCACATATACCCAGTGAAGTGAATAGCCTCAGATGATACATAGAGATGAAACAAATCCCCTTATATAGGTTTCATTTTATCTGCAGTCTTCTACTCTCTAAACCCCTTCAAAAGTGCAGATCATGTTAACCACTTGCCGACCGCTGCATGACGATGTACGTCCAAACTTTGAAAGGGTATATCGTTGTTATGGCAGCAGCTAGCTGCCATAACCCCGGTATCCCCGTTTTCGTGCGACGGCCGGCTTTCAGATAAAAGTGGTCCCTGCGGCAGATTCGCTGCGAGATCACTTTTATCGGTGGCGGGAGAGGGCCCCCCTCCCGCCGCGATCCGGTGCCCTCTGCCGCTTACCTGAGCCGTCGGTAGTGGCGGAAGCGATCGCATCCGTCTTCGTCCTGTGCCTGAAGACGAGTGAGGCTAAGATGGCGCCCACTTGTCTCCATGACACTGCTGGGCGGAAGCGACGTCAAAATGTCACTTCCGTCCACGCCTCTTAAAAGCACATTTTTTCAAATGTCATTTTTTTAAATTACTTTTTTTTTTTTTTTAATTGCATTTTAGTGTAAATATGAGATCTGAGGTCTTTTTGACCCCAGATCTCATATTTAAGAGGTCCTGTCATGCTTTTTTTCTATTACAAGGGATGTTTACAATAGGAATAAAAGTGACACTTTTTTTTTTTTTAAACAGTGTAAAAATAAATAAAATAATGTAAAATAAATAATAAAAATTAAAAAAAAAATTTAAAACCCCCCCGTCCCGACGAGCTCACGCGCAGAAGCGAACGCATACGTGAGTAGCGCCCGCATATGAAAACAGTGGTCAAACCACACATGTGAGGTATCGCAGCGACCGGTAGAGCAAGAGCAATAATTCTAGCCCTAGACCTCCTCTGTACCGCAAAATATGCAACCTTTAGAATTTTTTAAACGTCGCCTATGGAGATTTTTAAGGGTAAAAGTTTGACGCCATTCCACAAGCGGGTGCAATTTTGAAGCGTGACATGTTGGGTATCAATTTACTTGGCGTAACATTATATTTCACAATATTAAAAAAAATTGGGCTACCTTTACTGTTGTCTTATTTTTGTATTCAAAAAAGTGAATTTTTTCAAGAAAAGTGCACTTTTAAGACCACTGCGCAAATACGGTGCAAAAAAAAGTATTGCAATGACCTCCATTTTATTCTCTAGGGTGTTAGAAGAAAAACCACATATAATGTTTGGGGGTTCTAAGTAATTTTCTAGCAAAAAAAACCTGTTTTAAACATGTAAACACCTAAAATCCAAAACGAGGCTGGTCCTTAAGTGGTTAAAAACCTCTCTTCATTTGTCAGCAGCACAGAGGAAAGGGAGGAGAGACTGCAGTTACAATGTGTGAGAGCTGATTGGATGAAAGGAACACCCCCCTCCCTTCCACACAGAAGAACTGTGTTGTGAAAAGACAAGCTCCATTCTCAGCTCTCCCTCCTCCTATCTCCAGACACAAGTTTATCTCATGTGTCGGGAAAACTTCTCAGAAGTGACTCATACTGATAACAGAGGAACAAAGCACCAGAGAGAAACAGCACTTAGAGCTTTGGAGAGAGATAAGTAGACACTGCAGATATATGTGATTTGCACAAATTCCATGACTGAGGTTTACAATCACTTTACAGGTGCAAGGACACATTAGACATCCAGGACAACTCAATGACAGTTAAAGACTTCCAGTGTGTTTCTGCACCAAATCCAGGAAACAAAAATGACTACTACTGCACCTTTAACCCTTCCGCTGTCAGAGCCATTTTTTTGTATGTGAAACAAACCTCTAAAACTGTATATATTTTCTGAAAGCAGGGGCCCTGACAGCTCATTCATTTAGAGTTAAAATTGACAAGCTCCCTGTGTGATAGCAGAGTGCAGGTGACAGGTTCTCTTTAGGGAGAAATCAGGGCTCCTTTAGACCCTTAATGTCACCCTTGTACTCTGTTGAAGCTGATTAAGACAGTGTACTGTAGAATATGGATTTTTGCTGGCTAGCTGGCATTTTTGCTGGGACATTTTTGAACTGTGTCTAGTTGTCTATGCTGATCTGATGACATAAATATTTTGAGTCTCTGACCCGAAACAGGTATGCATATCAAGAAAGTCAGAGTAAAGACAAAAGTCCTTATCTGCATATTTCTTGCATTCCAACTTACACACATTCCAATATAAGCTGGAATGCATATGTGGTTCCAGGAACTGTGATTTGTCAAATGCAACATATTCCATGTACACTATATTACCAAAAGTATTGGGAAGCCTGCTTCAACTCTTCTGGGAAGGCTGTTCACAAGGTTTAGAAGTGTGTCTATTGAAATGTTTGACCATTCTTCCAGAAGCGCATTTGTGAGATCTGGCACTGATGTAGGACGAGAAGGCCTGGCTTGCAGTCTGTGCTCTAATTCATCCCAAAGGTGTTCTATCGGGTTGAGGTCAGGACTCTGTGCAGGGCAGTCAAGTTCCTCAACCCTACCCTCTTCCCAGAAGAATTGAAGCTGTTATAGCTGCAAAGGGTGGGTCGACTCAATATTAAACCCTATGGACTAAGACTGGGATGCCATTAATATAGTGGTAGTATAGTGTACTTCTCTGTATCCATCTATGCTTTTAAAGCATTTCAAGTGCCTTGGGACATGGGATCTGCTAATATGTTAAATAAGGGCATGTCTACACAGTTATTCAGATTTTCTTCTAATGTGCCTTTGTTACATTTAGAAGGATCATAATCAAAGAAAATAAGAGGGTAAAGAAACAGTCGCAGTTGCTGCTACTGTCAACTCCCGTCCTGACCCCCCAAAAAGAGGAAAAGAAGTGGGACTATTCCGGTACTCGATTATTGGTGTATAGTGATTGGTATAAGGATAAATTAAAAACCTTATAAAATTTCAATTTTTAATCAAAAACAATAATAAAATTACAGTTACAAATACAATTGTAATTACAAACAACATCATCATAAAAGGGAAATACCACACAATCAAAACAGTGGATTCCGCAAGGTTTGGATGAGAAGTGTGTGTAGAGCTTTAAATCTCGACCGGTTTCGCGGTTAAATATCGCTTCCTCAGGAGAAGCATATCTAGAACATGATGTAACATGGTTTTAGCATATACAGTTAAATGCATTAAATCATTACAGCAGCATTGTTTACAACGATTATCAAATGCATCATACAAATGAAGTGAAAATAAGGACAAGCTCACCCAGTCAGGTGGTTTCCGTGGGTATACAGGACCCAGTAAAAGTCCCCCCGCGGCGGACACAGGGGATGACAGACAGCCTCTAATGGATAAGGATAGAATTAACCAGACTGTAGATGTCTCAGCACAAGTAAGGTCCTAAGGGGATGTGCCATTACCATAAGGATACAGAGGATCTCCCGTGGTGGTATAGAAAAAAGAATGGGATGATTTAATTTTTATCACTCCATTTTTAGTGTTTGTATTATATGCGATAATACACACCACACTTTATTGATTGTGGTCAATTTTTACACATGCACATAAATTTTACCCACACGTTTGGAACTTTTTACCATTCCTATATACAAAAAAAAAAAAATTTATTTTGTATTTTACACTTATATATGTTTGTGCACATCATAGTGGACCTAGTCGAACAGCGCCATTCACCCCAATTTAGTACTCTAAACTTTTTAGAATTTCACCTAGGTGTTATTCTGTGCTGGGGGGGCTGCAGTTCCTTTATTGCCTAAGCGTGGAACTATTTGTTTCTTATAGTCCTCTCAGTGTCTTCTCTGTTATGCTCCAGCAGTCTAAGGTAATGTCATCAAGATCAATTCAGGGTCCATAGCCCCGCTTTGGACATGACTGAGAATCAGGTAAGTAAAAGCAATAGACTAAACAGGCAATTAGTCCTTGCAGTGCAGGCACAACACTACTGCAAGGGATATTTTCAAGATTCCTGGAGTTGGGCTTTACTTCTTTAACCATGACAGCACAGCATTCTGCCTTTCTAGGCAGATGTTCTGTTCTGGTATCATTCATGGCATGTTTAAGTTGTGTGGTTCTTAATTCTAGGTGACCTAGTTAAGTTACTTTTCCATCTTTCAGAGGTAATCCCTCAAAAGATATTATTCTAAAGTCACCTGTGATGTAAAGTTATGTCACTTGGGACTCAGGAGTTCTAACAAGCAGACAGAAGTCATTCTCAGATGTGGCTTGCTGAAGAACAGAGTGACTGTGCCAGAAGGAGTTATCATGGCAACCAATACATAAAAGAGCAGGCATCCGTTGTACTATTTGCATAGGATTAATCTGTATGCACCATTAGCGGGCATGCACATTGACAGGAGGGGGAAATCGAGCCAGAAAAATGGCATTTACATCAGTGCTGACGGAACTAGAGTTGGGAAGATACTGGAGTGTTTAATAAATGACCACATAGATGAGTTCTTGCTTAAAAAAAATATTTTAAGCAACAGACAGCATGGATTCATGAAAGACTGAAGTTGTCAAACTGATTTCTTTTTATGAAGAGGTAAGTAAAACCTTGGACAGAGGGGTGGCTGTGGACATGGTATACTTGGATTTTGCAAACGTGTTTTGACACAGTTCCCCACATACGGATAATGTGTAAGGTAAAGTCTACAGGCTTGAAAATATCAATTTGTAAATGGATAGAAAAACTGGCTAAAAGACAGAATTCAGAGAGTAGTGGTTAATGATTCTTACTTTGAATGGTCTAAGGTTATCAGTGTTGGGACCCTTACTTTTTATTATCTTTATATATAATATAGGGTTTGGGATTAAATGTACCATTTCAGTCTTTGCAGATGACACCGAGCTATGCAGTGGAATAACATACTTACAGGATGTCTCCAACTTACAAGCCAACTTCAGTGCACTGTTTAATTGGATGACTATGTAGCAAATGAGGTTTAATGTTGATAAATGTAAAGTTATGCACTTGGGGGCTAAGAATATGCATGCATCATACATACTAGGGGGAGTACAACTTGGAGAATCCATAGTGCAGAAAGATCTGGGGGTTTTGGTGGACCATAAGCTTATTAATAGCTTGTAATGCCAAACTACGGTTTCCAAAGCGAGTAAAGTCCTTTACTATAATACTATAATATAAAAAAAGTTGAGCTGCTTTATGTGCTTCCAGCAGCGATCACCGCAGGTAATCTCTGGCTCTGCAGATGGCCACGGATACTGTAGCTAGTAAGGATGAACCAAACACCCCCTGGTTCGGTTCATGAACAAGCAAAAAATTCGTTCGAACACGTGAACACTGTTAAAGTCTATGGGACACAAACATGAATAATCCAAAGTTCTCATTTTAAAGGCTTATATGCAAGTTATTGTCATAAAAAGTGTTTGGGGACCTGGGTCCTGCCCCAAGGGACATGGATCAAAGCAAAAAGAAGTTTTAAAAACAGACATTTTTTCAGGAGCAGTGACTTTAATAATGCTTAAAGTGAAACAATAAAAGTGTAATATTCCTTTAAATTTCGTACCTGGGGGGTGTCTATAGTATTCCATGAAAAGGGGCGCATGTTTCCCGTGTTTAGAACAGTCTGACAGCAAAATGACATTTCTAAAGAAAAAAAAGTAATGTAAAACTACTATCGCTAGTGCCGGCTGTAATGAATTGTCGGTCCGGCAATACACATAAAAGTTCATTGATAAAAACGGCATGCAAACCAAAATTTAAAAAAAAAATGTGTGGGGTCCCCCTAAATTCCATACCAGGCCCTTCAGGTCTTCTATGGATTTTAAGGGGAACCCCGCGCCAAAATAAAAAAAAAAAATGGTGTGGGCGCCCCCTAAAAATCCATACCAGACATTATCCAAGCACGCAACCTGGCAGGCCGCAGGAAAAGAGGGGGGGACTAGAGAACGCCCCCCCTCCTGAACCATACCAGGCCACATGCCCTCAACATTGGGAGGGTGCTTTGGGGTAGCCTTGCCCAGTGGTTGTGGGGATCTGTGGGCGGGGGGCTTATCAGAATCTGGAAGCCCCCTTTAACAAGGGGACCCCCAGATCTGGCCCCCCTGTGTGAATTGATAATGGCCTACCATTTCACAAAAAAAGTGTCAAAAAGGTTAAAAAAAGAGACGGTTTTTGACAAGTCCTTTATTAATTTCTGCTTCTTTCCGCTTCTTCCATCTTCTTTCTTCTGGTCTTTCTTTGGTATTCTTCTTTTTCCTCCATCTTCTTCTTCTCCATCTTCTTCTTCACCGCTCATCTCGGCCTGCATCTTCCTCCGGCTTCTTCTACGCTCCATCCGCACAATCCGCCTCAGTGGGAGTCTTCCTCTGTGTGACTCTTCGGTTCTTCTGACACTTCTTATATAACGGAGGACGGGGCCACCCCACGGAGACTTCACAGGGACTTCCCTCTGGCTTTCCCTAAGTTGTCAGAGGGGGCGGGGTCAGCCGGTTACGTAAACGGGTGACCCCGCCCCCTCTGACAACACGGGGAAAGCCAGAGGGAAGGCACCGTTAAGTCCCCGTGCGTCAGAGGAGGGCGGGGTCACTGGGTGGCCCTGCCCTCCGTTACATAAGAAGTGTCAGAAGAATCGAAGTGTCACACGGCAGAAGACTCCCATTGAGGCAGATCGTGCGGATGGAGCGGAGAAGAAGCCGGAGGAAGAGGCGGGACGAGAGGAGCAGAGGAAGAAGATGGAGAAGAAGAAGATGGAGGAAGAAGAAGAACACCGAAGAAAGACCAGAAGAAAGAAGATGGAAGAAGAAGAAATTAATAAAGGACTTGTCAAAAACCGTCTCTTGTGTTTTTTAACCTTTTGACACTTTTTTTGTGAAATGGTAGGGGTACATTTGTACCCCATTACCAATTCACACAGGTGGGGCAGGATCTGGGGGTCCCCTTGTTAAAGGGGGCTTCCAGATTCTGATAAGACCCCCGCCCACAGACCCCCACAACCACCGGGCAAGGGTTGTGTGGATGAGGCCCTTCTCCCCATCAGCATGGGGACAAGGTGCTTTGGGGGGCTACCCCAATGCACCCTCCCAATGTTGAGGGCATATGGCCTGGTATGGTTCAGGAGGGGGGGCTGCTCTCTCGTCCCCCTTCTTTTCCTGCGGCCTGCCAGGTTGCGTGCTCGGATAAGGGTCTGGCATGGATTTTTGGGGGGACCCCCACGCCATTTTTTTTTTAAATTTTGGCGCGGGGTTCCCCTTAGTATCCATACCAGACCTGAAGGGCCTGGTATGAAAATTAGGGGGACCTTCACGCATTTTTTAAAAAAATTTTGGTTCAGGGTTCCCTTGTGGGGATATTCCATGCCTTTTTTATCAATGAACTTTTATGTGTATTGCCGGACCGACAATTAATTATAGCCGGCGCTAGTGATAGTAGTTTTGCATGACTTTTTTTCCTTTAGAAATGTCATTTTGCTGTCAGACTGTTCTAAACACGGGAAACATGCGCCCCTTTACAGGCATACTATAGACACCCCCCAGGTATGAAATTTAAAGGAATATTTCACTTTTATTGTTTCACTTTAAGCATTATTAAAATCACTGCTCCCGAAAAAACGGCTGTTTTTAAAACTTTTTTTGCATTGATACATGTACCTTGGGGCAGGACCCGGGTCCCCAAACACTTTCTATGACAATACCATGTATATAAGCCTTTAAAATTAGCACTTTTGATTTCTCCAATAGACTTTTAAAGGGTGTTCCACGGCTTTCGCGAACACCCCAAATTGTTCTCTGTTCAGCGAACGGGCGAACAGCCAATGTTCGAGTCAAACTCAAGTTCGACCCAAACATAAAGCCCATCCCTAGTAGCTAGCCACTCACAAGTGGCTAAAACAGCTGCAGTAATCGGACTATTCCTGCCATTGTCATTCGCTGTCAGGAAAGGGTTTACACCAAATCAAATTCATGAACCGACGCTAGTTCCATTTTAAATGCATTTAAAGTAGAAAAAAAGCTCAACTATGTCTATTCTTAAAAATGTTCCCTCCCCCCTCCTTCTACTTATCTTGCCTAACCTGTATAAAAAAAAAGGTCTGATACTTCCTTTTTTTTATCCGCTGTGGTCTGGTCATGTGATCCTGTAGCTCTGTGTAGGGGAGCACTCGACAATGGATCTGGATTCCAAGAGTTGTGACGTCATCTAACTGTGCTCTTTCCTATTCTCTGAAGCAGCCACTCAAGAGCCTGAACTGCAGGATCATGTGACCAGACCGAAGTGGATTAAAGACTAATTAAGTGAGGGTCTTGTGAGCCAAAATTTGGATTGCTGCCTCTTTAAGGTGAAATAAATATAAATAAGCTGCAAAAACTAACCACGTTTCATTTCGTGCATAAATCAAAAATATATAAATAATCGTGTCTGTGCTGAAAAAATATATATCTATATCCCAATAACTGGGAGGTGCATCTGTAATATAAAACTATGCTACAAAAAATTCAATATATTCAAATCAAAATAGTGCTAGTATATAAATTGAATACGATCCTTATATATAGGTATCCCATAAAGTGCAACATGCAAAAAAAAAACAGTATTTGTATGTGGTTATCAATATAAAATCAGAGTGCAAAATCATGCGTCCATATTCAAAAAGGTATAATTCATTGATAACAAAATAAAATGTAAAGTGCAGAAAAGTAGTGTCCACAAAAAAACGGTGTTCCTAATGCTCCTCCTTATTGGTGTTCACAATTCAACATGCTTCAGTGCTCACCTGTGACCCCCTACTTGTGCTTGCGCTCACCTCTAAGTGTGTGACACGGTAATTAAACGGTGTCTAAACACGCATTGGAGCCACCCCTTGGGCTCATACAGGGTATGCTGGTATAAACTCCATCTCTCTCAGATGTCATCAGATAGTTTTACATATAAGGAAGAAAAAGCTCCATAGTGTGATACAGCAGGGATTTATTAAAATATATAAAAAATTCCCCTCCAGAAGGGTACTCACAATATGCAGGTGCGTGAGTGCACCAATCTTTCCAGAGTGTATTATTGTAAACAAGCGTTTGTATGGCATGCGGTGTGTCGTTCCTCATCTACTGTTGCTGACAGCTCCGTCCTACCCCTCCCCGACGCGTATTCGGCACAGGGATCACGTGCCTTCCTCTGTGCATGTTGCACTTTATGGGATACCTATATATAAGGATCTTATTCAATTTATATACTAGCACTATTTTGGTTTGAATATATTGAAATTTTTGTAGCATAGTTTTATATTACAGATGCACCTCCCAGTTATTGGGATATAGATATATATTTTTTCAGCGCAGACACGATTATTTATATATTTTCGAAGTGGATTAAACATAGGTAAATTATACAGATCTATTTTTATACTAGCAAGGCAGGATAGGTGGGGGGGGGGGGCATTTTTAAGAATAGTTAAAGTTAGGCTTTTCTTCCACTTTAAGTATTGTTACTAACTACATTCAGTTTTTATTTTTTTATATCAGCCTGGAGTTCAGGTTTAACAGCTTGGTAGTAAACATAGAGGGGCCTTTCAGCAATTTTATTGAGGCTACAATGTAGCATTTGTTTTGATTCAGTAGAGTGTTCAGTAAATAACTCCTAATGCACTTACCAATGTTGCCAGATTCTCCAGCTGGATAATGCTGGCAAAGCTTCCTTTACAGCGCCCTAACCCTTGTTTCCACCAGATTTCTTAATCCCTGTAAAAGCCTCAGAAAAATGCACTCATTCCCCAGCTTGCTTCATTGTGGCCTGTTAAGCAGTTTATGTAACAATTCTTGTATAATGAATGGGCTATAGCTTTCTATTCATGGAATGCTGGAGATGTGTCCCTCTGCAGAGCAAATCAGCCACATTCAAGTGAACAAGGATGAAAACTCAAGTGCATGAAAGCATATCCATTCAATAACATCATTCTGGAAACAAATGGAAACTATGAATTGGTCATCATTGTCAGTGGTAAAAGAATAGAACAAAAAAAGGATATCCCAAAGCCCAAATACAAGAATACAATAGAAAAAAGAGTAATAGAGTGCACATTATAAAGTTTGTTGGCATAAAATATATTTTATATAACTTTTATCCAGTATGCATTGCATTACTTAGCATTTAGTGTTTAGCAAATTTATAGGAAATCATATAATAGTTTTGGGTCAATTCTAGATTTATTTTGTAAGTTTATGTTTTAAACTGATGTTTATAGCTTATAGCTATAAGCTATATATAGCTTATATATATAGCTTATATAGCTTATAGCTGATGCTTATACTGATGCTTACTGTTTATATAAAATCTTTATTGCAATTAAAAATCGTTATTACACATAGACATTTAGTACAGAGCACACTCATGACACTGGTGTTACAGACCATTATGGGTTTTCTTGAAAGAAAAGACAGCTGAAGTTAATAGCCTTCAGACTCTGAGGCTCCAGGCACACTGGACTTAAAAAAAACGTCTGTCCTCTTGGGAGTAAAAAACACTCATATAGAGCATTTTTTGTATAAAGTCTAGACGAGTTTAGGAGAGTTTTACTTTTTTTTTCTGCCAGTGAACTCCAATCAGAAACACCAATCAGAAGGTTTTTTTTTCCTGCCTCTAAACGTTGAGCTCAAAATATGCCTCTAATTGTCCTAATGTGCATGGACACATAGGATAACATTGAGCTGCTTCTACAGGCAGAACACAAAACTCCTGTAGAAACAACGTTTTTTTTTTTATGCCAGTTTGCATAGAGCCTTATTGTTCTTTTAAAACTCCATATGACCCCATCTGATTAGAGCAGACAGGAAAGGCGGTAAACCTCTCCACTGAGACATTCAGCTGCATGTGTAAATTGGATCTTCAGCTTTAAAGCTCAGTGAACTGGATCCTTTTTCAAAGATTAGCCTGCTAAACATAAAAAAGCATAAAATAAAACATACAAAGCATAAAGCTTCACATGCTGATTGGAATGTAAACAGGAAACAGTATTACAAGGTTTGTTCCCCTTGCACCCCCAACATCCATCCCTACATTTGAAAAAAAATCTACTTTACTTACCCCAAATCAAAATTTTTTTTCCAACCAGATACATTAGGCTTGATTCACAAAAAACAAATAGTTTGTTCACTTGGGGAAGTTGTACTGGGACATCCTGGGCACCAAAAATATGCAACATGCTTACTCTGCATGGCAAATGTGCCCCTGTACATTTAGCCTTAAGCCTGGTACACAGGGTATTTTTTTTTCTCGTTCAGCCCGAAAAAAAAAACTGAGGGGCTCTGGAAGAGGTCAATGTACTATTGATGAGATTTTAGTACAGCAATCTCCCTGCTGAGCTATTGTGTTCTGACAGGGGGACCACCCCCCCCGCCAAAACACATTGGTCAGTGCTTGCAGCCATTGGCTGAGATCGCTGATTGGATGCCGATCATCTGCTGGTTTTCCAACAAGCTCATTTGACAGAAGCCGACCGTGAGATCGGCTTCTGTCAAACAAGGACCGTACACACGGGCCGAATGTCGGCCAGTATCTACTGTACTGTACCGGCTGATTTTGGACGATATTTGGCCCGTGTTTATGATGCTTAAGGCTTTGTTGCTTTGCATAGCTTTGTTGAATACCATAAACTTGCTTACAGGTGGCTGCTGTCTGGCAGGGCCACTTAGATTACAAGACTTGGGCCCCTTTCACACGGGCGGACCATTCAGGTCCACCTGTCAGTTTTTTAGGCCGACCTGAACGGACGCTCCATGCAGGTCTATGGATCGCTCCTATCCACTAATTTCAGACGGATGGAAACCTTATTTTCCATCCGTCTGGCGGATCGGATGAAAATGGACAGGCGGTACGTTTTCATCCGATCCCCCATAGAGGAGAGCGGAGCTCTGACAGGTCTGTCCCTGCACAGTGTGTGGAGACGGACCTGTCATCCGCCGGCTCAGCGGGAATCAATGAAGCGATCCAGTGTGAGAGGGGCATAACTAAAAACAATTGCCAATATATTAGTAGAACGACAGTATACAACTGTTACCACAACTGTTAACACTTCAATTCGTCCTTGACTTTGTGTGGGGATATCTGAATGATGCCTGCAGCTACAGGCATCATTCAGATATCATTATTGGCAGGCAGCGATTCTGTGCATGATAAGAATGATCATAGTAGCAGTTCCGCCGCTTGATCGTTCCTATAGGCGACTGGAGGGGATGTCCCCCCTCCCGCCGCCATCCGGTGCTTCTCCGGACTTTCCTGTGTCATCGGGGGCCCGGAGAAAGAATCAGACCCCCCGGATGACGACCATCGAGATTTACGGTGACCACATGGTCACCAGTCATCTCTATTACTGTCGGAGGCCCGGGTGCGACGTTATGACGTCACGCTCGGACCCCGCAAGTAAACAAAGCTGCAGTCGCAGCTGTCAGCATGAGATCGGTGAATTTTTTTTTCCGATCTCATGCTTTACAGCCTGAAGGAGAGATGTGGGGTCTTATTGACCCCGCATCTCTCCATAAAGAAGACCTGTCACAATAGATTCCTATTACAAGGAATGTTTACATTCCTTGTAATAGGAATAAAAGTGATACAAAAAAAATTAAATGTAAAAAAAAGTGTAAAAAAAAAAAAAAAATTTTAAACCGCCCCTGTCCTCGGTAGCTCGCGCTCAGAATTGAACACACGTAAGTCCCGCCCACATATGTAAACGCCGTTCAAATCACACATGTGAGGTATCGCCGCATGCGTTAGAGCGAGAGCAACAATTCTAGTACTAGACCTCCTCTGTAACTCTACACTGGTAACCTGTAAAAAATTTTAAAGCGTCGCCTATGGAGATTTTTAAGTACCAAAGTTTGACACCATTCCATGAGTGTTCACAATTTTAAAGTGTGACATGTTGGGTATCTATTTACCCGGTGTAACATTATCTTCCACATTATACAAAAAAATTGGGCTAACTTTACTGTTTTGTTATTTTTTAATTCATGAAACAGTTTTTTTCCAAAAGAAAGGCATTTGAAAAAGTATTGTGCAAATACCGTGCGAGATAAAAAGTTGCAATGACCGCCATATTATTCCCTAGGGTGTCTGCTAAAAAAACATATATAATGTTTGTGGGTAATGAGTAATTTTCTAGCAAAAAAATTATGATTTTTACATGTAAGAGAGGAGTGCCAGAATAGGTCCGGTATTGTGTTCAGTTATATGTTTGCTGGATTTCAGCTTTAAATGCTAGCACAAACACAAGAAATCAACCTAAGTGAAATGGTTTGCCTACGTTCTCATCCCTGCTTGTCCAGCCATGGCTTTAAAAAAGTCCACAGTGCTGCTTTGTGCTGAGTTAGTAAATTTAAAATAATTTCTTCTAGCAGTGTTTTTGATTTACTTGGGTTACATTGTAGACATTATAGCCCTTACTCCCACATCATCCAAGTTAGTCATACTTCCCCTTGTTCTACACATGAAAGGCATCTTAAAACTTTGATGAAAGCATCAAAATCATTGTCTAACCATGCAAATCCTTTAATTAAAACAACACAAAGAATAAAATAATCTGAAATCTTGAAACTGAAACTGCTTCTCCATCTGCTTTTATCAGACACCAGTGATCCATTTAAAGAATAAAGGTCTTAGCAGTACTGATTAATAATCTGGAAGGTCCAAGAGTATCCAGTGGGGCTGTGTATACAAGTCGAATATGTCTGCCTGACTTGCATCTTTTATTGTACTTTAGAACATGCCGATTCATGGACTGAAGCTATGAGGATCCTCCACCAGCAGATGAAACAAAATCAATAGATTATGCTAATGTTGCAGAGCTGGAAGCCTTTTATACATCCCACTCAAAGGTAAAAATCAATATCTACTATATCAGATAAGCAACTGTGCACTTTTATACTGCATTGGCTTTTCAGCAATTCATTTCAAATATGATATTATATAGCCCTACTTATACAAACACACAGCTGTCATATCTTGAAAATATCAATATGCGATTCACTTTTTATTTGTGAACATTGCACATTATACATTGAGACAAGTCCTTGAACATTTAGATTTAGTAGCCTGATTGCTAGTGTTTTTGAAGCTATAGAGAGGGCATTGAGCGCTATAACATACACCATCTGCCCAAGTATATACTTCAAGTTAACATCAAAGAAGAGATATCAATCTCTCCTTTCATGGGAAGGAAATGAAAGATTCTTGTATTTGGTATCCTTGTCAAACACCAAAAGAGGTTTTGATGCATGCTAAATAATTCTTGATCTTATATCTGAATGTTTGCAGCTTTGTTTTGAACCACAAAAGATGGTTTGAGAAAAGACACTGTTTGTACAACAATAAAGCATCCAATATGTAATGACAGTAAACATGTAAATTGCTTTTTTATTATTACCTTGTGTTTGTATTTGATATACAGAATTACTAAAAATAGGAAACTGTGGAAGTAAGTGTATTTATTATAATGAATTTTATCATAGTTGAAATAAAGTAAATAAGTGAGAATACAAATTTGAAAAATGCCATTGTTGGCTGTGCTTTACAGGTGTAGGCTTGTAAGGTCTTGCAATGCTCAACTCTGACTTGTGTTCAATATTATTGTCTCTGATAAATAGATTTTCTTACGAAATAGAGCAACCTTTCTCAACATTTTTTAGCATGCTGCTAATTATCATTAGCGTGAACATAGCTGCAGAAAGTTTTAATGTGGAATACCAAGAGCATTTTACTCCAACACAGACCTTTTTTTTAACACCCTCCTGCTCTACATGCCAACATTATTTTCTGTAATAAATATAAAATAAAATGAATAAAATTCAACTCAGACAATAAAAAACTGTAGTATTTCCTTACACCTAGGTCCTTAGATAATTGTCCCTATACATTGGTGGCCAGTAGAGAAATGCCCTTTTACGTTGGTGGTCAGTGGGAAAGCCCCAAGTGAATTGGAGATCAGTGGAAAATGTCTTTTTTGAATTGTTATTCATTGTAATGCTCCCTTACATTGCTGTTCAGAAGTGAAGAAGTAGATGTCACCCCTTACATTGGATGTCAGTGGAAAAGTCTGCCACTTAGGGGTGTAGGTCAATCTTCCACTGCTCAAGGAACCCCTAGCATCTTGAGGCTACTAAATCCTGGTTGAGAAAGGCTGGAGTAGAGAATGCTCAGTTAGTGAATGAAGTCCAATACCAAATCAAGTGTAAAGGAAATATAAAAAAAGTATTTTTGATCGCATATGACTGGATGGTTCAAGCAAACACAGCTTCATCCTATTAACTAAGCTAAACGAACATTCTCCACTTTTTAGTTTATCAATTCCAATTTATAATGAGGCCAGAATCAAGATAGCAGACTGAAAACTTGCACATTTGAAAATAAATCATCAGTTTCCCTTTAAGTTGCCCCATTAGCATTTGCGAAAAATGCCATGCCTATATCCTTATCTCCCACTGATAAACAATTTTCCAATATTAAGACAAATGTGTATATCAATGTCAAACTTAAAGTGGAGCTCCATCCAAAAGAGGAAACTCTGCTTGTTCACCCCCCCCCCACTGCCACATTTTACAACTTTTTGGGGGGGAGTGGGTACCTGGTTTTGACAGGTACTTGCTCCCACTTTCAGGTAAAATCACCAATCTGCGATCTACGACTTTTCTGGCCCCTCTTCCTTCCCCCCACTGCCTTCTAGGACACACACAGGTCCCAGCAGATGGTGGATTAATTGAGAAAGCACAGCACAACTCGCACATGCCTAAAGTCTTCACTGCCAGTTCTCTTACTTACAATGCCGGCGCCTGCACCCGAAGCCAACTGACGAATTGGTTCAGGGTGCCGACGTCATGGGATCCCTGAACAGGGAACGTCCTTATATTAAAATTCAGCAGCTACAGTATTTGTAGCTGCTAACTTTTAATTTTTTTACAGACTGGAGCTGCTCTTTAATAGACCATCAATTGTTTATAATGGTAGTGAAAGCTTTTTTTGTGTGTTTTTTAAGTGTTGATAGTAGCTGTTTGAGTCCAAAATGTTAGAGTTGTCCCTAAAACAAGCGGCAAGGATATCTTCAAATGGGGACACACGTTTCTGGGGACAACTGTCTAAGAGGGGAATTCTCCTCACTTAAGAACATTTTCTGTAACTTCCTGTTGGGCCTCTGTAACAGGAAGTACACAGAAATTTCCCCAATTTACACAGATTTACACAGACAGCAAAACATAAACTGACAGGGCTTTTAACTCTTCCCTACAAGGGTTTTGGCTAGACATACACTTAAAATATTTTAAAGATTGCATTCTTTAAGGGCTTGTTCACCCAAAGTAGGGGGAATTCCCCTCTTAGACAGCTGTTACCTGAACAGGTGTCCCCAGTGAAAAGTTTGTAATCACCTCTTGTTCTGGTGAAAACTCCCCAAAGGGGGCAAAGATAGCAACAAAGCAAACTACAGAGGGTCTAACCCTTCCCCACTCTATCCAAAACAGAAAATAATGCCTTTACACTTTAATGATTGGTGGCTAAAAATGATTGCACTTAATACCCACTTAGGTGCAAATACTCCTCCCATCCTGGAAACTAGTCTGTGACTAAACACTATTGAATAATACTAAAACAATGAAATTTAAGAGCATTTAAAACACAAAACTTGACTTTTTCATGTTTTCCTATATTGTTAAAGGGCTGTTCATATAATATATGCATCTCCCTGGCTTCTGTAAAGAGAATCTGTCTGAAAAGCATCGTCAATCATCTGATGGCAGCCATCACATTCAAACCCCCGGGCGCATTCTTGCATTCTGTTCTATATCACATTTGGCCCATCCAGATGTTCAGTATTCATGCTGAACTTTGGAAGAACTAGTGGATTAAACGAACTTGATGTCTAGGCTTATAAACAGCAATGCAGAATACATATCCTGATTATCTAGAAATGGTGTTTAACATTTCCCAGTCTTTAAGAGATTTTTACTAGTAAGTTAATTGATAGCTATGCTTTTAGCTGACCCAAGCTAACAGCCTCCTTCACCCTCCCCATGTTACCTATACCTCCTTGACAAAAATGCCACCCAGCATAGCCAACAAGTTACCTGGTTACCCACTGATCTAAGGTATGTACATAGAGACATAGCTTGCCTGGAGAAGGCTGAGTGGGCTGTTAGGCTTAAGTTAGGTAAAGCTGAAAAGCTAGACAAATGGAAAAATACACAAAAAAAGGAAACAAATGCAGCCACCACATCTAAGAATTGGTAAACTACAATAGAAAACATTTTTGTTTTGGGGTTTAATAACGCTTTAAAGTTAAACTCCTTTTAATGCAAATAGTGTAGGTACCTTAAATTGACTTGGTATCAGCCTGTTGCATTGGACGTAATATGTTTGATTTGGTTCTGTAACTCAAAAAGCATTCTTTACTGGAGTTCAGCTTTAACAAATTGTACATTTAGTCAGAATAAATTTTGAAATATAAGTGTAAATTGTCTGCAGTGATAATAGTTTGTGAATATGGTTTTATTTGGTAGTATAGCTTAGCAGTGAAATGTGTTGGATGGCGCTTATTATTATTAATATTTTTATTATTATATTATTATACAGGATTTTTATTGCGCAGAGCTTTACAACGTGAGGACAGACAGTACAGTTATAATACAATTCAATACAGTAGGAATCAGAGATCCCTGCTCGTTAAAGCTTACACTCTAGAAGGGAGGGTCAAGTGATACAAAAGGTAATAACTGTGGGGGATGAGCTAAAAAATAAAAGTACAGTTGTTAGATAGAGGCAGGATAGGCTTCTCTAAACAGACGTTTTTAGGGATCACCCAAAAGTGGATAGAGTACGAGATAGTCGGACAGATTGGGGTAGGGAATTGCCTAGGATGGGATAGGCTCAGGAAAAGTCCTGGAGGCAAGTATGGGAGAAAGGTGACAAGGGAACTAGAGAGTAGGAGGTATTGGGAGGAATGATAAGAATTATTTTGTTGATATTTTGAAATCAGGTTAGTGATGTAGCTGGGGGCCAAGTTGTGGGTTCCTTTTTTAAGTTATTGTTAGTATTTTGTAACCAGGGAGTGGATTAGGAGCTTTGTGGTGTCATTGGTTAGGAAGGGGCATATCTTGGAGATGTTACAGAGGCTGAGGTGGCAAGTTTTGGAAAGTAATTGGATGTGGGGCAGAAATGAGATTTCAGAGTCCTAGGACCCTGGCATGCGGGGAATGGGTTGATGGTTGTGCCATTGATCTTGACAGAGAAGTCAGGGGAAGGGGCACGTGAGGGAGGAAATATTATGAGCTCAGTTTTGGACAGATTAAGTTTGAGAAAGTGTTGTGACATCCAGACTGATATGTCGGTCAGTAAATTAGTGATGCACGAGAGACTGTTGTTGTGAGCTGAGGGGTAGAGAGATAGATTTCGGTGTCGTCAATGTAGAAATGGTGTTGAAAGCCATGGGAGGCTATCACATGACCCAGGGAGGAGGTGTAGATTGAGAATAGAAGAGGTCCAAGAACAGAACCTTAGGGAACCCTGACAAATAAAGGAAGAGGGGAGGAGGAAGTAGAATTGTAAGTGACACAGAAGAGTGCAATCTCAGAGACCAAAGAAGTAAAGTTTATTTTTGAGGAGGGGGTAGTCAACCATGTCAAAGGTAACAAAAGGTCAAGAAGTAGGCGTACAGAATAGTGTCCATTGGGTTTTGCTGTTAATAAATCATATTAGTTTAGATGGCTTTTTAGTAAAGGAAATCACTGACATAGCAAATTCATATGCTACTCCATCAAGAAATGAAAGCAGAAAAGTGTAGAATGAATAGATAAATCATCTTAAATAAAAAAATTAGATGAATAGGGTTCCTATTCTCAAAACTCCATCTGCATTATAATTCAAGCTATGCTTAGATGCCAAACTAGGTCTATTGTTGATTTTCCAGAACAGAATGTGAATTTTAGCAAATTAGTGCACTTTTAATTAAATAATCTCTTAAAGTGAGCATTGGCATTATTCTACAACATTAAAATAATAAAATAAAATAAAATATAATACGTCTCAGAGTAGTCACCACAATAAATTTGCTATTACCTTTATTACCAATAAAAGTTTGTTCTGTGCCTCTCTCTGATTTAGTTTCACTCGTGACTAACACTCCCTATCTTAATTTTCAAGCCTTGACAACCGCCATTTCACTGTTGAAATAGACGGCTTTAGTGGCAATTGAATATAATTTATTAGACAGAAAGAAGCCTGATGGAGAAGCTTAGCCATGAATTCAGGGAAAATCAGACACCAGTAGCAAAGTGGACATAGTAGAAACCTGTCTTGTACTAAAAGTAATAGCAAGAATCGGGTGCTGTGTGCTTTAAGTTAAGATTAAAATTACGTTTTGTTTCAGCCTATATGTACCCAGGATTTCCTTGTGAAAGAATTTCCAGAGTACTAAAGCTACAAAGTAAAACTTCATGTTAACTAACCTCCCTGGCGGTTTTCCTGAGTGTGGCTCGGGGTTAAATTTCAGTACCATTAGCGGTAACCCTGAGCCACACTCGGGATTGCATTGCAGGATCCTGGTGCAGTGTACTTACCTTGTCCCCAGGATCCTGCAATGTCCCCCCACTGTGTCTGCACGCTGCGTCCTCTGCCCTGATGTCCTGTGTGCCGGGCTCTGTTCCCTGCGAGTGTTGTGACGCACGGGGTCGTAGCCCGGCGGCAAACTCAGAAAATTGAAAATTCACATAAAAACACATACAGTACACTGTAATCTTACAGATTACATTACTGTATGAAATCATTTCACATCCCTTTTGTCCCTAATGTTTTGTCCAATGCCCTGCCTGCAGTTTTATATTATATATACTGTTCTTTCTGCCTGGAAACTTGAGATTGTCCATAGCAACTAAAAAGTGTCCCTTTATGTCAAAAGTGGTTTTAGACCAGCTAGAAAACAGCGATAGTAAATTAGAACACTTGCAGAATTGAGCAATAGTGAATTGTGGGGAAATTAATTTTTATTATTATTATTATATTATTTTTTATAATTATTTATAGTTATTTATTATATTATAATTTATGATTTTGTGTTTCAAACTTTATCATACCCGGGATATCTACTAGACTCTTGTTTGGACAAATTTAAGTGTGATATTGCTAAGAATTACAGGCCTACAATATAAAACGCCAAATTTCTATGCAAAACAATTGTACCACTTTGAGATGCAAAAATCTGACATAATCATACCGCCAGGGAGGCTACGGATGTCTGTAAAATAGGCAGTGTGAATAGAATTCTTAACAAAAAAAAAGTGTTTGGTAAATGCCAGATATTTGTACCACCTGAATGTTTCTTATACTGCATGTTTGCTGGCCTCTATTGGTGAGTAGTGATGAGCTTGGGTTCATACTTGGGTTCTTTCCAAACCCAAGTTAATCCGTACCCAGAAGTTAGTTGTAATGTGCCGGTGGGAGATTCCCTGCACCACAGCTGATGTACACATAGGGCGGACATGCTGGTGATGTCATTGACCTAATAATGGCACATGGTTATATTAGATCAATGTTATTGACCCCCTGCATCTTTGCATATGTTCAGCCACTCGGTAGGAAATCTCCCACTAGCAACTCATTGGCTCAATGACCAAGCCCAAATACATCCCTATTGGTGAGCACTCTATGCCTAAATTCCTGGATTGGAACACCTGATGTGACATGCTGAGGGCTTTTTCCTTTAGACCACACTGCAGATTGAAAAAGCTCAGTACAGCATTTATTTTTTACTCATCTAAAATGCAGCCCTTTGTTTACAATGTGCCTGCACACACAGGCACGTAAACAAGCGCTGTATATTCATGGGGAAAGAAAAAAAAAAGAAATGATTTTGTGTCTGTACACACAGATATGTGCAAATGTGAACATAAGTATTTTGAATATTCATAAATGAGGAATCATCACATTACTGACAAAAAACCCTCACCACGGGCTAATCTTGGTTTACAAGATAAGTGCAGTGAAAAAAAAACAGGACAGAAAACATACAGGGGGGGGGGGGCAATATAGATAGGTTTGAACTACCTAATTTGTCATAGAATCCTGCCTATTAACAAGATCCAAAGGTGGGGTGGCCAACCGGTTATCTCATACTTTTTCGAATTTATCAGGGCATCCCCGTTATTGGAAAATAACACACTCTAAGCATACCCTATGGCCCATAAGATTATCCCATTCTTAATGAGTTACGGTTGTTCAAATTTCCAATACTGTAATATAAGCTTCCTGGCTTGGAATAGGGCTGTAGAGATAGCTGCTTTTGTATGGTCAGTTCACTGATATTCATCTAGGATACCCAAAACATACACATGTACTTAAACCAAATGCTTGGTTAAGAACTATATTTGTCTTTTTCTGTGTAGCGCTGACACATGATTTGTCAAAGAAAAATAGCTCCATGTTGTACTTTCCAGCGATCAAAAATTCCCCTATGCATTAACAGTCTCTCGGAAAATATTACATTATAAAAGCCTATCAAGTAAACTGTGTGAGGTCAGCTGTGAATTACAAGGGCATGAAGAGATGTAGTCATTTTCTATGCTCAGAAGTGGCAGTGAAGTGACATAAAAAATCTTAAGACAGGAAGGTGAATGATGGAGACTCTGAAGGGGCAAGATCCAATTGTATCCCATTATAATTGTCAGACTTTGGCCTGAAGCATAATGAGCTATCCTGATAAATGGAGGAAGAAATTTGCCATGTTTCATGCTACAGTTTCTGTCTTGCTCAACACTGTCTATGGTCATTTTTATTACCCATTTGTTTTCCTATTATAAACTGCACTTTCGTGTCCTTGTTCCATGATATAGAATTGACCACTGCAATATAAAATCAAGAGCAATGTGGGTCACTCTGGGCAATTCATGTAAAGGTTTTTTTTTTTCATTTTTTCTTTTCTTTTTTTTTTTTTTTAGCTGTAGTTGTTTAATACTTTATTTTTATTACTAACCTATTAAAAAAGGAGGCTTTTAAAATGTGAAATTGCTACAAACAGTAGCAGATGGGTTCATATTTCATAACTACTGGGTTCTTGTAAGGATGAATCTAGTAAAAAAAGGAAATGGTCTCTCTTGCTTAGGTTTAAGTCTTTGAAGTGGCTCTAGGATCAGATTATAATGATTAACGTTAAGTGTATTTATGTTAATGTTGAACTACTGCGCCACATAAAAAAAAGAAAAAAAAATGTGCTGCAGCACTAATTTTAAAATTCATTGTGTGAATGGCGTAGCATTCAAATAGCCATTACAAATCATTCCAACAGGGAGATTGATATACTGTGCACTATAAGTGCACTTTAAATGCATTTGCTCTAAATCTGAGGGGAATATCTGTGAAATGAGGGGAAGCTCTGCTGGTTTCTAGTATCCAAATCATGTACAAACAAAAATGCTGTTCTTTATTTTCCTTGCATGTGATTAACTTTTCCTTGTAAAGTGAAGTTTTACCTCATTTACTAAGCTCTGGAGCAGTGCACAGTATATTTGCCTTTAGTAAATCAATCCCAAAGTGTCTAATACAGTGGAACCTTGGATTACTAGCATAATCCATTCCAGGAGAATGCTTGTAATCCAAAGCACTTGAATATCAAAGCGAGTTTCCCCATAGAAGTCAATGGAAACAAAGATAATTCGTTCCGCATTGACTTCTATTGCATGCAATACCGCATGTGGCCAGAGGTGGGAGGCGCCGGACAGCCTCGGAAATACTCAGGGACAGCTCGGCTGAACTCAGAAAGGCTCCAGTATTTCTGAGTATTTTTGAGTGATTCCGAGTATTTCTGAACAGCTCCGAACCGTTCCGAGTGTCACCGGCATCCCCCGCACCTCTGGCCAAATGGGGTACTGCACACCCTATTGGCTTGAATCCTGCTCGTTTTGTGAGACAACACTCGCAAACTGAGTCAGGATTTTCTTTTAAAAAGTTGCTCGTCTTTCAAAAACGCTCGTTAACCGCGTGTCAGGGCTGGGCTCGGCCCATCCTTCTCTGAGCTGGCCGCTCAGCTGTCGGCTAATTGCCAGCTCCCATTTCTCTCCACAGTTACCCAGCTGTTGTTGATTCTGCTCGTCAGTCCTGCCTACCTAAAGTCGTCCAGCTCACTTGATCTCTGCCTTCGCCTTTGTCAACATCACAGAGACTTTCCCCTGCGTTCCTGTTGAAGACTTGCTCGGCTGACGTTCCTTCTGGCTCCTCATCCTGCTTGCTGTACTACTACGTTTATCTCTGGCTCTCTGACATTTGCTTGGCTGACTACCCGATCCGGTTACTGAACTCTGGCTTGTTTTGACTACGCTTACTCTGTTTACCTTATTATTATTATTATTTTTAATAAACAAGTGTGATTTAACTATACTTCTGTCTCAGTCTGATTCATGGTTCCTGATGCCGCGTTACTCGTAAACCAAAGTTACACTGTATGTGTATTTTCTATTAAAGGATATGTAAAGGTTCATTTAAAAAAAACAAACAAACAAACAAACAGAGTGGCCCCGATCCTCCTCTTCTGGGGTCCCTCAGTGGCACTCCTGGCTCCTCCTCTTCTCGAGTGCCCCGCTGGAGAGCCGCTCTCCCTCTGGGCACACGTGTTTGCGCGCTCCCATGTCCTGCTGCTGTGTCCATTGACACAGACAGCAGGACTCGGCCCCGCCCCCAGCTCCTGCGTCATTGGATTTGATTGACAGCAGCAGGAGCCAATGGCTGACCTGCTACCAATCTATCCAATCAGGACCCGAGACACCAGCTGGAGCTGGTGTGCTCGCCCCCTTCGCTGGAAAGACTAAGTAAGTAAATGGGGGGCTCTGGGGGGCTGCTGCATCACAGGAGGTTTTTCCACCTTACTGCATAAAATGCATTACGGTGAAAAACCTTGAGGGTTTACAAGCCCTTTAACTTTCCTTTCATCTAGTGGCCATAATGTGGTAATGTGGTATTATATATCCACTAGATGAAGCTGATGATCATAGGAATTCACATAGTAGACACATTACGGGTAATATTTATGACGACTGTTTGAATAGTGAGGTATATAGAGAGTTGTTTATTTTTTTTAGACAGAGACCCCTAAGTGGTGGTGCACCTACACTTACAGTTTTCCGTTAGTCCCCCTGAAAAGTCTCACAAATACATAGTTACATGGTTTGTAAGGTTGAACAAAAGACACAGGTCCATCCAGTTGAACCTATGTATGTGTGTGAGTTTGAGTTTCTCTGAATTGTTGTTCTGTATATAATGGCCACTGAGGAAGACATCTGAAAGTATGTTAATTTCTTAACACTCTCAGCTGATAACACTACTTGGGGATAAAGTCCCACACCTTCACTGGTCCAGTAAAGAATGGCTTTTGTAATTTAAAATTAAACCTCTTTTTATCCAATAACTATTAGTATACTGAATGTGTTATTAAATTGTTTATACTGCCAGTGAAATTACACCTTTTGCAGTTACCTCTGATGGGGCGACAATGCTGCTGTAAAGGTCTTGAATTCAAGGCAGCATTGTTACCCTCGTGTAGGCTGTGCCTGCTTGAGCCACAGTGGGATAAGAAAATGTTGCAGGGGATGTGGCTTTTAGCATTGTCACTTCACAAGACTGTAGCTAGCTGCACCCAGGACTGCCCACTGCTTTCTGAAACCCTCCAACTCGGAGCTGAAGTGTTTGGGAGGTGGACAAATTAAAGGAGATTTGGCTCTTTCATGGGTGGTAAAGGCTGGACATTGTTTAGCCCCTGCTGTAGCCTCTTACTTTGTAAATTGCTACAAAATGCAGTCTAATCACTGGGGAAAATGGGATTTAGGAAATTCTTCAATTTGCCTGAAGCAGACTGATCACATCATCTTAGCCAAGGAAAAATCACTTGCTTGGTGCTAAGGGACTGCTTTAAAATTATATTATTATAATAAATATAATATATATTATATTTTATATAATATATATATTATAATATATTTTAATATTATTGTTTTAATTATTATTTTTATATATTATATATATTATATTATTTTTTGTAAAATGATACTTTTGCTGCATTGCTAATTAACGTTTTAGTAACAACTCCACTAAAGTTTGAGAAAGCGAAGGCCTGTAGAAGAGCAAAAATTAGTAGTAGGTATATGCTGATTTTGTAGAACCCGATTAAACAGGATAGTTCTAAAACAAAGGTTTTCCATATACATTTATCTAGTAATTGCCTTTCCTAGGAATAGTCTGTTCATTGTGTAGCAGGGTCAAGCCACTCAATACTTTTTCCAGACAATATAATTGTCTCCCTTATTCACCTAACACTTCTTTTAATATACAACAAATTAAATTATCTCTTACCAGAATTTATATGTAAAATGGTAATTTTGTGTGAGTGCCACCTTAAAAAACTATACATAATAACATAATGACTTTAATCTTGATTATCAATTATAAAGCTTGCAGGAGAAAATAAATGGGGTAAGAGCTCTCTAATTTTTGTTGTAAATGTAATTTAAATAACAATTTATAACCAAATCTATTCACATTTAGCAACTACAAAAAAAATATTCCATACAAGGAGTATGCAATGCCTTTATATCTTGAAAAATTGGAGACACAGATGTTTTCCGACTCCAAAATATTTATAATTTTAAGGAAGTCTACACAAAATACTTTCTGACTCTTGCTGGCTTTCATGTAAATTGGCAGGAAGATCATACAAGTTTGGGACTTTGTATGAGGCTCAGGACATAGAAAGTCAAGTGCCTCCATCCCTATTTGCTGATAGCATAAGAAGAGGGTTTGGGACTTTATGGGAAGCATGCGGCCGGATTGGCGATATGAACAAGGAGTGTCTGGCGGGTGTATAGTAAAAGGTATCCTATACACATTATATCATAGCATACACGTTATATCATAAGATAGACAAAGTACATATAAATATAATTTATTTCATAAATATATCACAAGGTTCAAAAATAAAAAGAAAAACTGCGCTGCAGAGCAAAAAAGGTCAAAGGTAAAAGCTGCACACAAAATACACCAATATCTGTGTATACCATGAAAAATAAAAAATAAATAAAGTGCGCTAATTATATGAAAATACACACATAGATGTGAATACATGTGGGTGGTAGTAAAAACCACAATCTACTGAGAGCAAGTAAATGACTCCATGAGTGGTAAAAAATATATAAGTGCAAAACATAAAAACTCAAATAAAAAGAAGAAACAAAAAATGTGTACATGTGAAATACAATGATATTAATAGCGTGAAAATCTGAAAATCAAACAAACTCAGTCCATGGGTTCAAATATAAAAAGTTCATCAGTGAAAAAAAGCTTCCATCCACTATACAGCTCAGCAGCAACTAATCCCCCTATGAGTGGATTGACAAGGGAGAGAGATGTGCAGGATGGTGCAAATCCACTGGCGGTGACTCCAATAAGTAAGAAAGTGATAAAGGTGGACTCTTACCCTCCGTGTTGGACCCCCTCCTTGGCAGGGTCTATCAGGCATGCAGATTTTTGCCCTCTGCTGGGACCATGTAATGAGAAGATCTCCCCAGCAGCTGTTAGGAATGTTGTCTCCGATCCGGGCTGGTCCAAGTGAAACGCCTGGAGAGGGGGGAAGGAAAGCTCTCTTGCTCCCAGTGTGGCAAAGGAAAAAACAAAAGAGCAGAGCTCCAATAGTGTAAAAAGTTTCGGAATTTATTAAATAAAAGTACAGACCGCAACGGAGAGTGCACGCTCCGTGAGGTGAAAATACAATTAAAAACAAGCCGGCATATAAAAATCGTAATAACCCGTGCATAACATGGGGCAATCGTGACGGCTTACAACGTAGCCACGCCCTACATGTTTCGTCATTAGTAGACGTCTTCAAAGGGGCACGGGCTACGTGTTAAGCCATCCCCTATATGATATAGGGGATGGCTTAACACGTAGCCCGTGCCCCTTTGAAGACGTCTACTAATGACGAAACATGTAGGGCGTGGCTACGTTGTAAGCCGTCACGATTGCCCCATGTTATGCACGGGTTATTACGATTTTTATATGCCGGCTTGTTTTTAATTGTATTTTCACCTCACGGAGCGTGCACTCTCCGTTGCGGTCTGTACTTTTATTTAATAAATTCCGAAACTTTTTACACTATTGGAGCTCTGCTCTTTTGTTTTTTCCTTTGCCACACTGGGAGCAAGAGAGCTTTCCTTCCCCCCTCTCCAGGCGTTTCACTTGGACCAGCCCGGATCGGAGACAACATTCCTAACAGCTGCTGGGGAGATCTTCTCATTACATGGTCCCAGCAGAGGGCAAAAATCTGCATGCCTGATAGACCCTGCCAAGGAGGGGGTCCAACACGGAGGGTAAGAGTCCACCTTTATCACTTTCTTACTTATTGGAGTCACCGCCAGTGGATTTGCACCATCCTGCACATCTCTCTCCCTTGTCAATCCACTCATAGGGGGATTAGTTGCTGCTGAACTGTATAGTGGATGGAAGCTTTTTTTCACTGATGAACTTTTTATATTTGAACCCATGGACTGAGTTTGTTTGATTTTCAGATTTTCACGCTATTAATATCATTGTATTTCACATGTACACATTTTTTGTTTCTTCTTTTTATTTGAGTTTTTATGTTTTGCACTTATATATTTTTACCACTCATGGAGTCATTTACTTGCTCTCAGTAGATTGTGGTTTTTACTACCACCCACATGTATTCACATCTATGTGTGTATTTTCATATAATTAGCGCACTTTATTTATTTTTTATAAATATATCACATAATAATATAATAGTATAATGGCATGTTGATTCATGGTATTGACATTATAAAAACACCAGACTCTAGAATCCATGTTCACACAATATATAACAAAAAACAAACTTCATTTGGTAAAGGCCAGTAAAACATAATCGATAAAAATGTTGGTGACACACTTGAGATGTATAATCATAATGACAGCACCTATATAGTTGGACGCGTTTCATGGATAACTTCCACTCTTCAGGAGCAGATGTGGAATCAGTGTCTATACAAATATTGTAAGATTACAATGGGTCTATCCACAAGAGAGGAAGGGGGAAAAAATATCATCATTATACCACCATATTTCTATCTATTTTGGTAATAGAACATTTCACCATTTATTGGATTACCATGTAACGCTGTCATGTATAATTACACAAACATTTCATATTGTTATAGATACATGGTGATGTGGTGTACATCACTTTCCAATATACATGGAGGACTATTCCCCAGGGATACCTGTCTCCTGTTGGCTTTCCAGCATTGTGCCTTGGGGTTTACTGCCTCAGCTCCCGGGACTGATGATACATTTCCCTCCAGTGCCTTTCACCCAGACTCATAGGTTATCTGTAAATATAAATGGGTGATTTATGGTTATTATCCTATTTATATTTTCCCCCCTTCCTCTCTTGTGGATAGACCCATTGTAATCTTACAATATTTTTATAGACTCCGATTCCGCATCTGCTCCTGAAGAGTGGAAGTTATCCATGAAACACATCCAGCTATATAGATGCTGTCATTATGATTATACATCTCAAGAGTGTCACCAACATTTTTATCGATTATGTTTTACTGGCCTTTACCAAATTAAGTATGATTTTTGTTATATATTGTGTGAACATGGATCCTCTCTAGGATGTTTGGTGTTTTTATAATGTCAATACCATTAATTAACCGCTTCAGCCCTGGAAGATTTTACCCCCTTCCTGACCAGAGCACTTTTTGCGATTCGACACTGTGTTGCTTTAACTGACAAGTGCGCGGTCATGCGACATTGCACCCAAACAAAATTGACGTCCTTTTTTTCCCACAAATAGAGCTTTCTATTGGTGGTATTTGATCACCTCTGCAGTTTTTATTTTTTGTGCTATAAACAAAAAAAGAGCAACAATTTTGAAAAAAACGCATTATTTTTTACTTTTTGCTATAATAAATATCCCCCAAAAATACATAAAAAAACATTTTTTTTTCCTCAGTTTAGGCCGATATATATTCTTCTACATATTTTTGCTAAAAAAAAAAAAAAAAATTGCACAAATCGTATATTGATTGATTTGCGCAAAAGTTATAGCGTCTAAAAAATAGGGGATAGTTTTATGACATTTTTATTTTTATTTTTTTTTATTAGTAATGGCGGCGATGAGCAATTTTTATTGGGACTGTGACATTATGGAGGACACATGGGACACTTTTGACACTATTTTGGGACCATTGTCATTTACACAGCGATCAGTGCTATAAAAGTGCACTGATTACTGTGTAAATGACACTGGCAGTGAAGGGGTTAACCACTGGGTGGTGATGAAGGGGTTAAGTGTGTCCTAGGGAGTGATTCTAACTGTGGGGGGGTGAGCTTCAAGTCACATGATAGCGATCACCGCTCCCGATGACAGGGAGCGGTGATCTCTGTCATGACACAAGCCAGAACGGGGAAATGCACTTCCCCCTTCTGAGGCTCCATGACACCATTGCCGTGAGACCGGCGGACACCGAGTCCGACAGTCCCGCCGGCACGGTCACGCCGTATGCGGCGGGTGTGCGCCTGCTATCCCCTGCTCTTAAAGGGGATGTACAGGTATGCCCATTTGCCCACCGCTGCCATTGTACCCACGAATATCGGCATGCAGCGGTCGGCAAGTGGTTAACATGCCATTATGCTAGTATGTTATTATGTGATGTATAAATGAAATAAAGTATATTTATATGTACTTTTTTATGTTATGATATAACGTGTATGATATGATATAATGTGTATAAGATACCTTTTACTATACACTCGCCAGACACTCCTTGTTCATGTCGCCAAACCCAAAATAGTGGTCCCAAAATAGTGTCAAAAGTGTCCCATGTGTCCTCCATAATGTCGCAGTCCCAATAAAAATTGCTCATCGCCGCCATTACTAATAAAAAAAAATAAAAATAAAAATTGCTATCTCAGGTTTTTATCTAAATTTACCAGTAAATTACAGGTGCTCTATAATTAGGATGGAATTGAAACCTGTAAAACACAATATCTTATACCATAACAGTATTGGTATGTATCTCAAGTAAGAACAATTTATAAAAAAAAAATATGTAGATGAAAATGTCTGTATTAAATTGAAGCAAGTTCTGTTTCATTGTATTCCCTATACTACACAAATAGAAGAATCACATTTCTTGCAGGGCACGTTCTCAGTTTTCATAAATAGTGCCATTTGTGCTGGTGTATTTTTCTTAGAAAAGTGGCAGCAGCCAATCAGAAACTGAGAAATCATCCTCAGGGTAAACATTATGACAACAAAGGGCAGGTGAAACAAATGTGTAGTGTCTGCAAAACCCATTAAAGAGAAAAAAATATTAAGATGTTGAATAAAAATATCCTGTAGACAGTCAATCAACACAGCAAAATTCCAAACCAATGACAAGCAATCAAGATGCCCCTTGGCTGATAGGCTTTGAGAATGCATTGTAATAAACTCAATCCAAAGGCAAAAACAAAGTTCTTTGTGCTTTCACAGCTTCTACACTAAGCAGTCTGATAAATGTCAAATCAATTGTTGAAAAGCCTTTGACTGTATTTACTTTAGTCATTTACTATAAATGAACTTGGCTTGAGAGGGAGGCTGGGTACTTATTTGTTTTCGGGCAGACATTTCATTTTTAACATGTGTAGCATTTTCAATAAGTGCTTTTGAAATGTCATACTTTTATTGTGTTGGTTTCTTTAGCTCAGTTTTGGATAACGGAATGACAACTTGCAAATATGCGTATCCCTGTATAAATTTGATCTCAGTGCAGATGATCTTGCTGTGTACAACATTTCTTGGCATTAAATTCATGTTTTTGTTCATTTTGATATTAATTAAAACTGCCACCATCAACAGGCTTAGAGACCCAGTTTGGAAAAGCAGTATAAATTTGTGTTTTTTTTTGTTATGTTTACCACTGCCAAGTATGAAATCATCCAATCCTTATTTTATTAGGTCATAACCCCTAAAAAGATGAAATGAAACAAGGTTGACAAATTCAAGAATGAATTAAATTTACTGACTTGGAATTGTTTCAAGTCATTTATAATTGAAAAAAAAGCGCATGGTAAGCTGACCGAACACAAAAAAAGTCTATTGTCAGTATTGCGGAAAGGAGAGCTACTAGATTATTCCAAGACAATTTAAAAGTCATGCTGGAATGACTCTCTTCCCATGTACTATTTTGCTGTAGGGATGAGCTTTGTGTTTGCTGTTTCTATGGGCTCACAGTGGATCCACTAGATTGGAAATTCATGGTTCCAGCGAAAGGATAGAGATATTCGCCAGACTGAATTCTTCATAACCAAAATGCAGTACCTGGCCTTTGAACTTAGGTCAGTTGGCTTAGAAGTGGAAATAAGGTGGGCTTTTGGAAAAGCCAGGCCCTCTTTATAAAAGTGTGAGATCACAGCAGCTGTACAGGGCCGGATTAACATAGGGGCTATTCTAGCTGTAGCTCCAGGCCCTTTACCTTAAGATAGGCCCATTTGCCCAAAAAAAAAAAAACGATCGACTTCGAGCGTCGTGGCTCAGCGACCAGGGGTCACAGAAACCCAAAATTTGGGAGGTAGGTAGCTGAAGACCTATCCCACCATTGGTCATTTGGGACTCCTATCATATATGGTTCCGAAGATACGAGGCTCCTTGCGCAGCCTGTCAGAAGCTACATACAGTGCGGCCAATTTAAATATAAGCTGGCACACTCTGTTTGCAGCAGACTGAGAGGATGAGCTCTCCTCATTTCTTGTCAGAGGCACTGAGCTCAATGGATAGCTTGGAGCCTGCAGAGATTGACAGGCAGCACCGCCTATCAAACTCGCCTATTGATTTCAATGGGGCCACTCTGCAACTGCAAGCCAAACTCGCCAGCAGTAGCAGCATAGTCCAACAATGTAAAAATACCATTCAGCAATGTAAAAAAAACTTTTACAAACACCTCTACTGTACATAGTGCCAGCTGTCATACCCTCCACACTCCTCTCCTGTGCATACAGCCCACTATCATACCTTCCACACTCCTCTCCTATACATACCGCCCACTGTGATACCATCCACACTCCTCTCTCGTACATACTGCCCACTGTCAACCCTCCACACTCCCTCTGCTGTGCATACTGCCCACTGTCATACCCCCCCCACACTCCTCTCCTGTACATAGTGCCCACTGCCATACCCTCTACACTCATCTCCTGTACATAGTGCCCAGTGTTATACCCTCCACATTCCTCTCCTTCACCTGCACATACTTCCCACTTTTATACCATCCATGCTCTCCTCTATGCCTCTTACCCACAAAAACAGTTCTTTAAAATGATATTGAATATGCTCAAGGTTACCAGCTCTAGAATGGGCACACTTTTGTTAGTTCAACTAAAGGAAATCTTCTCAGTCCACGTATTTGTTCTGCCCATTATTAGTACTCATTTAATTTTGTGATTACTACTGTGATGTATAGAGGAACATAGGGGATGTCAGCTACTCTAAATATACCACTGGTAAAAAAAGTGTCCCTGAAAATATATTTGAAATCTTGGCAACTATGCACCTGGGCACTGCTCAAGGGCCACCGGGTCAGTAGGGGACCCCATGAGAGGCTATTACTACTACTTTTTAGAGGCCCTGAGGTAGGTTATGCCATAATGTACTAATATGCACAGCATATTGCAATGGTTATAAAAAATGACTGCGCTATACTGAAAACAAGCAGCAGCCAGCACTACGATACACAACAGAAATTGTGTAAATACATGAGGTACAAAAAGTGCAGCGCTAAATATAGCTAAATAACCAATAATAATGACATATCAGCATAACATGCAAAGTGCAAAAGAAAAGAATATAAGTGGCATAACGTCATCTGTTTAAATAGTCCAAAATAGTGAAAAAAGGCAAAAGTTCATATTCAATGGTGATTGTAAAAAACAAAATCCAAAAGTTGACCTATGGACTCACTATGACGAGTGCATCCACCACCCAGAAGAGGAGACTGAATACACTTACCATAAGACAGCTTTAACCAAGCATGTAGTAATGATGGTCAGGATGGCAGTCACAGGAATGGTAACCAAGAGTAGACTGCAAGGTTCTCCACACGAGCCGGCCACTTGTCAAATTATAAACTCCGACATCCATAAAAAACAAGAGACCTCTACATAGTGTAAAACTGTTTGGCCACAGATTTTATTAAAAGGTAGAAAGCTTACATAGATCCCGAGATAATGGGCATCAACAAAAACATATCCTTGTAGTGATCACATAAGCATTGAAAGAAGAAAAGGGCACAATGACATGGAGCGGGCTCATCAGACCCGCAACGTTTCGTCCACAAAGACTTCAACTGGGGTGGGATATACCTGGACAATTAGCATTATCCCAACAGCATGTAGTTTTCTTTGGTTGAGACTGACCAGGTGATTTACAGGTAGAAGATTGTGGGTGACGGGCCAGAGTGTTGTCCCTGCCCAAACAAGGACCTTTTTATCAGAATCACCAGCGGTTATTTTAATGAAAGTTAGTGATTAAAAGGTAAAAGAAGTAATATTTTAATGTGAAAGCTATTTCACGTTTTAGTATTTGAGTTTACATCTACTTTAACCACTTGACCTCCAGAAGATATACCCCCCTTCATGACCAGGCCTTTTTTTTGCATTACGGCACTGCGTTATTTTAACTGACAATTTCGCAGCCATGCAATACTGTACTCAAATGAAATTTATGTAATTTTTTTCCACAAAATAGAGCATTCTTTTGGTGGTAATTGATCGCCACTGGGTTTTTTATATTTTGTGTTATAAACAAAAAAAGACCAGCAATTTTGAAAAAAAAAAAAAAAAAACAATATTTTTTACTTTCTGCTATATTCAATAAAAAAAAAAATCTAACTTCAATATGTATTCTGCAAGTTATTTTTGGTTAAAAAAATCCCAATAAGCATATATTGATTGGTTTGTGCAAAAGTTATAGTAGTTATAGTGTCTACAAACTATATACTGAAATTTCTATTATTTTTTTTTTATATACAAGTAATGGGGGCAACCAGTGACCTGCGATTTTGTTGCAAACAATCTGACAGTAACTGACACTTTGTGGTAACCAGTGATCAGTGCTAAAAATATGCACTGTCACTGTACTAATGACACTAATGACCCCCCCCCCATGCGGAGGTGCAGAATCACACATATATAGGGGAAAAAGTGGTTAACAAACTATGGGAAGTGGTTAACAAACTATGCTTGAGATCCCTGGATTGTAGCGCTGAGGTACAATCTCATGTGTACCCAGCCCATATTCACAGACCTGTTAAACAATCCTTTTAAGGACCAATATCTGTTTGCAACAAGTGATTTACTTTTACCTCCTCAATTTGGAGGAGGTCAGCCTAAGCAGGGAAGGGGGTATTGGGTTCTCAAACCCGCTCAAATATCATAGAACTGTCCATTTGACTAGAATCATAGACGGATGCAAGCACGGATCAAAGAAATGATGGATCCAGATGGCGCAGCCAATGACTAATGTTTCTCTCAACTGTCTCCCATGGCTTACTCCTCTACCTCATACCTATCTCTCTAAAACATTGCAAGCATTTTATTCTGATTTATTTGTTAAATGCGGACAAAGCTTGTGTTTTACTGTGTTGGAAACAGGCTACACCTCCGCCCCTAAAGCTAAAGAAAGTGAGGGAGGATCTTAATGCATCTTCAAAAAACAAAGACAAACAATTTTGCAAAACATGGTTTGATTGGACATCACCTTCACATCGGAAGACTGTATTCTATACCTCAGCCATTCAGAGAGATCCTTGTATTCATTGATAAAGCTTCTCGTGAGCTAAGCAGCTCTCAGCCCACCTTGATTTTGTTCTAGCAGCAGACAGGAAGTCCCCATAACCCAGGGAACACAGCACTGTATACTGTATGTAGCAGATACTACAAGATGAGAAATGGATGCAAGACTCAGACTTCAGGGACCCAGGATAGCCATGTGAGGAGTCAAAATAGTCGGTACTCATATGTCGGCTCCCTTCATCTATCTAAATGCTTCAAAATGCTTATCTAAAAGATACATTTAATAAAAGAAAGTAATTTTTTATTATTAGATATTTTATAATATTTTATTGTATTATTTATGTTTTATTATTTTATATAATTTTTTTATTTTGTTTTATATTACTTTTGTATAAAAGGGGGGCCCTTCTGTTAAGGGGCCTTGGGCATTTGTCCCTTTTGCCCCCTTATAAACCCGGCACTGGCTACGCCCTAGCTGCACACACAGTCCACGCTGCGCCATCACTGCACTGCATTCTCTGTTGAGCCCTAAACTTTCCAAACATATGCTGTATATATGTGGACTGTCATTAGTTGCCTGAATATAATGCTGTGCTACTGGCTTCAGTATTTTTACTGACTCACTGAATAAATATGCAGATCAGGAAACTCAGAGAAAAGTCAAAAGTTCTTTGCTTGATACTTATTCTAGGACAGAAAGGTAACTGAACTAAGAGTCAGCATGATAGCTAGGCTACAAGCATTTCAGAAGAATATATTATCATTGGCAGGTACTGTATATTTTTTTCATGACAGATTTCCTTTAATTTACTAAAGGTCGGCGCTAAAGGAAGACTTTGGTCCAAATATGGACATACAAAATTGTATATATTTTTAACAAGTAGTAACTGAGCTTTTAAACAAGTCCTCACTGACCTAATGTATATAGTTGCAATCAGTCTGGAGCAATTCATTCTCGATGTTTAAAGCAGAAACACTAAGGTTATTCAAGTCTCTGTAGCTCAGCTCACCTCCCTTTCCCACAGCACTTGATCTGTGTTTACATTAAAGAATACAAGGCCAGAAGGTAAGGTCAGTCCTGTGAAAAGAAGCTGAGGTGCTGAGAGAGGGACTTCCATGCTTCTGCTGTGAATTTTTAAGGCAAACTGCTCCACGGTGCCTGCAGCTACAGAATGTTAGCGAGAGCTAGTTTTAAAGTAATTTGTTGCATATTAAGAATATTTAAAAATGTAAACGTCCATAGCCTGGTGACAGTTTAAACCTAAGCCTAATATTTAAAATGAGCAATACTTAAATTCCTTAAAGTGGAAGTTCATCCTAAAACGAAAATCTCTAAATCTACTTGCATTCACAATCTAAGACTAACCTATTTAGCCCTGTAAGGAAGAAATCGCTATAAATACCTTTTCTGAAGCCACTCCGGCCCGGTCTCCAGCGGCAGAATCTCTATGCAGGAGACAGCCACAAACGGCTGGGAAATGCCTAGGAAGTGATGTCACCCATAGAGTTACTATGGGGCTTCCGTTGTCACCCACCTCTTATGCATCCGCCTCCACAGAGAAGGGACCGGACCGGATCGGCTTCAGAAAAGGTATGTATAGCAATTTGTTCTTTACAGGGCTAGATAGGTTAGTCTTAGATTGTGGACGCAAATAGATTTAGAGATTTTAGTTTTAGGGTGAACCTCTACTTTAACCACAGAGCAGAACTAAACCCATCAATTTAACTGTTTCCCAAAACAGTTACATTCAAGGCATGTTATGAATAATAAGTCCTCATGCACACAGATGTTTTTACAGCTGCTTTTTTGAGCTTTTTTTGCAGCTTAAAAAGGCCTGTCTATGTTAGTCTATGGCTTCATGCCCACCTAGGCGTTTTTGAGCTGCAAGTGGCATAGGCGTTTTTAAGCTGTAAAAAAAACCCAGGACCAGTGGGTTCTGAAAGACGTTTTTCAGCTGTAAAAATGCTCTAACACTCAAAAACGTCATTCACCAACGTTTTTTAGCGTTTTTGATCCATTGAAAAAAAAAAAAATTTGAAAAAAAAAAAAAGTTCAAAAACGCTAACGCGGAAAAACGCTCAAAAACGCTAAAAAACGCTATTGCAAAAACGCTGAAAAAAGCTGAAAAAAGTTTAAAAAAATCACTGCAAAGATACTGGCGTTTTCATAAAGTTTTTTTAACAGCCTGTGTGCATGAGGGCTAACTGTCACAGTTGTGTCAGGTACTCACCAAGGCCGAGATGCTGAGAGAGGCTCCCCTTGCAGCTGAGTGCGCTATACCCCTGGAGGTGGCACAGAGGGTATCGGGCACGGAGGGGCACGGGTCGCCAGCAGGTAGGAGAGGCTTGCGTGAAGATCTACTGGCAGAGAGAAGAACCGTGCAGAGTAGATTTGGACACAGGACCGATGAGAAGCCTGGCCGAGGCTCAAACACCTTTATCCGGGGAAGGAGAAGTCCGTTAAGCAAGCTGGGGTCATACACAGTAATCAAGCAACAGAGAAGTCCTTGGAGCAGGCCGAGCGTCAAACACGGGGATCAGGCAATAGCAAAGTCCTTATAGTAGCTGGGGGTCAAACAAAGAGATCAGGCAGGAAGAGAAGTCCGTTAGGCAAGCCGAGGTCAAGTGCAGGAAAGATTCAGAGGTGGTCAAGATGATCCGGGTCACAGCAGGCAGGCTTCAGGTAAACAGAACTTAGGGAACAGGAACACTGGAGCTGAAGAGACAAACCAGCAATGAGACAAGAAACAAGACTGCCTTTTATAGGCCCGCCAGGGAGACTCATGCTGTGCGCACAGTAGCGCGCCTGTGCCCGCGCAGTCGTGTCGCATCGTGCACGCGTGTGCGCCGGCCCGCAGTATCGTGCACTCGTATCATATTGCGCAGGCGCACAGGGAAGCGCCGACGCTGGCAGGTAAGGTTTCTACTATTTCTCTGACAAGTTGCTTGTGCTCTGAACTGAATTTCCAAGCTCTGAAATGGCTGGTGTTATAATCGACCACACGTGCAGCACCATGCCAACTTCAGATCAAGTAGAGGTAAATATGGCAGCTTCTTTGGCTATAGAGGAGAGTAGGGTTTAGTTCCGCTTTAAGCCCTAGTGCTAGAAGCCCAGCCTAGTGCCTAAAGTGGTTCACATTCTTCCTTTGCGAGTGCAGATTTGTATTGAGTTTCCATTGAGTACCATCTTCCCAGAATTCTCCCCTTTTGCCTATGAACTCCCTGCCTTTACTTTCTGCTGTATCTACAAATGTATACAGATGAAGGGACTTTTCAAAAGCAAGGGTCTGCTGTGTTTCTCTCAACTCTGCGCCAGCAGTCCTCCTCTGTTTTTTATAAGTCTGCTTGTATGTTGTAATACTGTGTTTGAAAACCACTGGCATATGCCATAACCAAACTATGTATTACAATGGCAAATATATACCAGTTTTAGTAGACATCAAACATCTACTACATGGATATGTTAAACAGCACTTCTGTAATATAAATTAACACAAAATATGATTGCTGCACCAGGCTGCTAATAGGAGATTTTTAATCACTCTACATTGGCAGTTTGTAGCATCTCTGGTCCAAACCACTTGGCAAGGCACTTTCAAAGACAATAGTTGTGTCAGCACTAGAATGACTACAGACCTTAAAATCACAGTCTAATAAATCATCAAATGAAATGATGAGCAAATACACATTCTAATCAGTTTGCCAAACAGAATCTCAAATAAGAAAATAACAATGAGCATGGGGCTGCTACATCACTCAATCATTACTAAATATGAAAGATGCTTGACTGAGGTTCACAAAATTGAACAACATAATACATAAAATGTACATTTGTAGGATCAAATAGAGAAGACAACAACAAGGTTCAGTGCTGTGTCCCTTACTTTTTAATATCTTTATAAATGATATTGGGTCTGGGATTAAAAGTAACATTTCTGTCTTCGCAGATGACACTAAGCTATGCAGTGGAATAACGTCCTTACAGGACGTCTCCAATTTATCTCCAACCTTGATGCACTGTCTAATTGGGCGACTATGTGGCAGATGAGGTTTAATGTTGAGAAATGTAAAGTTATGCACTTGGGGGCTAAGAATATGCATGCATCATACATACTAGGGGGAGTACAACTGGGTGAATCAATGGTGGAGAAAGATCTGGGGATTTTGGTAGATCATAAGCTCAATAATAGCATGCAATGCCAAGCTGCGGTGTTCAAAGCGAGCAAAGTCCTTTCTTGTATTAAGAGAGGTATGGACTCCAGAGAGAGAGATATCATTTTGCCCCTGTAAAAATCATTAGTAAGACTTCAACTGGAATATGCAGTTCAGTTTTGGGCACCAGTTCTCAAAAAGGATATCAGGGAACTGGAGAAATTGCAGAGAAGGGCAACCAAACTGATAAGAGGCATGGAGGAGCTCAGCTATGAGGAAAGATTAGAGGAACTGAATTTATTCACTCTTGAGAAGAGGAGCTTAAGGGGGAATATGATCACCATGTATAAATATATAAGGGGTCCATGTAGTGAACGTGGTGTTGAGTTATTCACTTTACGGTCAACACCGAGGACAAGGGGGCACTCTTTACGTCTAGAGGAAAAGAGATTTCATCTCCAAATACAGAAAGGTTTCTTCACAGTAAGATCTGTGAAAATGTAGAATAGACTCCCTCCAGAGGTGGTTCTGGCCAGCTCAGTAGATTGCTTTAAGAAGGGTCTGGATTCATTCCTAAATGTTCATAATATAACTAGGCACTAACATTTATAGGTAAAGTTAATGCAGGGAAAATCTGATTGCCTCTCGGGGGATCAGGAAGGAATTTTTTCCCCTGCTGTAGCAAATTGCATCCTGCTTTTCTGGGGTGTTTTTCGCCTTCCTCTGGATCAACTGTGGGTATAGGATTGGGTATATGGGATTGTATGATGTTTTTTATTTTATTTTATTTTTTTTATGGTTGAACTAGATGGACTTGTGTCTTTTTTCAACCTGACTAACTATGTAACTATGTGTAGCGCTGGTAGATTTACAATCTACCGCAGATTAGGTAAATTTAGTAAATTGTGTGGTAGGAAGGTTAAAAGTTCGCCTCTGTTCCAGCTTGGCTGACGTTGTGTGTGCTTCCGTGCTGACGGGTGGGTGTCGCTGTTACCATTAGTCAGTGTTGGAAGGGCAACGTGTCGAAGTGTATAGATGCTCCTCTGTCTCGGAGACAAGCTCGGTGGAGGTGGTACTCCGAGTTGCATTCTGGGAAGGGGGTATTTATGGGAGAGACGCCATGTTCTAGGGTCATTTTGCAGCCACCTGCTGGCCCTCCTGGCCGACAGGTATGCGTTAAGGAGCTACCTCGTGGTCCTCCGATCGGGAGGCCCACGATGCTACGGCACAGGGGTGGGTCCAGAGGCTTGTCTGGGGCCTACCACCGCGGCCGAGGAATGGTCCTGAGCTGTCGGTCCTGTGTGACGAAGCTGGACAGCCGAGGAGATCCCAGGGGAGGACCCGTCTTAGAGAGATTCCGCAGCGTGCTGGTCTATAGAGGGGCCTGGTGACTCGGCTGGAGGACGTATCCAAAAGAAGTAACCATACAGCATAGTGTTGCCGGTTCGGCTTAAAGGTTCAGGCACTGTGACTGACTGTTCACTGCAGAAGATCTGATACATCCTGTGGCAGAGGATCGTGCAGATTTACCCCCCCAAATAAGTCTGTGGCAGAGACTTTAGATTCGTGCTGCGTACTGGCTGCTAGACCGGTGAGAGAGGCCTATCCAGACGAGCAAAGAGTGCATCCCATGAGGGGAACGCATTCCACATAATTATCTGAATTCTACCTGGACATTTGTCGCTAAGATCTTGTAAGAAGATATTTGAGTTTCTCCTGAAGGTTTCCTTTTCTGTCTCTTTCCTGCTACTTCCTAAAGTTTGACTGTTCAATAAAGCATTGAAAACGTACTCCAGTGTTGGTGCGTGTGTCGTTCAGCAGTAAACTCAACCGAACCCTAGACCCGGTGCCGGTGAAACAGAGGGAAGTAAAGTGAAGGTAACAGACCCGCTTAAACCAGCAGCTCCACCGTGAGTTAGTACTACATATGTAATGTAAAAGGCATCAGTTTTTTATTGCACATTGTTCATAAAGAAAAACGGATCCATTAAATTTATTAAAGTCCCTGAGACAAAGGCAATACCATCAATTACGTGCATATGTAAGTTCGCTGAGCACAAGCTAATTTTATATTTAAATTTTGCTATGTGTAATTACTTTGAATACTTTCTTATATTAAATTTCCATCATTTAATATAACTTTATTGAAAATTAATCTGCAGAGAATTGAGGGGAATGGACTAGAGAGAACTAATTGTATGTTTAAATAATTATGTAGCAGCATTATTGGACCTTGTTCTGCTTCTGTCTAGAGAGAATTGACCATAAAGTCTTGTTGTGAGGTGAAGATGGAAATAATAAAAGGGTTTTTGTAAAAGTGAGTCTAGTTTTGTAGCGGAATCAATGCATTGAACAGTATATTCTTTATACCTATATAGAAATGTGATATGTCATTATTATTATATACTGCATATTGTATAAACGTTGATTTTTGCTTGCCTAACTACTTGCAAAACTATTGATGTGGGCCTGGCAATCATTTTCTAAGACTGCTAAATAGGGGGGTTTGCTATTATATCCAACCAGTGAGGCACAGATTTGGTTTAAGATATGTCTACTAATATTCCAATATACTGTTTTATATATATATATATATATATATATATATATATATATATACTTACAGTGTGAAAGGCTACTTTCACACTGAGGCATGCGGGCGCTGGCGGTACAGCGGCGCTAGGTATAGCGCCGCTTTACCATCATTTTAGCGGCGCTAGCGGGCGGTTTTAACCCCCCGCTAGTGGGCGAAAAAGGGTTAAAACTGCCCGCAAAGCGCCGCAAAGCGCTGCTGCAGCGGCACTTTGCGAGCGGGTTTGCAGCGCTGCCCCATAGTTTTCAATGGGAAGGGGCGCTTTAGGAGCGGTAAATACACCGCTCCTACAGCGCTCCAAAGATGCGGCTTGCAGGACTTTTTGGACCGCTCTGCAAGCGCATCGCTCCGGTGTGAAAGCCCTCGGGGCTTTCACACTGGAGTGCATTGAGCGGCTCTTTCGGGGCGCTTTGCAGGCGCTATTTTTAGCTCTTTAGCGCCTGCAAAGCGCCTCAGTGTGAAACGAGCCTAACACTGTCACCAGACCATTTATTTCAACAAAAATGTTCCCATAAGATATATGCACAATAGAAAAAGTAATGTATGGAGAAGAGAGGCACAGATGCTGAGTCAGCACAGAGATTATTTACTTAGACACTCCCAGGAGAGTTGGCGGCTATAACGTGCAATGAAGGAGGGGGCTGTGCTAGGGAATTGGAAGTAGTCAAATGTCCTAGCAAATTTAATGGCACATTGAAAGTGAATAAAAATAATTTCTCAAAAGGACTGCAAGTAGACATTTATGCTTTATATGTCTGTGCTTTTACCTGCAATTTGTACAGTTGGCCTCGGGGATTCTCTAAATTGATTTTTTTTATTGGGGACTGAACAGAAAATTAAAGACCCTCTGTTTTACTCAGTAGATTTTGTCTCTAACGCCCCAGACCCCAAGGCAATAACAGAGATTTACCCATAAAACTGACACCCTTGACGTTGTCTTCAGGTGCAGGTTGGAGACACAACGTTCTAAGTAGAAAAGAGGGTCTGGATACCCTGCTAAACCAATTACTGGCATTAAGACTCTTATCGATCGACAAGAATAGTTTGAAGAAGATTTACAGATTCACTTAACACACGAGGTGAAGAATCAGCAATTTACCATTGTGCCTCTTGTCATTGTTATATGTTCATACCCATGATTTTATATACTGTATACATAACTATTTAGTGGAGGGACAGTCAACTGTTATAGATAAAAATAATGTGGCGCTCAAAATAGTGACGAAAATTATTAGTGACAAAAAGATAACCGTGGAAAAAAGGTAAATATGCTGAAAACAATAATATCTTATAAATTAATATAACAATAAAAATTGTGTAAAAAAAATGAGCTCAAAATGAATGTTCCAAAAGTGAATGTATCAAAAAACATTCAAAAGTTCTTGAATAAACAAGATAATGCAGCTCAAAGGTGAATCTTGTGTAGGGAAAAGTCTCTCACACTCCTCCCGGTGAAGTCAAACTGAATCTTGGGTATAAACAAAGGATTAGGTGGCACGCTTACCAGATTTGGTGGACTCGTATACTGTATAGCATAGGAGTCAAACAGGCATTCATGAGGAATAACCTCAACAGGATTCAGCATGCGAAGTTGATGATCTGCAAATGGGCCACTTCTGATATCGACAGATGGGATCCACCGTCAGTGATCCACATCAAAGGTGAACTTTGTGATCCATGAAGATGGGTATAAAGGCATAAAAACCACGCATGGGGGGTTATTTACTAAAGGCAAATCCACTTTGCACTACAAGTGCAAACTACAAGTGCAAAGTGCACTGGAAATTGCACTGAAAGTGCACTTGGAAGTACAGTCGCTGTAGATCCGAGGGGGACATGCAAGGAAAATAAAAAACAGCATTTTAGCTTTCACATGATTGGATGATAAAATCAGCAGAGCTTCCCCTTATTTAAGATCTTCCCCTCAGATCTACAGCAACTGCACTTTCAGTGCAATTTCAAGTGCACTTTGAACTTGTAGTTTGCACTTGTAGTGCAAAGTGGATTTGCCTTTAGTAAATAACCCCCATAGTGTAACACTGTATAGTGGGTTTATGATAAAAACATCAAATCGACAATCCAAAAAAGTTCCATAAAGACTAGTAAAATACAGTTGTAAAAGAGCAATGTACAGTAGCTTCAAGAGCGACCCAATGCGTTTTGTCCCATTTGGACCTCACGCCCCAGCTTCACCTTTGAGCTGCGCTATCTTGTTTATTAAAGAACTTTTGAATGTTTTTTGATTCATTTACTTTTGGAACATTCATTTTGAGCTCATTTGTTTTTACACAATATATATTTTTATATTCATTTATAAGATATTATTGTTTTCAGCATATTTACCTTTTTCCCACAGTTAACTTTTTTATCACTATTTTGAGCGCCACATTATTTTTATTTTTATCTGTATTTACACTATATGTCTAGTGAAATGTTGGCAGTCTACTAGATTTATGCACAATTTTTCTATATTTATAGTCATCTGTTATAAACATGGCAATAATGGAATACATTTTGTAAAACTATGGCCATTATTTAACATGGCAGAAAATAGAATTAAATGTGTTAATACCAAATCAGCCAATGAGCAATTACCCTGACTGTTCTAAAACCCAACCAGTTGCTATGGCTCGCACTTTATACTGCCTTAGTGAATAACTCTGTATGTGTATCTGTAATTGTGCTTTATCCATTACTAATGTTGGTGATCTGCATTCAAGAAGACATTTATTCATTCTCTCAAATTGGAGAAACAGGAAAAAATCAGATACAGTGAAAATGGAAATATTCTTTTTTATTAAAAGGGTCTTAACCATTGTTCAAAATCTGTATATGCTGCATTGTATTAAAGGATGTTTCTAATCTTGTCTTTGAACCACCATCAGAATATTGAAAATTCTGCCTTGCAAACAGTTGAATCACACTGGTGTTTTATTATATATATTTTTTATATTGTATGGCTATTATTGCATGTTGTGCATCATTCTGAATGGCATATATGCATACAAATACACTCACTGGCCACTTTATTAGGTACACCTTGCTAGAACCAGGTTGAACCCATTTTGCCTTCAGAACTGCCTTAATTCTTCTTGGCATAGATTCAACAAGGTGTTGTAAATATTCCTCAGAGATTTTAGTCCATATTGACATGATAGCATCACCCAGTTGCTGCATATTTGTCGGATCTCCCATTCCACCCCATCCCAAAGGTGTTCTATTGGATTGAGATCTGGTGACTGTGGAGGTCATTGGAGTACAGTGAACTCATTGCCATGTTCAAGAAACCAGTGGTGAGATGATTTCAGCTTTGTGACATGTTGCATTATCCTGCTGGAAGTAGCAATCAGAAGATGGGTACACTGTAGTCATAAAGGGATGAACATGGTCAGCAACAATACTCAGGTAGGCCGTGGTGTTTATACAATGCTCATTTGGTACTAAAGAGCTTAAAGTGTGCCAAGGAAATATCACACACACCATTACACCATCACCACAACTAGCCCGAACCATTGATACAAGCCAAGATGGATCCATGCTTTCATGTTGTTTGTGCCAAATTCTGACCCTTCCAATCTTCTATTGTCCAATTTTGGTGTTCTTAGCTGACAGGAGTGGCACCCGGTGTGGTCTTCTGCTGCTATTTGCTTTAGGCTACACATCCAATTCACATGACAGAAGATTATGAGCGGCTCTCAATGGAGCCGGTTCACACATCTCCGGAGTGGCTGCAAAGCAAACTGCAGCAAATTGCACAGGGGTCTTGTGCCTGATTCGTCCCTGAAACAGAGAACAGGGACCCTTGTCATCAGGCACATTCATTTCAAGTGTGAACCCAGCCCCAAAGTTTGATGTGTTGTACGTTCAGAGATGGTTCTGCATACCTTGGTTGTAATGAGTGGTTATTTGAGTTATTGTTGCCTTTCTATCATCTTGAACGAGTCTGCCCATTCTCCTCTGACATCAACAAGGCATTTCTGCCCACACAACTTCCGCTCACTGGATATTTTCTCTTATTCAGACCATTCTCTGTAAACCCTAGAGATGTTTGTGCATTAAAATCCCAGTGGATCAACAGTTTTTTTAATACTCAGGCCAGCCCATCTGGCACCAACAACCATGCCACGTTCAAACACACTTAAATCCCCTTTCTTCCCTAATCTGATGCTCAGTTTGAACTTGTTGTCTTCACTACATCTAGATGTCTAAATGCATTGAGTTGCTGCCATGTGATTGGCTGATTAGCAGTTTGTGTTACCAAGCAATTGAACAGGTGTACCTAATAAAGTGGCCGGTGAGTGTATATTGTCATTGGCATAAATACTAAACCTGGATGCAAATACTAATCAGTGATATACATTTACAGTCCAAATCTGTCTAATGTATTACAAAAGTTGATACTTTATAATAATATGTGCAAGTTCAGTCAATTATCATTATACCCATAATTGTTGGACTAGGAGAGTTACTAAACAGCAGCATCTGTGTGAGCCATCAAGATCATGATGGCTTACACAGATGCTGATGGCAAGTAACTCTCCTAGTCCAGCAATTAACGTTCTTACATAGATGCACACAGGAAAGCCCTATTTTGGGTCCATTCCGGTCTCTTATTTTAACTTGAGCCCCAATGAAGATCATTTTCTGGCCCCTAAATGTATTGGCTTTTTTTTAGTGCAAACTAATACATTAGTTTGAACACGTTTATCCTTTTTTTTCCAGTGGTGCATGTTTTTTTTTCCTTGTGTAACCTAAAAAGTACCTACTGGGGCCAGTGAGCCCCCTGAATGTTTTTTTTCCTTTCACTACTTTGTATGAAAGAGTCCCAGCACCTCTTTTATGTTTTTTTTTTTTTTTTTTCATAAATCCGACAAGGGCAACTTCACTGTATTCCAACAATAACAAGATTGGTTCAATTGGGCATAAAACTGTGTTTTTAATTTTTTATGACTTTCAGTAGTGTGACACATTTCAGTGTTGAAATCTCAATTGGGCATAAAACAGTTTTTTACATTTTTTATGACTTTCAGTAGTGTGGCACATTTCAGTGTTGAAATCTCCTAGCTTTATAGATGCTGCTGTATAGAGCTGGGAATTATAATAAAAAGTACTAAAATTGTTGATTTTTCCCTTCTGTTTATTGTTTAATGCAAGAATTCAACACAATTTCAGCTTGTGTTCTAGAGTACCTTTTATTCTGCATGCTATTTGCAAGCACATGTACATGGAAGCCGACAACAATGTACCTGGTTGTTTTCTAAATAGTGCAGCGCTGTGTCTCATTAAATAACGTGCATACAAAATTTATATTACGCATGGTCAAAAAAATATTTTAAATGAAAAAATGAAAAAGTCAAAAAATTAGAAAAAACAGTTCATCTGTGTCAATGTTTCCAAAACAATCACCGCTATGTGTGTTTGTCCTCAAAAGGACCAATATCCAGTGCACACCTCCACCAGCTAAAGTGCCTGCTCACCTCAAAGATGAATGTAAAAGCATAGACAAGTAACTCCTCATGTCCACCACAATGGATCTACTTTTACTCTCCAATGGTAATCCTACAGTCTCCAGACTGCTCCTCTGTGTGGGTAATCAGCGTTTGTATTGCCGTCAGACAAACCTTCCTTCACTTTCTCATAAGTGCTCAATCACGCTATTACTTCCGTAGGTTATAGACATGAAACAACAAACACAAGTGCCATAGTGTACTCTGCATGTTTATTAAAAGCCCCCAAAACAAATCCACTTACAAGATAAAAACTTTAAAACTCAAATAATCACTTAATTCACTGCAAATCTACACTCACAATGCTTCACAGATTCAGCTCCTCCCCTCTAAACGCGTGTCGGCATCTCATTGGCCTTCATCAGGTGGAGGTGAAGCATTGACACAGATGAACTGTTTTTTTCTAATTTTTTGACATTTTCATTTTTTAATTTAAAATATTTTTTTGAGAAGGGGGCAGGAGGCGGAGCCTAGCGGAGCAGACATGCATTGTTAGAGCTCCACACCGCTGAGGAGAGAAGAGAAGGACAAAGTGGAGCCTGCAGACTCAAAAGGTATCCATTTGAACCTTTTTGCCCCTGGGAACAAACTGTGAAAGTTTGGGCAGGAAATATGGTACTGGGAGGAAACCGTGGCAGAAATAAAAATCACCTCACAAAGAGCTCACAGGTACTCACTGCAGCTGAAGCAGCTCCAGTCACCTCACAAGATACAGCATCAGGGCGCTCTCACAGACAGAAAATGTCACAGCCAGACTCTCCATTTGAATCAGATACAGAACAAATCCTCTCACAAACTTCTACACAAGCCTCCTCAGTATCCCCAGTAATATTATTACAATTTGAAAAGATGCTTCATAAGGCTTTAAAACAAACCTCACACCAAATAACAAAAAGCCTAACCAAAGAAATAAGAGAGCTGGGAAACCGCACCGCAGCCTTAGAAATAAAAATGGATGAAATTGAAATTACAACCCAAGAAAATATAACAGAATTGGAACAATTAAAAGAAGAGAATTTAATACTTCAAACTAAGCTCGAAGATTACGAAAATAGAGCCAGACGTTCAAACTTGCGCATAAGGGGAATACCTGAAACTGTGACAGACCTGCAATCTACTATTACTGCTCTATTACAAGAACTAAAGCCAGATATCCCTATTGAACGTTTAGAACTGGACAGAGTACACAGAGCCCTCACAGCCAAAAAGAAAGATGGACCCCCACGTGATATAATCACAAAATTTCATTATTACAGAACGAAAGAACAAATACTAATTGCTGCAAGAGAAAAAAAGGAACTTAATTTTCAAGGACACAATTATCAAATTTTTGCTGACCTATCCCAACTTACTATTACTAAAAGACGATCCATGAAACCCCATCTAATGGAACTGCAACGCCACAACATTATGTATCAATGGGGCTTCCCCTTTTCAGTCAGATTTAACTACCAAGGTACAATTTACAGAAGCAGATCAGCAGATGAACTACAACAAACGCTTTTAAAATTAAATCTGACAGAACCCACAAGCAGCAACACTTCCACACGCAGAAGAATGGCATCATCTTCACCTTCAGGCAGCACCCAGAAAATTTCAGAACAAAATGGGAATCATCATTCTCACAAAAGAGGCCGTTATGCCACATCATCCATGGACCAAGAAGATTCAATGGACTGACATCCTAATTCCTGATATCTCTTCATTTATTATACTAAGAGATGGTTCTCTATAAAAAACCTGTATTTATAACTGAATGTAACTGCATTCTGATAGTCACACACTGTGTGGGATCATGTTACATTCCAGTTATATTTCTTATTACTTCTGATTCATATAGCCTTAGAATATATAAGTGAAATAAGGAAATACTTGTTCAGTTATATATTATCAGGTAATAATAATAGATTTATTACTTTTTAGGACAAATATGTTCAATAATCCAGAAGTAATGGAAGCTTTTTCTTTCTTTTCTTAAAACAAATATATTATTACCTAACTAGTTCCTAGAATTATGTTTTTGTTTATTCTAATCTGAAGCAATACAACCTCAATTTTATGAGTTAACATATCTAAACAGTTACATATGAATAAAATATGTAATTGTTTACTCTAAAAGGGTTAAAATCCCAAAATAATTCAAACTATCTTCATCAATACCAAAGTTATTAACAGTACCTTTCTAACTGAATTATTTAGCCTAGGGCAAGACTAACCATATACAACCACCCTGGAATAAATAATTTCAACAAAAACTATATTCTGCACTCCAATTAATGAAACATCATTTTGATGTCTTTTGACATAGCACTTCTCTCCTGTAAGCGGAAGATCCGTGTACCCCCATTAGCCCTCCTCATTCTCCCAACCATATTATGTGGGAGTGTGACGAAGGCACTTATTCCCCTGAGAGAGATATTTATTCTCTTTCACGGGTAAATTGTGATTACTTGCAAAAAATAATTTATACAATGTATCATCTAATCTCATATGTTTTTTGTTTACTCTTTACTCCAGAATTCACTGGTTTCTTTTCTATCTATTCATCTCTTCAGTCCACACAGGTTGATCTGCGCAGTCAGCTCTGCATAACAAAAAGTAAGTCAAAACTATTTGATCTATTGCCATGGCACCACTGAATATACTTTCCCTGAATGTTCAGGGAATAAATGTCCCTCAAAAAAGGACCAAAGCCTTCCATACTTTCCATAACAAGAAGGCTCACATAGTATGCCTCCAAGAAACACACTTCACCAAAGATTCTACTCCAAAATATATTTCTCCTTTTTATCAACAAATTTACACGGCTTCTGCCTGTACCAAGCAAAGGGGAACTCTAATTGCATTTCACCGATCCACACCATTCACCTTATCATCAGAAATTAAAGACCCAGAAGGTAGATACCTGATACTCATGGGTTATATAATGGATACAGCAATCACGGTGATTTCCTACTACGCTCCTAACAAACAACCTACACCATTCCTCTCACATATATTACAAGTGATTAATACACACAAAATAGGAACAGTGATAATGTGTGGGGATTCGAACCAGGTCCTCCTCCCATTTCTAGATAAATCACCTTTTACACCATCCAAAATAACCTCTAGATTACCTTTTTCTCAACTTCTTTCCAAATACAATCTGGTAGATTCATGGAGAGAAAGTAACCCAATGAAAAAGAAATTCACTTATTTCTCGCACCCTCATCAAACCTTCACCAGAATAGATCATATTTTTCTAACAATAGGAATGATACCAGAAATTATTGCATCAGATATAATTCCGATTCCGTGGTCTGACCATAATGCAGTATACACTACTATAGCCTCAGCCATACCAAAAGCGCATGACCCAACGTGGTACTTACCGGACATAATGCTCAAACACCCACTACATCAGATGGCCATTGAACAAGCTTTAAAGGAATACATATCAATTAATAATACAACAGACATCTCCCCAATAACACTGTGGGAAGCTCATAAGCCTGTCTTGCGTGGTACAATACAAAGACAAATGGCACTATTTAAACGGGAACGCAAAAATCTAGCAAAAAAACTAGAACTCAATTTTAATGCAGCCTACATATCATTTCAAGATAATCCATCTCAGAGTACAAAATCTCATCTAGAAAAATCTAGATTGGAATACGATCTATTTCTCACTGAGTCAGTTGATAAATCCCTCAAACGCTCCAAACACAATTTCTACATGAATACAAACAAACCAGGTACATATTTGGGTCGGGCATTAAATTCAACTAACAAATCTTTCAAACCAATACGTTTGAAATTATCAAAAAATGTTTACACTTGTAATCCAGTTAAAATAGTCCATAAATTTCACTCACATCTCGCAACTTTATACAAGACAAACAATGAATTTAATCCTACAGAGGCTGAATCCTTCTTCTCAAAAATAACCTTACCTGAGTTATCTCAGAATCAAAAAAGCAGTTTGGATGAGCCTATAACTATAGATGAAGTTGCTAACGCCATAAAAGACCTAAAACTTAACAAAAGACCAGGCCCAGACGGCTACTCGGCTTTATACTATAAAACATTCTCAGAAATACTCTCTCCCATTCTCACTAAAACTTTTAACAAACTTCTAGATGGACATTCTTTTCGGCAAGAAACACTAATGGCAATTGTTTGTATGATCCCAAAACCCCTTTCTGATGATACTTCCTGTGTAAATTATCGGCCTATCTCTCTGTTAAACCTCGATATTAAATTATTAGCAAAAATAATAGCAAAACGCCTCAATAGCATTATAGGAAAATTAATACATAGAGATCAAGTAGGCTTCATGCCAAATAGACAGGCAGGCGATAATATACGCAGGGCAGTGTTATTGGCACATATTGCTAAAAAACGGAAAATCCCTTTATGTTTTCTATCTCTCGATATTAAGAGGGCATTTGACACAGTATCCTGGCAATATATGCAATATTCATTACAAAAATGGGGTTTTGGACCCCACTTTTTAACATGGATCAAAACATTATATAATAAACCCAAAGCCTATATAAAATATGCTGGATACAAATCTGAAGCCTTTAATATCGAAAGAGGTACGCGACAGGGTTGCCCATTATCTCCCTTATTATTTGCCCTTATACTCGAACCCATGGCCCAATACATCAGAACAAACCAAACTATAACTGGCATTGAAGTAGGAGGTATTACACACAAATTATGTATATTTGCAGACGATATATTACTTTTTCTATCATCACCACAGGTCTCTGGTCCTAACTTAATACCAGCTCTTGATGGATTTGCAGCCCTATCCGGCCTTATGATTAATCCTAAGAAATGCCTAGTGCTTAATATTTCACTCACAAACATGGAATTGATCCCGGCTAGGGCTGCACTCCCATTCACATGGGCAGAAAAATCAATCCCATATCTTGGAATTCATTTAACAGCATCTCATTCTGACTTATTCTCAACCAATTATCCTCCTGTATTAAGACAGATCACAAATCTAATAAAACAATGGTCGCAACTTCCTTTATCCTGGATGGGGAAGATTAATGCAATCAAAATGACTATTCTACCCAAATTGCTTTATCTATTCAGAGTCCTCCCTATTCCAATTCCTTCCTATTTTTTGAGAATAGTACAAAAAAGAGCAACTTCGTTTATATGGGGCTCTTCTAAACCACGTATACCTATACACACACTACATCTTCCCAAAAATAAAGGAGGCCTGGGGTACCCTAATTTTACTAACTACTACAGAGCAGCACATTTGGCCAGTCTGTCCAAATACCATGCAAAACAGGAAATCCCATTATGGGTATTTATAGAGGCTTCAGAAAATGACCCTCTATTAATATCAAATTTATTATGGCTTGATCCTAAAGACCGCTTTAAAATTCATAATCCCATAACTAAACACTTCTTATCTCTCTGGGATAAACTAAAAACCAAATATCAGTTACAATCTCCACACAATCCTCTCCTTTCTTTTATCAGAAATCCGGCCTTTTATCCGGCATGGATCTACCCAAATTCTTTTAAAGCTTGGACAACATCAGGCATTCAGACACTAAATGACTTCATAGCATCTAAATCATTCCTTTCATTCCCATCGCTTAGAGAAAAATATGATCTACCAAACTCTGAGATATTTAGATATCTCCAAATCAAAAATTTCTATACACCATTCCTAAAGGGGGATACACCATTATCCCAATTATCCATTTTTGAATCAATCTGTACAAAAGATCCATTTGCTAAAGGTACAATTTCATCACTTTATAATCAATTATATGGAGTAGCAAATCTTAATAGACCTTCTTACGTTCAGAAGTGGGAGGAGGACCTGGGACGAACTTTAGAAGACACGGACTGGTCTAACATATGGCTCACATCTAAGTCATCTTCACCCAACATCTTAGCACTGGAGACAAATTATAAAGTCCTAACTCGCTGGTACCTTGTACCCGCTAGAGTGGCAAAATATTCACCTAATACCTCAGCTCTTTGTTTTCGAGGATGCCCAGAAATAGGCACATATTTACACATATGGTGGACGTGCCCAGTAATCCAAACCTTCTGGAAGGAAGTCTTCGTGATTGCATCTAAAATATTTAAAAAAATAATACAACCAGATCCATATTTAACTTTACTTAATCTAAAACCGGAATGGTTAACACTCTCTCAATTCAAACTAATGATCCAACTAATAACGGCTGCAAAACAAACAGTGGCCAAGGCATGGAAATCTCCTACATTGGTACTAGCAGAAACAATTCACAGAATGAATAATACAATGTCCCATGCTAAGATGGTAGCCATCGATCAAAATCAAATTCCAAAATTTGAAAAACTTTGGCATCCTTGGATAAAACAACAGTTCCTGTCAAACTTCAATGACTCTGTCCTGTTGCCATGGTAACAGATTAAATGACTTACAGAGACACCCATTCTAAGGCTTCAAAGAGAACTAAAAAGAATAATAAACTGACGAGCGGGACAACCTTGTGGACCATACCTCTACCTTTCAACCCTTTTTCTTCTTTCTCTTTCCTTTTCTCCACCTTACGATTAAAGCTCATTATCAGAATTTATTTGACCTATATACACTCTACTTGTAAACAATATGTATAGTAGGTATAAATCATTTAAATACCTACAAAAGTAACTAAGGAAATTATATATATCTTTCATTTAGGTTTACGTGAACCCAATGTTTAATATTTGAAATTTCATGATATTTACCTATATAAACCCTACTGTAAAACAATGAGCTTACTTTATAGATCCTTGTAAACTTACTTTATGTATCTTTATAACATTGTATACTCAATAAACTTCTTTTGACAAGGAAAATATTTTTTTGATCATGAAATGTTTAATATAAATTTTGTATGCACATTATTTAATGAGACACAGCGCTGCACTGTTTAGAAAACAATATTGAATTTGGTGAGGTGCATCACTGTAAGTGTTCAGCAGCTGTGCAGTCACATATATTGGTGATTTTACACATTTACCCTTTTATAGGAGGAAGTCATTTATTTTGGCGCTGATTGTTTTTTTCACAATGTACCTGGTTGCTTGACATCTTGAAGGAACAAAGATTTTTTTACCCAAAGCTAAGATCTCCAGAGTAGCTGTGAAATCATTAGAACAGGCACAGAAATCATATCACTACACAGATGCTTTATTTCTCTAGAGTAAATAGATCTACAGTTTTATCTATGAACACTTGAAGATGAAACCTGCTCTCCTAACTTTAAAATACAGGGCATGCTGCTGGCACAAGATCTTAGAGCAATAAAGCAGATATTCAATAGTGCTGGGAAGGCGAGTATTTCAGAGAGATAATTGAATGCATTACTCACATCTTTAGATAGATGCAGGAACACATAATATCATTTATAAGCTATTGCTTGTTTTCACTGCTCTTGGACCCCAGGGACTTGTGGTCACATAACAAGACAGTGGTTTAACTGAGCTACAGTCTTTATATTTTTTTTTTTTTTCATCTTGTCATTTCCAGTTTATAGACACCCTGTCAGTCGCATCAACTCCTGAAGAAGTTAATCATATTTCATGAAACGTGTTGAGAGAGATTTATGGTGCATCTTATCCATCTGTTTATTCTGCAATCTTATTTTGTAGTGAAAGATTTCGCCTTATGTATGAATTGATCAGATCCGTAAATTAGACCATATTTCAGTAAATCAGTGTTTTGTGTAAAAAGGTTATTAATATGCTTATTCATGAATGTAATAAAATAATGATTTTTATATTTTATATGTATGTTGATACACCTCCAGAAACTCAAATGGGCACTTATTTTTAATTTTCATTGGTTTAACTGAGGTTTTCCTTGCCATACAGCGTTCCATATTAAAAGTATATTTTATCACAATTATCACATAGTATCCATTTACAATATATTGCAGCAATGGTGTTTTCTGGTTGCTTTTCCTAGGTCTCCTGTTTTTGTTGTTGCAGGCTTTTGTCGAGCATTGTTTTAGTTTTTTTTGGCTTCTAATTTTTCAAAGTTTTGTGGACGTATGTTTAACCATTTGCTGACCAGCTGCCGTAATTATATTGCGGCAGGTCAGCTAGTTCCCGCAAATCCCCATAGGTGTATGTCTGCTCCTTCAAGAGCTATAGCAAGCGCGTGCGTACTGCACGGCGGGGGAGCCGATGCACGTGCATAGTGATTGCAATGTCCGCTGGCCACCCGCGATCACTCCACAGATATCCAGAACGGGGATCTGTCAATGTTAAAAAAAAGATCCATGTTCTGACAGGGGAGTAGAGAGAGATCTGCTGTTCCTAGTGATCTAGAACAGTGATCTCTCTCCTCCTCCAGTCAGTCCCCTCCCTCCAAAGTTAGAAACACCTCCCAGGGAACACATTTAACCCCATAGGTGTGCGCAGCCTATTGCATTAGGGTGTGCACTCCAAAGTTTAAACACACGATACAGATCACTCACTGTATTCATGCAGAAAGGGAAGGGGCCATTAATTACATATTTACAGGCCTCTTCCCCCATTTCATCCTAAAACATTTTCCTGTGTTTGCCCGCAGCAGCAGCTGGTGGGAGAGAAGAGGAGAGAAGCCGGCAGCACCGCGGGGGGGGGAGGCAGGGCAGTAGGGGGAGTCTGTGCTGCCCGGGGTGATTAGGGTGTGCCCAGGCACACCTGGCACACCCTGTGCGCACGCCTATGTTTAACCCCTTGATCACCACTAGTGTTAACCCCTTCCCTACCAGTGTCATTTATACAGTAATCATTTTTATAGCACTGATCGCTGTATAAATCTCACTGGTCCAAAAAAAGTGTCAAAAGTGTTCGATTTATCTGCCGCAATATCGCAATCCCGCTAAAAATCGCTGATCACCACCATTAGTAGTAAAAAAAAAAAAATTATAATAAAAATGCCATAAATCTATCCCTTATTTTGTAGACGCTATAACTTTTGCGCAAACAAACCAATCAATATACGCTTATTGCAATTTTTCTACCAAAAATATGGAGAAGAATACATATTGGCCTAAACTAATGAAGACATTTTTTTTTTGGATATTTATTATAGCTAAAAATAAAAAATATATTTTTTTTTTTTCGAAATTGTGAGTATTTTTTTGTTTATAGCGCAAAAAATAAAAACCGTAGAGGTGATCAAATACCACCAAAAGAAAGTTCTATTTGTGGGAAAAAAGGACATCATTTTTGTTTGGGTACAGCATCATACGATCACTCATTTGTCAGTTAAAGCACCGCAGTGCTGTATTGCAAAAAATGGCCTGGTCATTAAGGGAGAAAATCTTCCGGTCCTTCAGTGGTTAAACTAAAATGCTTTTGCTTGGTTCGCCTGAATAATGTTCTACAAGTGTGCATGGTCTGAGAATAGATATGCATGACATTACTCTTTACGGCTTTTGGACAACATTTTTCTCAAGCCTTTTTCTGTCTGCCTCTTTTTGTAATCACTGAGTCCCATTGAAATACTGGAATAAACTCGAAACTAATCGGTGGCTGTTGAAAAATAATGCCAACTCCTAGTATGAACATGTTGATATGGCGCTGGATGATTGATTTTATGTAGATGTATTCTTCAACCGCTGTAAAATAATCTGTTTTGCCAAGTAAAGTTGTTTCTATTTACTGAGTTCTGCTCGTGTCCAGGATGCCCTTGATACTCAACCATTACCAAAGATGTTGTGACAGCCTAAGCCCCAATTAAAAAGTATGCAAACCCTAACAATGAACTTTATTTTAGTCTGTTAAATAGACCACTGGAAAAAGTTTGTTATATCTATTTGATAAGTGCAAAAAAATCCCTGTTGCTTTCTTTGGAAAGTCAGAGCTGTCCTGTGTCTGGTGCTCTCTGCCTGTGTTATTTCAAAGAGACTATTTAATCACTTGGAAGGTTTACCCCCCCTAATAACCAGGCCATTTTTTGTGATATGGTGCTGCGTTACTTTAACTAACAATTGTGCAGTTGTACGACCCTTTACATAAATAAAATGTCCTTTTTTTTCCCCCACAAAAAAAGCATTCTTTTGGAGGTATTTGATCACCTCTGTGTTTTTTATTTTTTGCACTACAAACAAAAAAAGACTGACAATTTAGAAATATATATATATATATATATATATATATATATATATATATATATATATATATATATATATATATGTGTATATATATATATATATTTCTTACTTTCTGCTATAAAAAAATCCAATAAAAAGATGGAAAAATCACATTTATCAATTAAAATCCCAATAAGCGTATATTGATTGGTTTGTGCAAAAGTTTTAGCATCTGCAAACTATGGGATAGATTTATGGGAATTTTTATTTATTTATTTATTTATTTTTACTAGTAATGACGTCGATCAGCAACTTATTGCGGGACTGCGACATTGCGCTGGACAAATTGGACACTAAGTGACACTTTTTTGGGGACCAGTGACACTAATACTGTGACCCGTGCTAAAAATATGCACTGTCTCTGTACTGACACTGACAGGGAAGGTGTTAACATCATGGGCAATCAAAAGGTTAAATGTGTTCCTAGAGAGTGATTACTAACTGTAGGGGGGGTGCTTGTACTGTGAGAAGGCAGGGATCCGTGTTCCTGCTTAGCAGAAACACAGGATCACTACCTCCCCTTCTCACAGAACAGTGATCTGCCTTGTGTACTTAGGCAGACCGCCGTTCTGCCTCTCTCGGGAACGATTGGTGAGTCCTGTTGGACATCAGGTAGGTTGGACCCGCTGATTGGCACCCGCTTTGTCCAATCACAGAGGGAGCGGTTCTCCGGTGGCGTGCGTGTGTGCCCCAGACGTGCAGAAACACGTAAAGGTCTGTGATTCTGCACAGGAGAGCCGCCTTGCCGCCGTATATTTATATATATATATATTTTTTACGGTTGGCAAGCAGTTAACCTTCCAGTTTTTTCTTAGAACTACAGAATGATTAGCCTTAAGATGTTGCAGAGATCTGAGAGTGAGTAGTTTAACAAAAAACAATAGGCACGGTTGACACTACTCAGTCAAAAAACATGCTGTTGTCAGTCAGAACTAAACCCTCTTATCTTTTACAGCCAAAGATGGTGCTATCTTAATCTCTTTTTAGAATTGCAGTTACCATGGGGCTGCACGTGGGATCAGCTATGACCAGGGCTTTTTCTCAACCACGACCCCCCAAAGCCCCCTCCCCTTCACACACACACCCTCCAAACCTCATCAATTAGTGGCTGTGGTCAAATTTCACTAACAGTGGGAGGGTCTCAAGAGGCATTAAATACCAGGAGTGCATTCCGTACAAAGTGCAGAGTTTGGAGGGGGGGTTAACACAGAGAGAACAGAGTTTGGGGTGCGCTATGTACAGAGTGCAGAGTTCAGCCTTCTTCCAAAGCCGCTTACCTTTGCATCCCCCATCCATATTTCACTTTCACCCTTCTTCGGCTCTAACTTCTCCATTCAACCCTCCCCCCCCCCCTTTCTTCCACTGCCTCCATCTTCTCCCCCGCTCCTTAAAAGCTCCTCCATTGTCCACATGTCTTACTTTTGTTGCTGTATTAAACTGAAGCACCCAGCCAGCTCTAGTCTCTGCCTCTCTCACTCATGGAGATCATCTGGGGGGGGGAGTGTCGGCATCTGCACTGCACCCCAGGCACCTGCATCTCCCTTGTACCCATCCTGCACTCAGTGGGAGCCGCTCAGGAGATCAGATCTGTGGGAGCTGCTGGGAGACAAGCTGTCACTTATAAACACAGAAGCCGGAATTCTGTGTTTACAATTGTTAGTGGAAGGCAGGGAGCAGAGGGCCAGAGGTGGTGGAACTGAGTTCCACCAAGTTCCAACTGAAAAAATTCTCTGACTATGACACAAGACATTTGAGGGCTTGAAATTTTAGCGGAGAGCTGACATAAGCGCATTGGCAACTGTGACCCTTAAAGTGGAACTTCACTCTCTTTTAAACTTTTTTTTTGCATTTCTTCAGTTACTTCCTTGTTTCTAGGCCTAGGAAAATAATGCTGTACATCCCAGGAGTCTTCAGGAGGGGAGGAGGGGTTTTCTCAGCTAAGCACACCATCCTGCCTGAATGCCTGAGCTAAGGGCAGAAGGATTCCATTAAGTAAATGCTACATGAATCATCTGCTCTTACTCAAGATGGCCATAGCCAGACATGCTATGGGTGTTTTTTAAAGTGATTTCTCAAAAAAATAATGCATGGAGACATAGATGGATGGGGGAGTTTGCTTTGAATATTAAACGTGAACTAAATAGCATTTTTGGTTTGCAGTGCTCAGATGCTGTGTAGTTCCACTTTAACCCTGGAGGCATGCCTTAAATCTAACTGTTTTTGGAAATAGTTACGTTAGTGGGTTTAGGTTCTCTTGAAGAGCTGAGTGCATTTCTGCCAGATCAACAGCTATTTTTTTGTACTTGCAGGGTCTTTAGAGGGATAAAACACAAGGTATATGCATCAATTGCAGAGGTATACTGCACATGTATATTTTGTTATTTGGCATTTACATACTGTATGCGTAAATACTTCTGGGCCTGTTAGCCTGTACACCCATTACTCTCATGGCAATTCTGCAGTAGATATGTGTAGCTTCATGAGTCATAGCACAACATTTTGTCCTGAATGTTTTGTGGTCAAATCATTCATTAGCCAACCAGACACTCTTATCTCATATGTAAGTATAACTTACTGCAACTAAGTGCCACTAGGCAAGAAGAACCATATACAGTGGGGAAAATAATTATTTGATCCCCTGCAAATTTTGTAATTTTGCCTACTTACAAAGAAATGAAGAGTCTATAATTTGTATCATAGGTGTATCTTAAATGATAGAGATAGAATATCAACCAAGATTTCAGGAAAACCACAGGATTCACATATTATTAATTGAGCTGAAGTTCTGTGAGTAAAATAAGCATTTGATCCCCTACCAACCAACAATAATTCTGCCTCCCACAGACTGGCTACAGTATGTGCTCATACAGTACACAGATTAGCCCTATCAATTTAAGAAAATGCTCCTAGCAACAACGCATTATGTGTATAAAAGACACCTGTCCACGGAATCTCTTTCTTCCATTTAAACCTCACCATTATCGGCAAGATCAAAGAACTGTCAAAGGACGCCAAGGACAAGATTGTAGACCTGCACAAGGCTGGAATGGGCTACAAGACCATCAGCAAGAAGCTTGGTGAGAAGGAGACAACTGTTGGAGCGATTATTCGCAAATGGAAGAAATACAAAAAAAACATCAATCACCATCGGTCTGGAGCTCCATGCAAGATTTTACCTCATGGGGTAAGGATTATCATGAGAAAAGTGAGGGCTCAGCCCAGAACTACACGTGAGGAGCTAGTGAATGATCTCAAGGCAGTTAGGACCACAGTCACCAAACAAACCATTGGTAACACAATACGCCAATACGGATTGTAATCCTGCAGTGCCCCCAAGGTCCCCTCCTCAAGAAGGCACATGTTCAGGCCCGTCTGAAGTTTGCCACTGAACATCTAACTGATTCAGAGAAGGATTGGGAGAAAGTGCTGTGGTCAGATGAGACCAAAATTTAACTCTTTAGCATTAATTCGCTGTTTGAAGGAAGAATAATGCTGACTATGACCCTAAGAACACCATCCCTACAGTCAAGCATGGACGTGGAAACATTACGCTTTGGGACTGTTTCTCTGCTAAAGGTGCAGGCTGACTTTGTTGCATTGAGGGGCCAATGGACAGGGCCATGTATTGTAAAATCTTGGATAAGAACATTCTTCTCTCAGCCAGAATACTAAAGATGGGTAGTGGATGGGTCTTCCAGCACGACAATGACCCAAAACATACCGCCAAGGCAACAAAGAAGTGGCTCCAGAAGAAGCACATTAAGGTCATGGAGTGGCCTAGCCAGTCTCCAGACCTTAATTCTATAGAAAACGTATGGAGGGAGCTGAAACATCGAGTTGCCAAGCGAAAGCCAAGAATCTTTAGGCTTCATGCACACTGGACGTTTTTGGACGTTGTTATAGCTGCTGTTTTTGGCTTCTGATGTTTTTTTCTACAGTCAATAAACTCTCCAGCATGCTATCCTATGTGTCCATGCACACATAGGCTGTTATCAACTGTTTTTGGCTGGGGCGTTTTTTGGCTGTAATAAAACCTCCAAAACTAGTGGGTTCTGAGAGGAGTTTTTCAGCTGTAAAAATGCTTTAAAGTCAAAAAACGCAAATAAACACTGATAAACGCTCAAAAGCATGTCTCACCAGCGTTTTTCAACGTTTTTGATCCCATTGATTAATAAAAATGCTTAAAGACGCTAACGCAAAAAAAGCTGAAAAACTCACTGCAAAGCTACAGGCGTTTTTATAACGTATTATAACGTCCAGTGTGCATGAGGCCTTAAAGTTGATGTATACTCTCACATATACCCAGTGAAGTAAACAGCCTCAGATGATACACAGAGATGAAACAAATCTTCTTACATAAGTTTTACATGAATATCTGCTGTCTTTATCTTTATATACTGTTTAGAAAGTGCATGTCCTGTTAAAATTTTCTTTTTCTGATTCACCTGTGGGTGTGAATTCTTGCCATACATTGCGAGGCACTGTGAGACAGCTGATTGGAGGAAAGGCACACACCCCCTCCCCACATTCAGAGCTTGCCTGTGAATAGTTCAGCTTTGTGCTAATCTATTTATAGCTCCCTCTCCTGTCTCAGAGAACGTGTCAGAAGTTATCAGGCTGATAACAGAAGAACGGAGAAAGCGAAAGCTACGGGACACAGTGCATTGAAGAGAGATAAGAAAACTCTGCAGATATATGAATTGGGTTTACATCCACTTTAACCACTTAAGGACCGGAAAGGATTTGCCCCCTTAATGACCAGGCCATTTTTTGCGATACGGCACTGCTTCGCTTTAACTGACAATTGCGCGGTCATACAATGTTGTACCCAAACAAAATTGATGTCCTTTTTTTTCCCACAAATAGAGCTTTCTTTTGGTGGTATTTGATCACCTCTGTGGTTTTTATTTTTTGCGCTATAAACAAAAAAAGAGCGTCAATTTTGAAAAACACAATATTTTTTACCTTTTGCTATAATAAATATCCCAAAAAAATAATTAAAAACAAATTTCTTCATCATTTTAGGCCAATATGTATTCTTCTACATGTTTTTGGTAAAAAAAAATCGCAATGAGCGTATATTGATTAGTTAGCGCAAAAGTTATAGCGTCTACAAAATAGGGGACAGATTTATGGCATTTTAATTTTTTTACTAGTAATGGCGGCGATCTGTGTTTTTTAGCGGGACTGCGACTTTGCGGCGGACAGATCGGACACTTTTGACACATTTTTGGGACCGTTGACATTTATACAGCGATCAGTGCTATAAAAATGCACTTATTACTGTGTAAATATCAGTGGCAGGGAAGGGGGTTAACACTAGGGGTGATCAAGGGGTTAAATGTGTTCCCTTGGAGGTGTTTCTAACTGTGGGGGGGATGGGACTGACGGGAGGAGGAGACAGATCGCTGTTCCTAATCACTAGGAACAGCAGATCTGTCTCTGCTCCCCTGTCAGAACGGGGATCCATCTGTTTACATTGATTCCCATTCTGGCTTTCAGTGGCGTGATCGTGGGTGGCCGGCGGACATCGCGGCTGCCGGCTGCACGCATGGGCTCCAGCATCACGCCCCCTAGAGCTCTTAAAGAGGCCAACGTACAATGATGGTGATTCGCCCAGGAGAGCCAACCTGCTGCAGTACAACTGCGGCAGCTGGTCTGCAAGCAGTTAAGGATTTAGAGAAGATCTGTAAAGAAGAGTGGACCAAAATCCCTCCTGAGATGTGTGCAAACCTTTCACATTTTGCTTCATCAGGGCACTACAAGCATTACAGATTTCCTCTGGTCTATTACAAACAGGAGGACCACTGAGAGCACATCGTTAACAGCCAGATGTCCCTGTATGAACCACCTGGTGCTAATTAACCCATGGATGCCAGGTCCATATGGGTCAAGCCGGTAGGAGAACTGGACCGTGTTAGAGGAAAATGATGATCTTATAGTTAATATGAATGACTGTATCAAAGTCCTCTAGAGTGAAGCAGCGGTGTGAGAGTGATGACACCGCTGCAGAGTAAAGATGCGTCTGGTAATCAACTACAAGAAACGTCTCTATCATTTAAAATACACCCATGATAAAAATTATAGACCCTTCATTTCTTTGTAAGTGGGCAAACTTACAAAATAAGCAGGGGATTAAATAATTATTTTCCCCACTGTAAATGTACAGTGTATAAAAACAAAGTTAGAGAGGAACTTCCAGTGTCCCTGCCTTTTCCTATCATATAAAATGGTTAATGGGTAGGGGTCCCCCTGAAACAGCACTGGTAATATAATGTATCATTTAAGTTGACTTTTGTCAAGCTCTCATTTCTCTATTTATAGTTAAGCTTTTGATGCAATTGCACTGAATGACCACATTCCAAGAAAAGTATAATGTCATTACATTTTCCAATAAACTACATGAAGAATAGATGAATAATTGAATTGCAGGTTATATCTGTAGCTGACCTCCATTGATATATTCCAGTTCAACATTCAGGTTAGGGCTGCAAAATATCCTTCAGTGAAAGTATGTATCATCTACAACCTCAGCAGAATTGTCTTTTTTTTCTACTTCTTTCAGTAGGAGTGTTAAACTCTGTCTACGCTGATTAATATGTCCTTCAGCAAGATGATCAAGCTAGACTACTGTACAAGCTGATAATGACACAGAGTCACTTAACACATGGAGCATGTCATCTGATAAACTCAGCTTAGAGGATGGAAAATGGGTTTTATGTATTGAGCTATCATTACATGTAACCACCTGCAGCTTGAAAGTACAACATCACTAAATGACTACCAGATAGTTCTATAAAATACCATATCTATTCATGCATGCAGCTTTGATCTATAGTTATGCAATAAGACATGCTTATTCAGTAAGATAATGAAACGAATAAGGATGATGTGCTAAGCATAAGGAGAGTAGTCAATAATATTTCATTTTAAGGGTTAATCATGAGAAAAGATGACTGTAGATGAATGCACTTTGCAAGCAGAATTGCCTTTTACATTGGCTTACTGGCCAGACTGGTTGAATGCAAATAACCCTAAAGCCACGTACACACGAGCTGAATGTCCGACAGAAAAAGTCCGAAGGAAGCTTTTTATTGTCTATTCCGATCGTGTGTAGGCCGCCTCAGACTTTTTTTTCGAAAATTCTGACGGCCCTAGATATGGAACATGTTCTAAATATTTCCGACGGAACCAACTCCTATCGGGAAAACCGATCGTCTGTATGCTGTTCCGACGGACCAAAAACGACGCATGCTCTGAAGCAAGTACGAGACGGAAGCTATTGGCTACTGGCTATTGAATTTCCTTTTTCTAGTCCCGTCGTAAGTGTTGTAGGTCACCGCGTTCTGGACGGTCGGACTTTGGTCAGACTTTGGATTGACCGTGTGTAGGCAAGACCGCTTGAATGGAATTCCGTCGGAGTTCTGTCGGAGAAACCTTCGGAGTTTATTCCGACGGCAAAACTAGTTGTGTGTACGCAGCATAATAGATTCCTCCATCCATGCTATACAGCACATATGAATGAATTTGCAGTGCCAGCCCTGGCCACAACTGGCTTTCAGAATACCCAAACAATTACTACATCTGATTGTATACAGCGGCCGTTCAAACCAACAGTTTTCACCCCAGCTCCTTTATACCTTCAGTCGAAGAATGTTGGGTGAAAGGGTGCTGACAGGGTAATCCAGGAAAAAAAATTGACTGGTTCATTGGGAAATAGACAAAATTTGTTCAGTGTATGGCCAGCTTTTCATTTTCTGCCCCCCATCCAAGGTTAAAGGAACTGTCTTGTGGCATCCACTTTGAACCCCAGCTAATGGGATAGCCACACTAATAGTATTAAATATCAAATAGTTTGCTAATTTTTTTCTAATAAACCTAGAACCAACTAGAAGAGTAAAGCAAATGCTCACACTTCTTTCCTAGCACTTTGGTTTTAAATGATAGACATAAAGATGAGAAACTCTGAATACACAGCACAGTGGGGGAGATTTACTAAAACTGGAGCACTCAGAATCGGGTGCAGGTAGCCAATTAGCGCCTAACTTCAGCTTGTACGATTAAGCTTTGACAATAAAACCTGGAAGCTGATTGGTTTCTATACAGAGTTGCACCAGATTTTGCACTTTCCAGTTTTAGTAAACTGTATCTTTACTACCTTCATCTTTTTATCCTGGAAGAATTTTTGCTGTGTGTTACTGTGTTTATGTATTGCTCTCTGCAAGCTTCTGCTTTTATGCAACTGTACTCAAAAGATTGGAAAATCTCTGCAAATAAACTTCTTGGTTTGAGTACAAATATATTTCTATTATAATGTTGCAAAGGATATAATTAGCTATTTATGTATGTAGGTATGAATTTATTTATTACATAGTCTCTAATAGGGCTGCAGCTAGCTTTATAGATGCAATCTGATTGTCTTATAATACTTCTAACAGGTAGATTGTTTTACATATGTAGCAAGGTCTCCTTCAGTCTAATGAGAACCTCCAGGGCCAGAGATAGCTGACATCCGTCTGTATATGGTGGGTTATGAGGCATAGTGGGTGCAAGGTGGATAAAGTTATTGGGCGCTAGACCAGTGGTGTATTTAGGTTTTGTGCTGCCCTAGGCATAGCTAAACTCATGCATCCCCTAATTAAAATATGGGCCACCCCTTCCTGTCAAGGCCACACCCCTTCCTGTTTAAGAACCGCCCTATCTGTAAACAACACCCCTTCCTATTTAGGCTCCACCTCTTCCGCTCTGTACATTAAAAGTGGGTACCTAGTAGCCTCATTAGTCAGTGGCCATCAGTGCAGCCAATTAGTGCCCATCAGTGCCGCCTATCAGTGCACATCAGTATAGCCTTATCAGTGCCCACCAGTGCAGCCTCATCAGGGGCAACCGGTGCAGCCTATTAGTGCTCATCAGTGCAGCCCCATAAGTGCAGCTCATCAGTGGCCATCAGTGCGGCCTCATCAGGGGAAACCAGTGCAGCCTATTAGTGCCCATCAGTGCCGCCTATCAGTGCCCATCAGCGCAGCCTCATCAGGGGCAACTGGTGCAGCCTATCAGTGCCCATCAGTGCAGCCCTATCAGTGCCCATCAGTGCAGCCTTATCAGTGCCCATCAGTACAGCCTTATCAGTGCCCATCAGTACAGCCTTATCAGTGCCCATTAGTGCAGCCTCATCAGGGGCAACTGGTGCAGCCTTATCAGTGCCCATCAGTACAGCCTTATTAGTGCCCATCAGTACAGGCTCATCAGGGGCAACCGGTGCAGCCTTATCAGTGCTGCCTATCAGTGCCCATCAGTACAGCCTTATCAGTGCCCATCAGAGAATCCTCATCAGTGCAAATCAGTGTGGCCTCATCAGGGGCAACAAGTGCAGCCTAATAGTGCTCATCAGTGCCCATGTCAGTGCAGCTCATCAGTGCCCATATCAGTGCAGCCTATCAGTGCCCATATCAGTGCAGCCTATCAGTGCCCATATCAGTGCAGCCTATCAGTGCCCATATCAGTGCAGCTCTTCAGTGCCCATATCAGTGCAGCCTATCAGTGGCCATCTGTATAATAACTTCAATATTGAGCACTTAACACACATTCGTAATAGTAACATAACCTTCTCTCCTGGCCGCTGGCTGGGGATTCCCTTCGTGCTCCTCTCTCTCTCTCTCTCTCTCTCTCTCTCCTCCTCCTATCACCCCGGGCCGGGCAGAAGATTCAGTGAAGAAGTTAGCCGTGCGGAGGAGAGTGGGCGGAGCATTGAGCTCCGCCTCCGTCAGTCAGATTACATTCAGCCGGCCTGGCCAATCACCGGCTGCCTATGGGGATGCTCGTCGTCGTTTTTTGCATGCAGGGGGGGCTGCTTTTTTGCCGCCCCCCGCAAAGTGCCGCCCTAGGTCTGGGCCTTGTCGGCCTAGGCCAAGAAGCAGCACTGCGCTAGACACTTCTTGAATGCAAAAGAGATGTTTATTTCTCTTACAAACTGTTATGGGGAAAGGGCCAGGACACCCTTAATTAGTTGCAAGTTCAAAGAGCAGATTCCGGGATTTCAATAGGAGGACAGTTGTGCAGGGAAAGGCATCCAGCAAGACGCCACATCTTCATGTGCAGGAATGCTGTCTCCTATGGCGACAGTCTTTAACAGTTCCTAACACAAAGCGTAACAGTTCTTTCACCTCCACTACAACTTCTCCTTGTAGTTCTTCAGCCCACTGAGCTACCGGTCTCTCACTAGACCCTCTAATTCACTGCCACTGAATACCTTGAGCACCTCCAATCTTCACGGTGGTATCTTCCCCAAGCGTCACCCCCGCCTCTCTGCTGGGTCCCTAGCTGGGCACTCACAGATACTTCCCAAGCTTCACCCCACTGGCCTGCTCGGTCCCTGACTTGGCACACAAGGCTGCTCTGCAAGCATCACCTCCACTGGCTGGGTCCCTGACTTGATCACAGCCTGAAGTTTCCCGATTCTCCACCGTGCCCATTCGGCGAGAATACTGCTCCAGTACTTGCTTCAGTTACTCACTGTGGTCCCTGAAAATAAAGAGGATGGTCCCTTAGTGTCGACAGCTTCCCCCCTATCTCTGACCATGACAGGTTCTCTGGCCGGCAGAACCATCACATCTGGTTGGACTGCAAGCCGCAATCCCAACCCTGCACTGCTCTCTAACTTCTGCATAGGCCCTCAAGCAACCTAGCAGCCAGATGCCCCCGGGATAGGCCCAATCTCTGACCTAGCAGCCCGGGGCAACACAACACACGTCCAACCCAGACAGCCATCCAGATGGCACAGAACATAGATCACCTGACTCCACCCAAATATATAGGCGCACCCAGCAGGCTATGGGATTCAAAGAAACTCTTGCCCCTTGCCTGAGATATGACACATACCCATAACTTGACCTTGCGTTGCCCTTCTCACATCTAGCACCACCAAGTACCCAGACACCTAGTGGTAGTAGAGACAAGTGCAACCAGGCCAAACTTAGGGAGGAATCAACAGATCTCTAACAATCAACCCGAGTAACTACTCCGGGCAAGTAAATTTGTGAGGAGCATCCCTGCCTAAACTCCAGGGTGCCACACACACATTGGGGTTGATTTACTAAAAGTTGAGAGTGCAAAATCTGGCGCAGCTGTGCATTGTAGTCAATCAGCTTCTAACTTCATCTTGTTCTTGGGTGAAGCTCCCTAATGGAGGCAAAGACAACAATAAAAACAGACAAGCGTCCTAATCCCTCTCCATTCTATCCAAAAGCTAAAAAAAAAGTTGAACCTTTAGGTATACTTTAATCTTTGACAAAAAAAGAAACCTGGAAGCTGACTGGTCTCTATGCAGAGCTGCACCAGATTTTTCCTCTCCAATTTTAGTCAAATCAGCCCCATAATGTATATCCTCTAAGTCTGATTGCCAAGAAGGCAACTCCTCTGAAACTTGTATATTGGCCATTAGCCAAAAAATGCAGCCAACCACCAAGCCTTTTCCCCTGAGATGTTGGTTAAAACTGTTCATGAAAGCAAGCTCATAAATATCCTAAGCCTCAAATGATCCTACTGATTTTGACATAATCTGATGATGGCCAATGTCACAATGCAAATATGGGAGTTGCCACTGCACATCTATTTTTTTTTTAAGGTGAATATTTAAGGGCTAACACTGTTATTCCTTCTTTAATACTTGGTATGTTACTGACACATAACAAACATATCCTAACAAATGAGATTTAAATGCTTTTGTCAGATGACCCACCATATTGTGAAAAAAGAATAAAGATGAGAGCTTGGAGCACGGACCTTGATAACAATGGCAGCTCCAAATTTGTCTCTTGAAAGTCATAGATCTATCATTCCTGTCCTGACAGGTTCTTTTTTTTTCAAAGTGTCTATACAAATTCATGTGTTAAGGAAATAAGGATAATCATGCAAGTCAGATCATTTGCTATTTTTGACAGTTGTCTACTGCCGGTGGCTGGTATTTCATGCAGTGTGCATATAGGGATAGTTGGTTAGTTTGTGGGTGTTTTCTATCTCCTTTGGAAAATATACCCCATTTATCTATTTCATGAAATCATTTTGGATATCCTGTTAATAGCTAAAGGAAATTTCCATTAGGCTTTGGATGAATTTAATAAGTACATTTATACTAGTAATCCCTGTACACAAATCATTAAATAATAAAATCTGCAGGGTAATGTCAGAAGTAAGGTATCATGAAATATTACTTACCTGTCTTTAGACAATGACATGATATACTCCCTACAGCAGTCAATTGTAACATAATCACACTGGTTAGTAATTCTACCCTGCTGCTTATAATGATGTGTTTCTCGGCTTGCACAGAAAAAAATTGTTACCATGTACTGCATTTCAGCCATACTATAATTGTACTTGTCACCTTGTCACTCACAATATGACTAGATCTTCCAATACGCCTGGGCAGCCTGGGTTAGCCAAAAGGCTTGCAATCCTATGAGAAGGGAAAAAGCAGGAAGAGATTAGCGTATTTTTTAGTTTAAAATGTTAGTAAACCCTGGACCACGCATTCACTATACAGTGGAACCTCAGATTACAAGCATAATCCATTCCAGGAGTATGCTCGTAATCCAATGTACTTGAATATCAAAGCGAGTTTTCCCATTGAAGTCAATGGAAACGAAAATAATTTGTTCCGCATTGACTTCAATGGGATGCAATATCGCATGCAGCCAGAGGCGGAGGGCGCCGGAGAGCCTCGGAAACAGCTGAAAAGGCCAGAGCACACTTCGGCTGACCTTGGCAAACTTCAGAAAGACTCCGTTCATCAGCCTTTCCGAGGTTTGCTAAGGTCAGCCAAACTGATCTCGGGCCTTTCCGTGCTTTTCCGATCGCAGACGATCGGCACTGTTCGGCTCCGGTGCCACCCACCTCAGGCCAAAAGCGGTACTGCACACCGCTTTTGGCCTGAATCCTGCTCGTTTTACGAGACAACACTTGCAAAACGAGTTAGGATTGTTAGAAATACAGTGCTCGTTTTGCGAAACGCTTGTTAACCGCGTTACTTGCAAACCGAGCTTCCACTGTATCTATTCTCACACAGTACACAGAACATGGAAATGCAATTATATCAGTAAATACAAACTGCTAAAAAACATTTTCTCTTCAGCAGTTAGAGCAGTCTTGTGACTTCTATTGGTGTCTGGTTAAGACTTGGAAGTCTTTTTCATTCTCCTCTGTCCTAAGAGGCTGCAGGACCCCTGACCCTTTGTCTTTACAGTACTTAGCTTATTGGCCCTGTGCTGATCACATGTACCCTCCCAAGAAAAAAAAAAACTCTAGCAATACACACTAAATTGAGTTGGTGCAGAGTGACTTCAAAGGCTCTGTTCTATCAGGAGATTAATTGGGGACAATGGAAGAAGGGGAGAATCGAAGACAAGATCAAACAGCCTTTTTACACAATGCACAGGGTTAACCCCTTAGGTCCCACAGTGAATATAACAGGCATACTTTACTGCATATACACACTGATTTTACTGTTGTGGGTTTAGTAACACTTTAACCATTTGCCTACTGGGCACTTTCTCTCCCTTCCTGCCCAGGCCAATTTTCAGATTTCAGCGCTGTCACACTTTGAATGACAATTGCGCGGTCATGCAACACTGTACCCAAACTAAATTTTATAATTTTTTGAGACAGATAGAGCTTTCTTTTGGTGGCATTTAATCACCACTAGGTTTTTTATTGTTTTGCTAAAAAAAACTAAAAAAGACCGAAAATTTTGTTTCTGTTATAAAATTTTATAAATAAGTAATTTTTCTCCTTTACTGATGTGCACTGATGAGGTTGCAATGGTGGACACTGATAGGCTGCACTGATGGGCACTAATGAGACAGCACTAAAGGGCACTGATGTGGAGACACTAATGTGCAGCACTGATGGGCACTGATAGGTGGCACTCATGGGCACTGATAGGCGGCACGGATAGACAACACTGATGGGCACTGAATGGTGGCACTGATGGGCACCAATGGTTGGCACTGATGTGCAGGCACTGACTGGCATCGCTGATGGGCACTGACTGGTATCACTGCTTGGCACTGTTGGGGCAGCTCTGATCATCAGGGCACTGATGATCAGTGCCCTGATGATCTGTGCAGATCTCCCCTGTGAGGAAAAGCCACTGATTGTCTCTCCTTTCCTCACACACTGTCAGTGTGAGGCGAGGAGAGCCGATAACAGGCATTTCCTTGTTTACATGTGATCAGCTGTGATTGGACACAGCTGATCACATGGGTAAAAGGCCTCGTCATCAGCTCTTTACCGAGATCAATTTTGCGCCCTGTCCCAGAGATGGAGCACACCACTAATCGCCGGGAGAGTGGGATGACAACATATGATGTCATCCCAGAACGAGAGAACCGCCGTGCACCCATCAATTCACAATACAGTGGGTGGGAGGTGGTTAAATCACAGAAAAAAGATGCTATAGGCAGTCAGACATACATTGTACTAACAGCTCCCATTTTCATTATAATACTTCCAATTTTCTGTTACAGCATTTATGCTCTCCAGTTGGCAACAGTAACATTAACCCTTGTCAATAAATCATATCTCATCATTCTTACTGCTTAGACATCCTGTGATTGGTTTACTAAAACTGGAGAGTGCAAAATTTGTTGCAGCTGTGCATGGTAGCCAATCAGCTTCTAACTTCCATTTGTTCAATTAAGCTTTGGCAAAAAAAAAAAAAAAACTGGAAGCTGATTGGTTTCTATGTAGAGCTGCACCGGATTTTGTACTTTCCAGTTTTAGTAAATTCCCCCGAATTAGTTCTACTACTATTTGTTGGGCAATTGTTAAGCTGCCCATACATTGATCAAAATTTGGGTGGTTCAGCAGGGACAGGCCTAATTTCTCATATGCCCTGTACACACGGTCGGACATTGATCGGACATTCCGACAACAAAATCCATGGATTTTTTCCGACGGATGTTGGCTCATACACACGGTCGCACAAAGTTGTCGGAAAATCAGATCGTTCTGAACGCGGTGACGTAAAACACGTACGTTGGGACTATAAACGGGGTAGTAGCCAAAAGATTTAGTCTCTTAATTTATTCTGAGCATGAGTGGCACTTTGTGAGTCGGATTTGTGTACACACGATCGGAATTTAACCGATCGGATTTTGTTGTCGGAAAATTTTATATCCTGCTCTCAAACTGTGTGTGTCAGAAATTCCGACTGAAAAAGTCAGATGGAGCCCACACACGATCGGAATTTCCGACAACACAATCCGATCGCACTTTTTCTGTCGGAAAATCCGACCGTGTGTACAGGGCATTAGTGTGTGGCCATCTGTCATTTTATTGACTTCTGTGGAAGGGACATGCTGGAAAACTTGTGTCCATCAGCGGCTGTATCTGCTGCCGAGTGTATTCTGACAGTGGCGGGTCCCACTCACAGAACATAATCTCCCAGTGGTAGGGAAGGGCGGGGAGATTCCAATTCCCTTACCCACATTGTTTGTGTGGATGGAGGAATTTTTTTTCTCATCCGCTCCACTGGCTTAATGAAAAAAAAAACCCTGTCTATGGTAAGGTTTAGGGAATGTAACGCTGCCTGCAGGCACTAGGAATGTTATATTGTTTGTCTTCATATATAGTAACAGTTTCATAGTTTATCAGTAGGAATAAACACATAAGTGATGGTAGGAGTTACCTGACAAACTGATGTGCACACTTCTGCATTCTTTGATACAAAGCATGAGAGAAAATATTACCTTCACGCTATAACATATGGCTCTGCAGATTAGTCTGGGTCTGTACAAACAAAATCACATTGAACAAGAGATGATGATTATGTGGTTTAATGACATCGAACAGTGCTTCTAACAGATGTGTAATGATCACATAGCAAAATGAAAAACCTCCATCCAGACGGTTACTGTTTAATAATTATTATAATTTAGGCCATTGCATGAAAGGAACAGCAGAGCTGTACAAATCGGAAAAACATGTTCATGTTTTTTGATTCAAGGGAAGAAGTCTCTCCCTGTAAGTGGTTTTTATTTACTTTTATTTTTGTTCAAGGAAACTGTATTCCTGAAAGTGTTCTTTTATATTACTTTTGAAGCCAGGGTACTTGGAAACTATTTATTTATGTTGGTCGCACTAAGTATATTAAAAATACATTTTCTTTTTGACAATATGCCCTTCTATATACAAATACTAATATATATATATATATATAGATATATATATCTATATATATATATATAGATATATATATCTATATATATATATATAGATATATATATCTATATATATATATAGATATATATATCTATATATATATATAGATATAGATATATAGATATATATACACTATATTACCAAAAGTATTGGGACACCTGCCTTAACACGCAAATGACGTTTAATGGCATCCCAGTCAAATGCCCCGTACACACGGTCGGACTTTGTTCGGACATTTAGACAACAAAATCCTAGGATTTTTTCCGACGGATGTTGGCTCAAACTTGTCTTGCATACACACGGTCACACAAAGTTGTCGGAAAATCCGATCGTTCTAAACGCGGTGACGTAAAACACGTACGTCGGGACTATAAACGGGGCAGTGGCCAATAGCTTTCATCTCTTTATTTATTCTGAGCATGCGTGACACTTTGTCCGTCGGATTTGTGTACACACGATCAAAACAGTACTACGTATTTTAATTACATCACATAATCCTTGGTTCACACAGGAGGCCTTCTGATTCTTTGAATATGTCTAGGCAGTTGGGTTCTTTGTCTTCAGTTGAGTTGTTAGCATTTAGATTAGGAAAATGTCCTTTTTCCTATGAAGCTTCTAAAAAGTCCTGCCTAACAACAAGATGACTGGCATTCAATATGAGTCCATCAGACAGTTCATAGGTATAAGGTCCTTATCGACTTGTTAATCTAAGAGGACTGGAAATTTTGGATCACCCTTGTTTCAGTAAGCCAGGTTTCTTAACTCGGGCTGAAAGTTTACTTCTCTTGCTCCAAGTTTCCGATCAGTATATCCCTTACTTTTATATTGTTGATTGAACAGCCTTAATAACTGATGATATCGGAGGCAATGGCCTGTGTGGAAGTTGTATCTCTACAACATACAGCTTTGTACACATTTGTCTGCCATAGTAATTCAGCTGGTGATGCTTGTGTCGACATGGTTTCCAAGGTTTCTCTTTAACCATTTCCTGCCCAGCCTATAGCAGATTGATGTCCGGTGTTCTGTCGGATAGTGCCCGCTATTGAGAAGTGCCCGGGATGTACTGCACTATAGCCGACGGAAATTTTTCTGAAAGATTGTGGCGGGGCGTGTTCATGTCGGTGAGGGGCGGATTAGTACAAGATGGGGGCGGATTTTTAAATGAAGGCCAGTGCTGCAAAACACATACTGTATTTTTCAGATAGAAAAATCCACCCTTCAGTTGACTAAACACGCCCCGCAAGCGTCCAGGAAGAATAGCAGAAAAATATGCCCATCATTGAATAATCCACCCCCATCCGCCCCTCACTGACATGAACACGCCTCTTTAGCGCGGGCCACAATCTAACAGAAAAATTTCTTTCGTCGGCTATTGTGCGCAGGTGCCGTCTCGCCGTCACAATAGCTGATTGTAAAATCAGCTGTTGTGCTGTTCCGTACGGTGTATGCGCAGTACATCCCGGGCACTTCACACCATCAATCTGTTATAGGCCAGGCAGGAAGTGGTTAAAGAGAAACCTTAGAAAGTTTTTACTACAGAGTTCTTACATGTCCACACAAGCATCAAAAAATTTCTTCCGTCGGCTATTGTGCACAGGCGCCATCTCGCCGACACAACAGCTGATCGTAAACTCAACTGTTGTGCTGTTCCGTACGGCGCATGCGTGGAGCATTTGTCCCGAGCACTTCTCGATAGCGGGCACTTCTCGATAGAACAGCGGGAAGTGGTTCTGTTATCCTGACTGGGCGTCATATGACGTCCGCGAGTGAAGCGTGTCAGTCTGACACATCGCATCTCCGATCGTGGTAAGAAGCCTCTGACAGAGGCTTCTTACCACGTGATCAGATCGTCGCATGAACCAGGAAGTGCTGGTTAAAAGCATTCCCTGTCGGGGGGGGGGGTCTGTGCTGATAATCAGCACATTGATTATCAGCACAGACCCATCCGATGTGCCACCCACAGCTGCCAAAAAGGTGCCCATCAGCTGCCAGTCAGTGCCCCATCAGTGCCATCTATCAGTGCCCATTAGTGCCACCTATTAGTGCCCAACAGTGCCACCTATCAGTGCCCATCAATGCCACCTATTAGTGCCCATCAGTGCCACTTATCAGTGCCCATCAGTACTGCATATCAGTGCTGCCTATTGGTGCCCATCAGTGCTGCATATCCTGTGCCCATCAATTCTACATATCAGCGCCTCCGCATCAGTGCCCATCAGTGCCACTTTATCAGTGCCAACTCACCAGTGTCCATCAGTGCCGCCTCATCAGTCTATTTTATAATCGAAAAGAAGAAAAACTTTTTTTTTCAAAAATTTTGGTCTTTTTTAGTTTGTTTAGCAAAAAATAAAAACCCCAGTAGTGATCAAATACCACCAAAAGAAAGCTCTATTTGTGGGAAGAAAATGATAAAAATTTAGTTTGGGTACAGTGTAGCATGACCGCGCAATTGTCATTCAAAGTGCGACAGCACTGAAAGCTGAAAATTGTCCTGGGCAGGAAGCGGCGAAAGTGCCTGGTATTGAAGTGGTTAAGAAATGGAGTCTGAAGAACTTCTTTAAAGGCTTCTGTTGAATCTCTTAATTTTTCTCTTTGTTTGGGGGTAATGAACTGAGGATATCCTATGCACAACCTTTCCTTATCTCGGGGAAAAAATCAAACTCAGATGAAACAAATTGTGGCCCATTGTCAAACACGAATTTCTTTGGGTTACCTCCCCTGCTGAGGACTGCAGACAGAAATGTAATTATAGTAGTAGATGTTATGTGTGACAAATGCAATTTCTGGGCATTTGCTATAATAATCCATTATAGGTTATAGCAAATTGGCAGTCTATAGGTGCCTCCGTGGAAGGATCTACAATATCAATAGCAAGCTTCTTCCAAGTAGAATCAGGAAAGGGCACTAGCTGGAGCACTGGAGTATGTGACAGCAAATTTGTCATGACTGTGACAAGTAACGCAAGACTGGTGGTTAATGCTTAAGCATCCATGCCTGGCTGCCAATATTGTTCATGTTGTCTTTACTTTTTACTTAAAATTCCTTGGTGACGCTCGTGTGCAAGTTGTATAAGGCACTCTCTCAAGGTCTCTGGTACTAGTAAGTGATGATATCCATAGACAATATAACCATCACCTAAAGACTTCATTTCTAATCCTGTAGTAAGGCCATAGAGCAGGGTTCATTACATTTTTTGAGTCCCATAATTCAACTTGTACTTGGCACACAGAGCAAGTTTGTTTGAGCTCAGATGCCGTAAAATCATTTATATCAGTAAATACAACAATAACATTCTCTTCCTGTGTACTTGGAGCTGCAGGTAAGGGTAACTATGAAAAACAATTAGCAATAAAAATTTTCAAACCCAGTTTGTATTGTACTGTTTAGATAAAATTGAGCAGGCTTGCTAACTATCTGACTATACGCATTACAGCTTGCCCTAGTCACTGTTAATGTAGCTAAAGGACTATAGTTGATCCGCAAGCTAAACTGTTGATCTCACTGGGAAGATATTTATTTTTCTGTTCAATTAAAGCTTCAATTCCAAAAAAATTGGGACACTGCTTCTAAATCTACATAAAAAACAGCATGCAACAATTTGCAAATCTTATAAACCCATATTTTATTCACAATACAAAATAGAAAACATATCAAATGTTTAAACTGAGAAAAATTCACTTTTTAAATAAAAAGGTACATTTGAAATTGATGGCAGTAACACGTCTTAAAAAATTTGGGACAGGGCCATGTTTACCACAGTGTATCTTGGAGAGCAGCCCTCATCCTTGGAAAATGTGCTCTCTTAAAGTTAAGTGTAAATTTGACATGAAAAGGCCTTCCTGCATGGGGAGGCACAGGACACCTGTGCATCCCTGTGTGGGCCAATATAGCCCTCACACAAGTGTACCCTGGAGTACGTCTGTGTGAACAAGGTCTTAGCACACCATGCTCAAAGGTAGCAACCAACTCTCTCAAAGCTGCTTTAAAAAAATAAAAATGTCCTGCGATGTAAATTCGAGCCGCCCGACGGACCGAAAAAGAAAAGAAAAAAAAGTCTGCAACCGTTCCGCCTCCATGGGACCCCACCGCGTGGCATAAGAGGGGGCGGGGGTCACCGGTTTACGTCAAAAGGTGCCCCCCCCCTCAGCTATATAAGAACTGTCACAGAGAAGAAGCGTCAGTAGGTGGGAGCCTCCCATGGAGGCGGAACGGTTGCGGCTTTTTTTTTTTTCAGTCTGTTGGGCGGCGTGAATTTACATCATGGGACATTTTTATTTTTTTATTTTTTTAATAAAGGACTTGTCCCAAGCTGTCTCTTGTCTTTTTTACCATTTTTGACACTTTTTTGTGAAATGGTAGGGGTACAATGTACCCCATTACCAATTCACATTGGGGTCGCCTTGTAAAAGGGGGCTTCCAGATTCCAATAAGCCCCCCGCCCACATACACCCACAACCACCGGGCAAGGGTTGTGGGGATGAGGCCCTTGTCCCCATTAACATGGGGACAAGGTGCTTTGGGGTCAGAACCCAAAGCACCCTCCCCATGTTGAGGGCATGTGACCTGGTACGGTTCAGGAGGGGGTTGGGCCGCTCTCTCTTTTCCTGCGGCCTGCCAGGTTGCGTGCTTGGATAAGGGTCTGGTATGGATTTTGGAGGGCCCCTACGCCATTTTATTATTTAATTTGGCGCAGGGTTCCCCTCAATTTCCATATCAGACCTGAAGGGCCTGGTATGGATTTTAGGGGGACCCCATGCAATTTTTTTTACATTTTGGTTCGGGGTTCCCTTTAATATTCATACCAGACCCAAAATGACACTTTTTCCTTTAGAAATGTCATTTTGCTGTGGTACTGTTCTAAACTCGGGAAAAATGCGCCACTTTGCAGGCATACTATCGACACCCCCTAGGCAAGATATTTAAAGGAATTCTTCATTTTCATTGTTTCACTTTAAGCATTAAAAAAATCACTGCTCCCAAAAAACAGCCATTTTAAAAAAAATGTTTGCATTGATACATGTCCCCTGGGGCAGGACCCGGGTCCCCAAACACTTTTTATGACAATATCTTGCATATAAGCATTTTAAATGAGCACTTTTGAATTTTCAAGTTTGTGTCCCATAGACTTTAATGGTGTTCGTGCGTTCTTCTGAATTTTTTGCCCATTCAGTATGTTCTGGTGTGAACCGAACCGGGGGGTGTTCGGCTCATCCCTACAGATAACACAAGGAGGTCCTGGAACTCTGCAGAAAGTGCTCCAGTTAAGGACATATTCTAGGATAATTTTGTTCCTCCTCCTTCCCCATCAAACCCATCCTGCAAGGTGTTTTTCTGTGTTTACCAGGTAAAGCAAGTTATACTCACCTATGTCCTCTGTCCAGGTCCCTCTCTGCTGCAGCTTCTGGGTGTAGGGACCGCTAATCCAGTGCTGAAGATGCAACCAAAACCGCTGGGTTCCCACTGTCCCCCTCACGTCACATCACTTCTCTTCAGGAGTTTTCATTTAATGATCAGTTAGAGGGAGGAAATTATGCCAGGGATTGGCTTGCAGGACGTAAACAGAAGAGGAGAAGGTTCAGGGCCAGAGCGTCACATAACTGTGGCTTTAGGTAAGTAAAAAGGCCTCATGTAACATTACTTCTCTTCAGGATCCTAAGGGACCCTGGGGCTGAACAGCAAATAGGAAATGAACACTCAAAGAAGGACTAATGCGGGAAGTAAACAGAAGAGGAGGAGGTTTGGGGCCTGTGAGTCACATGACTGTGATTTTAGGTAAGTAAAAAGGGGCATTTAGACAGGTTTTTTTTTTTTCATTTAATGATCAGTTACAGGTGGGTGGGTGGAAATTATCCCAGGGATTGGCTTTAAGCAATGCAACTTTGTCCAGGACCCTTCTCAGCCTATGATTGCACAATGAACGAGCATAAGCACACTTATGAAATCTTCCTTCTGCTCCCTTCCTGTAAGCCTTTTCCTGACAGTTGTACAAAGTTGCTGTGTTGGGCTCAAAGTTCTGCCCCTCCCTTTCCCTGTCTCATCGCTGTTCCAGAACAGATTACAGGAGGCTGAAATCAAGCTATATTCAGGTATTTAGGCTAGTTACAGTATATGTAAAATCAATGTAATTATTTTTTTAATGAATACATACCGGGAATATTTTTTTTTATCTGCTAAGACTGCAGCTCTAAAATATGAAACTTGTATGTTTGTGTATTTTCTTTCTCGTGACAAATGTCTGTCTTTTTTTAATCTGCCTGGCTCAATCAAAAGGCCTGTCAGCTCAGAGTTATCGTCTTCATTTAAACCATGTAACGTAGAAACAGAAAGACGTTGGAATGTAAGGCCACCATTCAAGTTACACAATGAGAAGACAGTTTAATGACTGATAAAGGTGTCATTCAATTCTTTCCTTGGTATTCACTTATAAACTGTGCCTATAAAACCTCTGTTAACAATGTCTTTCGATGAAAAAAAAACGCCTCTACAAATGAAAACACCACTTAAAAAAATCATACTTTCAAAATGTGCTAAGGTTTCCATCTTAGAAAAATGCACACAATGCAGAATATTTTCAAAATAGCTTTTCTTCACAGAACAGTCCGACATCCATATTCAACAGAATGAATTAACAAAGAGATCCAGTATCTACACCTCTTGGAGATAAAGTGAACAAGCAACATAAGCAACATGACAATCCTATATGTATAAAAGAATTACAACCCTTCTAGGCCACCTCCGAACATCAACAACACGTACAACGAGCCGAGAAAAATGAAATTCAATAGCCAATGCGGCTCTTCTGCTTGATCCGAGCATGCGTGGAATTTTGTGCGTCGGAATTGTCTACACACGATTGGAATTTCCGACAACAGATTTTGATGTCGGAAAATTTGAGATCCAGATCTCAAATTTAGTTTGTCGGAAATTGTCCGATGGAGCCTACGCACGGTCGGAATTTCCGACAACAAGCTCCCATCGAACATTTGTTGTCGGAAAATCCTATCGTGTGTACAGGGCATTAGGAGGGAGGGGATGTTGTAGGGAAATGACTCTTCTGGAGTAGTCATTGTTTCTAGAAAGTTTAAAGGCAAATTACAAGTAAATAAAAAATAATTTATGAAAAGGAAAAACAACAGTATACACATCACATACTCTGGACAGACTTTAAACTGCACTGTAAGTTATATACAATACTTTGTAGCCAAAAGCACTCTAAATATTGCTTCTGTAGCCAAGGGTTTGCTAATATAAGGTATTATAGTTGTTATGGTTGCAAATGAGTTTGGTTCCCTCTAGTGTCCTTTTAATGCTGTTAGGACTTTCTTTTAATTCCTGAGAAGCAGCTCTACAAAGCATTGTGGGAGATGTAGTTTGGAGGAGGAAGTGACTCTGTTAGCTGGATCAGCCCTGAGCTACAATACAGACAATGCAAACCGCGCAGCACTGCATGCTGGGAGCAGTAATAAAATGAACAGTGGGGCCATCTTTCAGCCTCTCTGGACGCCATTCAATACCTGCCAGCAGGAGATCTGTGTGTGTGACCAGGAGACTGCAGCCTATACAGCGTGGAGCGGGATTGCCAGCTTCTGAGGTGCTTCAGAGTACAGTCCTGCCAGCTTAGCAAGCGGATCGGTTTGCAGTGCCAGGACATCTGGAAGCTCCCTGCATTTCAGCCATCTGAAGGAGCGGTACAGCGCGGCGGTGCCATCTTTTCATCAGACTAAGACATCAGGAGGGGAGTCCGGACGGAGCCTCACAGCCTCTGAGTCTATTGTGGTGAGAGGGCAACTGCCCAATTCAGTAAAGTGCACTTTTTGCTGAGTGAGTTACTTACGGACTATTGGTGAGACTTGTAGTTCCACAGAAGTGATTCTACTTATTCACAGGCAACATACAGGTGAACTCTGGGGTTTGTTATTCCCTGTGCTGTACGGTCAGTACTGTATTACATTCACACAAAAGGAGGAAGTTACCATATTTCTTCAGTTAACCAGTTATCAATGTACCATTTATTCTACAGTTTGCTTTCTCTCATTTGCCCTGTTGGATTACAAATACTGCAATTTAAACTACAGGCTAGCTGAAGATATCTGGAGTCAAGGAACTTTTATCATCTTCTGCAATGCATTACGGTTCTATTTTGTAGTTTGAACATTGAATTACAACCTAGGGGGAGCCCTTGAGTACAGGTTAAATATTGCATTGTTGAATGTAAGTAGCATTATTCTGCAACTTGGTGTGTGTATTGAGGCTTCAGTGAGAAGGTGTTTAATAAAGGTTTTTTTGGAGTATATTGAACACTTGTCCTATTGTACACCTGTCTACATATACTCCCTATGGTGATTGTTGAATCCACAGTTTTCATATCTATACTGATTGTTATCAACTGTCATTTATTGTTTGTGTTTAATCGCATTGTTCATTGTGTTTAATATTCACTCTAGTAAACTTTCTGAGTGGTTCAGTGACATTGTGTGAGTTTCTCGTTGATAACCTCCCATTACAGAATGGAACCCAGGGTGTCAGAGGTAAGAGAGGATCTGCAGAGTCGGGGTAGCCAGTGGGGTATAGAGTCAATCAGCAGCCCTCACGGGGGGTACCGCTACACTTCTATATGACACCACCCCATTTTAATATATACAGCTCTTTGGCACTTAATGTGCCACCCTCAGAGTCCCTGAAGGCAGTAGTCTGTATTTTCCTTTCCAAGGTGTCTACTTAACCTCTTGCCAACCTGCCGCAGTACATTTACTGCAGCAGGTTTGCTCATACAGGCACAATCACATATCTGCACGTCATGGCTTTATTACGGGTCAGCTTGCTCATGTGCACGCGCACCTGAAAGCTTGAGCTGCCATTTGCAGAAAAACATGCCGATCAGCAGGTCCCGACCAATGATTTAGTGCCAACACCTGAGGATTGGCTGAGTAAATGACAGAAGAGTTTGTTCTCCTGTAATCAGCAAAGATGTGTGTGTGTGATTGCTTTAGGCCACTCTGGGCTCTACAGGCTGCAAGTCTGACTACTTCCCCATTTTTGGAGCTTTCCATAACATAGTGGGAGAGTCAGATGAGCAGTCTGAATATTTATGTAACTCCAGCCAATCCCTGGGGAGGTGTGCCCAGAAGGTGGCTGGGGAGTACATAAATAGCCTGGTGCCTCAGAGAGCAGGATTCTTTTCCCTGGAGGAGAGGTTCCCAGCCAGGAGAGCTGCCAGCATTCCTGGCCATCTTGCTGAGGATCCAACCTGCTCATCAAGGTCCCACAACCCCTTAGGAACCAAAAGAGGGGTACCACTAAGGATCTTATCTGGGAATTCAGTCTGCCAGCTGAGGTCTGAAGAAGTCAGCTAAGCCTTGGGGACACTGTGAGTACAGACCAGAGAGAAAAAGGCTACCTTTTGACTGTTACTGCTGCTAACCCCTGTCACACTCAGTTAAGGCTTGCCTGGCCTGGCCTGGGAAATTGCTAAAGGTGAACCAGTGATGGCCACTTCATGTCCTGTACTTGAAGCTGATGTTAAGGGGATAGTGTCCTCACATTCTTGTTAATGTTCTGGAGTATCTCACAGCTCCCTAATCCCCATCCAAATTGATTTGCAATAAAATTTCTAAAAAGGGAACCCCTGGACTGTTTCTTGAACCAGAAGAGTGAAAGCTGTTGTTTGCCTGGCTGCACTGCACTAGCAGGAAAAGAACCTGGGACACTAAACCAGCAGCCCTTGCAGGGGTAGTGCTACACACGGCAAGCAAAAAAATGTCACATTCTAACTATAAGAAAATAAAGGCTGCATAAGTTACGTAATTCAGTGCTATACTTCTGCTGTTATTCATCTGTTCTCATTATGTATCTTTAACGTGTCAGTAGACTTATATTAAAAATATTACATCAGTTTGATAAGTATTCCCTGTGTGCCCATTCTTTTTATTCTTTCGCCTTATGTCCTAAATACTTGGTGATCCTGCCTTCAGCCTTCTTCCTTATGACAACAAGAAGAGGATCAGAGTGCTTTCTGGTTTCTTGTTATCAAGCTTTCCAGCGCTCTAGTAGGATGCCTGTGATTACAAGGGCAACACCCCTCTCTGTCCACTCCTAGCTGTAAACTGACAGCAGCTCCCGTAGGAAACATCACTGTAAATACAGCTGAAGCAATGTGTTAAAATTTGATTGTTCTAAATGCCATCCACAGCTATATGAGCTGAAGGAAGAAGAAGAGAACAGGCGGTTACATGGATGCTGATAAGATAAGCAAAAAAGGTACTTGGAGCATATTTCTACCTAAATGGCATGCTTATCCAATGGGAAAACTTTGCTATTATAATTTTTTTTATAAGTGTTTATTTTGTTATTTTTTATAAAGATAGAAAGTACAAACAAGTACACTAGACCATGAGAGCTCAAGACAACACAAGAAAAAAGGGAGTATACAGCATTAACAGGGGCACGAAGTACCCAACATTGTACATTCAAGTGTTCACTAAGCAAAACCAAAGTTACAGGCAAAACTGGGAGAATAAAGAAAAGGGACAAACATACACACAACCATAAACAAATGTGCTCCCCCTCTCCCCCACATTTTTAAAAAGAAGGACATAGAGCAGTGCCCTAGGAGATAACATTTAAGAAGTGCATATCTGAATAAGAAGCCATGGATGATGCCAGCAATGAAAGCCAAATCGTGTGCAATTTTTTAGGGCATGTTCTGCCATCATATATGATTTTGTACTTGGGTAGTTAAAGTATGTACTGATTATAAGGGAAAACATGTGATATAAGATTGGGGAGTGGGATTTTTTCCAGTTGAGCAATATGAAGCTGAAGCTTCACTCCAACCACTTTGCATATTATTTTATACTGTATATACTGTGATTCTGTACTTGCCAGTCTGGCTGCAACCATTTTAACTGCCTGTTCACTTCCTGGATTTACACAGACACACACCTCCAGCTCTGCAGCTTTCATTGGCCCTCTTATGACTCACCCCCTCCCTTCTTGGCAAACTCTCACAAGAGTGAGAGAGAGAGAGCTGTGCATGATGTCATAAGCCTAGGCTTTTTACTAGAAAAGAAACAGGAAGTGGGCTGTATAAGGTATTTACTGGCAGAAAAAAATATGTTTTACTATCCAAAGTTAAAACAACAAGGGCAGAAGATTTAATATATGGAAAGTTGAAAAAATGACAGAAGGTCCACTTTAGGAGGTCTTATTAAAACCCAGCCTGTATTAAAGTGGTATTAACCCAAAAAGTAAACATTTCTTATATTGCAGCTTACCAATTCTTATATGTGAGCTGCTGTTGGTGTGTTGCTGGCCTTGACTGTCTGTGGCTTCAGCACTTTGAGGCTTTCAGAAGGATATCAGCCAATATGTTTCCTAATCATACATTACGAACATGGGATAACTAATTAATTTACATAGGGTTATGCTGCTACCTTCAGGATAATGGACGCTGGCAAACAAAGCTATAAGGATAGCTTTGTATTACCCCTTGCATTTCAATCATGTCCAGTTTTTACTGGTGTCCCCTGAGAACAAACACCAGTGGTGGAACTACCAGGGTCGCAAAGGTCGCACCTGCAACCAGACCCTGGCAATCTGCCACTGTGGTGGGCCCTGAGACAGGTCCCATTGTGAGAGTGAAGGGCCCCGGGATCAGTGAAGGCTCCTCAGGTGATCACTGAGTAGGATTGCTGAGCACAAGGTCTGCAGAGCATTCAGCCTATGCAGATTACCCTCCGTGCAGAGCCACCATGCTGTCCCTGATCTGCCCCCTGTGACACAGCACCCCCATACATCAGCCAGCTGCTCTTCCCACTCCTTCTCCCCCAGACTTGAGCTCGGAGTTCTCCATATTGAGCAGACTCTGTGCACTGAGCCGGCACAGTGGGGTCCCTCTCTGATGCCAGCTGCAGCACTTGGGGCCCAGTGAGTGCTTGTATGTGGAGGTGGTGGGTGGGGTGATGAAGGCATAAAGTTGCACTTTGTAAATGTGACCAGTGATGCCTTCGTAGCAGGCTTGTGTCTTGGAATGTAGCAAGGAGTGAAACATGATTGTGTTGTGACATGGGATGCAGATCTCAGGACTGGGCATGATTTCCTTTGTCATTGTGAGAGTGATGAGTTCTTCCATCTGCCTGCGGGAAGCAATCGGTGAAGGTGAGCCCTGTGTGTGCGATTGGTGGAGGTGAGCCCTGTGTGTGCGTTCGGTGGAGGTGAAACTGTAATAAAGGACCCCGCAACAGAGGTAAAGGGCCACGGGATCAGTGGGTCAGGGGGGCCCTTAATAGTTTCTTGCACCAGGGCCCTGAAGGTTGTGGTTAAGCCTCTGACAGATTCCTTGTCTCCTCAGACAGGAGCAAACCATTTATTACTTATTTAAGGTCCTCTTTTTTTTTCAAGTAAACTTCTTTAGTTACTGCAGCACTTTTACACTCCTGAGATTTGGACTGTCGCACATGAGCAGTGCACTGTAGCGGGACAATGCTGGATCTGCTGGGCAGGTGAGTATGTCAAACCTGAACAATGCTGCAAAACAGGTAAGGGTGGCTTAAAAAAGTAGTAGGGTGGGATAGTTACTCTTTAGAGATTGGGCAATCCCCTTAGTGGATCTGATAGTTTCATGTCTCAACAAGACTGACTGTCCGTGTAAAAGACAGTGTGGTGTTTAAAGACCCTGTGGACGAAAGGCTAGAAGCTCCTTTCCAATGCACCCCCCCCCCACAGCTTCATGTTGTCAAAACTGCCAATGTCCCAGCAAGGACTAGTGGACCTCCATCCTGCTCAGGCACAGCTCCTCTCCCAAGGGGTCTTAGTTCCAGTGTTTTAAATCTAAACACGGTTCCCAAAGGAAAATAGGTAATTTGCCTCATTCTGGATCTCAACACCTTCCTTCAGGTCAAAAAAGATATATATTGCCATTATTCAAATGCCAGCTTCAGTAGTAACGTGGATCTTTACATTTTGTTATTCAGATACCAGCTTCATTAGTAAGGTTGAGCTGTGTTGAACACCTTCTGTAGGCCTGTCATTCACATGGGCCTGTTAGTATTTGTTTCTGTATTTCCCACCCTTCAGTTGGACTGCTATGTATCTGGATTACTCATCTAATGTTCCTTAATGTAGGTTAAAAAAAAAGAAATATTGACTTACCATAAAGCCTTTCTCTTGGGGTACATTAAGAGACATTTGTCCCTCCAATCGGTTCTAATAATTCATTCCTACTATTGCTTTGCCACAAAACTAGAGCATGATAGGTGTGGAGGGGTTAGACTAGGATGTTACAGGTTTGTTTGCCAGTGTGAGGGCAATAGTATAATCCTATGTACCCTAACTACTAATTTTTTAATTATTATAATTATAATAATTATTAATTATTATACTACTAATAATACTCCAAGAAGAAGATTTACAGGAAGTCTAAAGTCCTACTCTTTTGTGCAGAGAATTCCTTTAAATGGCATATATAAAGCTAACAGCTCTATTGCCGGAGTAATGCATTTAATGGGAGTGAGGAGTCCCAGGGGATCATCAGAAAATTAAAGAGACTAAGACCACACACAAAGTGATTTACTTATCTTAAAAAGGAAGAAATACCAACCATAAATGCTCTTCTGTTCTGTAGCTTTAGATTTATACTCTTGCGGTATTTTCCATGCTTTAAAGGAATTGAAATAGCTTCTAATTAGGATGACCCCCTAAAAAACTATGCCTTTTAACTGGAGCTGGGAAGCAGAAAGGTAAAGGTCAACAGTATTAGCTAGTGTATCATGCAAACAGCTTGTTTCAGGAAAATGGTCTTTAAAATGTCTCCTGGACATATCAGTGGGGACGGTGTCACAATGGTTCACTTGGAGGAAGTAAATTCCAGAGCACAAAAGCTTCAGTTACAACCACATTAAGAAAATCCCCTGAGATGCCCACATAAAAGGGAATTAATGCTTTTGGTTTACATCCCTAATCGTGATATTCATGTGACACTTTGATGGGAACAAAGCGGCTGTTTTGAGTGTTTGAGCTCAGTGGATGCAGTCAAGACCATGGAAATAAAAATTATTTTGAAGGAAGAACAGGTGTCTCTTTATCTCTAACAAAAATGGTGGTTGTACTTCAAGCTTGAAATGCCTCGTTGAAAATGTTTTCTTACCTTGATGTGAATATAGTCTGTAGACTCTTGAATCTTTTCCAGCTTTAATCTACAAGGGGCAATGTTCTTCTAAACTACTTTCCTCCTCTACTCAAATATCTTTTTATTATTCAGATTAGGAAAATATAAATGTGTACACATTATCAGACCTTTCACAAAGCTGAAATGGGATGCCTAGTTGCTGTCTCTCCTCCATAATAAACATAATAAAGTATAAAACTGCGCCAAATACACACCATATAGTAATTCAGAGGACTCAATAAAAACACATTTAAAGAATCAATATCAGAGTTAATATCTCACAATGTTAAACTTAAGAACTGTGCCCCATTTCCTGTGTTAAAAAAGGTGAAGGTGTTATTTCTCTTTCAGTGAGAACTTATTGACATAAATGTAAAATAGTGTAACAAAAGGGACATTAAATCAAGACAGTTTGTAAAGTAATAATAGAAGAGTGCAAAGATTATAAATGTGATAATTACAACCAGCACTTTGATAAATTAGATGCTTATGATTAAAGCTGTACATGTAGCATTTAAAATATAATAGTTAATGACTTGGATGGAGGAACAGGAGACGTAAAAAGAGAAAGGCTGGGGAAGATGTAATAATTATTTGCAGGAAAAGACCTAGATACTGTATGTTATAGAGATGAAGAGTATGATCTGCACCCTAAAATGTATGTGACCTTAGTGAGAACATATAGAGGTAAGACAGCCTGGAAGTTGGTATCTGGGTAAGTGTCTATTGCAAGTTGGCCATATTTTAAAAAAACTTAGCATGTTTATGATTTAAAACACTGGTGGGTTTTTCATGCACCATGTATCCATAAAAGGATTATTTGAATAACTTTTGTTTAAGATATAGTTCAGTACATTTTCTGATATTAAAGGTTTGCGGTACCAAAATGAGCAGTTGCACATAGAAACAACAAATGCAAGTCTACAGAACCTAGCAGAACTATAGAACTCAGCAATGTTCTATTCAAGACCAGCTTTGTAATGAGAAAAAAGCTAGGGACCAAGAAGGGGGATGGAGCAGCCAACTGTGTTTTATAATTGTTTTCCTTTTTTATGGAATTCTTGAGGAAGAATCACCTTACATTACAAAACTATAATTTTGCTGCATGTTGTATTAAGTATTTATATTATTTGAGATACGCAGAGCTCTGGGGTTATTGATTCAGTGGTAACAAGTAAGGATGAGCTAAGGTTCGGGTTGGACTGAAATGGGCGCAAACCCTCGGAAAATTGTCATATGACAACAGGCCACCATTGCAATCAGCTGCAGCCATGAAATTCTCTACCTCTCAAAATCCCAACCTCTTTGATACGTCCAATTGCAGGGAATTCCATGGCCACAGCTGATTGGGATGATGGCCTGCTGCCTTGAAAGTTTCCTGTGGGTTCAGGTAAAACTGAGCATGGGGCCTGAACCTTAGCTCATCTCTATTAACATGTGCAGCAAAAAAAAATGCCTTTGGGTCACATCATTGCAGTAGTAGAGTCTTGCTCCATGTTATTGAGTAATGGGGGAGGTTTGGAGTTTAAGGATACATTTTGATGTTTAATTTGAGTTGTTAAGAATGCAATCTTTCAGAAAATGTTAGCTTTCTTCCTCTTGTGAAGTAGTGATTAAAATCACGCTCTGGTCTTATTGACTTGCATCTGATGCATCAGACTACTTCTTACAAAGGAAAATATTGTCACTATAGAATTAAAAAAAAAAACCTGTGATGACAAGAGACTCCTTTACAGGTGTGGTGGGTGTGCAGACTGGGAAACTCAGATCTCAGAAACATGAAACTGTTAGGCATCTTGAAATGTATATAAAGCCAAAAGCTTTTTTTTAATAGATTGTCTAATCTATCAGTTTTGATAGTTTTTAGTTAAGGGTTGGTACTCCTGCCAGGTTTGTATTGCTGTATACAACAGGGAAGTGTTACCATTCTTGGGACCATTCTCACTGTGACTGAAAATGATGGAAAAATAAACTTTTATAGCTGTCACTGCAACAAGAAATGAGGGGAAATCCTGCAAAGGGATCTCTTCTTCCCCTACTTTGGAGAGATTTACTTTTTCTTACTGTTGAGTCTCTGAGACACAAAGGGAAATCACAGTTTTTTTTAGCAGATTTATACATAGGAATTTATGAGCAGCTTCTATTGCTCTGAAAGATGTTCAAATCTAATTCACAATTAATAATGTGATCTGCCCACACAGTACAGCACAGGTTAATTATGTTTTGGGTGGATTACTCCTTGTAAGTAGAAAGGTCTGTGCCATGGCCGAGAAGTTAGTCCTATTGGCCTGCACTGGGTTCCTGGGTTTAATTGCCATCACAGTGCTTGTTTGTATGTTTTGTCAGTGTTTGTGTGGGTTTCCATGGGGTACTGAGGTTTACAGCAAAAAAAATATTCTCGTAGGCTCATTGGCTTGCAACCAAATTGGCCCTGGTTTGCATGGTTGTGGTAACGTACTTTGGATACATGGCTGGTTTAATAATTCTGTGTACTCCATGCAGACTTCAAATGCTACTACTTGTAGTAATCTAATTTGCCAAAGGAGTAGAGAATAATCACTCACATGAATATTCACTTTAAGTGTTCAATTATTTGAAAAGCAGAAAATCATCTGCACATGGTTGACAGGAATTAAAGTGAACAGGAATTTGCTTTTCACATGATTGGATAACTGAAAGGAATATTTATACTATTCTGAGTGAAGATTCTCAACTCCCTTAGAAAATCAGCCCCATTAGTTTGCTGCTCTATAAATGAGGGAGATGGAGGTTAAAAAAAGAAAAATGTCTTCAACACAACCAGTAAAGCATCTTAAATATTCTCTATCATGCCAATTAGAATATATAATAAAATATATTTATATGTGCCCAGTAACAGTAAATGTGTTTAATATGTACAAAATTAAATTCTTAACAGATCTGTTTTTTAATTGATTACTTGAGACTTGCTATGCTAATTCTTAAAACACATGGGATATTTTATACAGTAAATTAATTCTGCCAGTTTAGTGTTTCTGAATGTTCAAAAAGTGTTTTGCAATTTTGTGCCTTCTCTAGCAATTACCCAAGAATGTGTCCTCCTAAAAGAGAATGGGGAATGAGCACGAGCTCCACAGAACTGGTGTTTTCTTCCTTTTATGTGATGGGATGAAAGGTTTGAAAGCAATCTTACTAGATTTAAAATTAAGCACATTTGCATATGTTGTAATCAGAAGCAGTTCATTAGTCATGCAAATATTAACATATTTCTGAAGTACTTGACTTTCTCTGGATGTAGTATTGATAAAAGTTTACAAAAATAAGATATTTTTGGCAGACTATTGTAGCTATAAAACATTTCATAGAGGATTTCTTACACTTTGCAGACATGAGAAAAAGTATTGAGCAGACTTATGCTGAGCTCTTTTGTAAGCAAGTATAAAGTCTGTAGCAATGGCATGTGTATACATTTATTTACTGTACAACAAATACTGTCTGCATTACATGAAAAACCTTCTTATAATGCTTTTTCATGTATTGTATAGCGGTAAAGGGAGCCTTCATATTAGTCCTTGCAAATTAAAGCATATTTTTGACACTTTCAATCATCTCAGCTACCGTGTAGCATGGTCACCATGATGTGCCATCATGTATACAACAAAAATGACAGGTCAAGTTGGAGCTGCTGTACTAACAATTCAATGTTAGTACAGTGATCTCTCACGCTGAGAGCTATTGTGTCCTGACAGGGGGATGCCCCCCCCACCAGAACACTCCGGTCAGCGCTCTCAGACATTGGCAGAGGGCATTGATCAGGAGTCGGTTGGCTGCTGGTTTTCCAGCATGCTAGTCCAATGGCTGGCTTCTGGCGGACTGGCTGCCTTACGCATGGGCGGAATATTGGCCTTTTTTTTAACCAGCCAATGTCACCCAGCACTCGGCCCTTGTTTACTAGGCTTTAGACTGAGCATTATCAGCCCTGCCTAATGTCTTTTGCTAAACTAATCATATGCTCCTAATGTCAGGCCTCAGCAACATACAGGCTAATCATTCTGTAGTCCAATATGAAAACTAGGAGGACTCTTTGAGATAACAAAGGAAAGGACACAGGATAGCTCTGATATTCTGACAAGATTGACATTTATTTAACAGATATAACAAAATGTTTCCAAAGGTGTATTTAACAGGCTAAAAGGTAGCAAATAATAGAGGTTTATTGTTAGAGTTTACATTTTAAAGCCCAATTCCAGCCCAATTTTTTGTGGATACTGCAGAAAAATTTGAACTTCTGTCAACTTTTGTAAAGGAAATTTGTGTACCAGTCGCATGCCATGCAGTCCAAAGCCACTTTTCAATAAAAGGTTGTAAAGATCTCTTCTGCAGTTTCTCATGGACAGGAGTTGAAGGGAAATGTACCACATAGAATAGCATATACTTAGTAAACAAAAAAGGAACAGGGGTCCCAATGCAAATGTAAACTCAAAAATACAAAATGTGATACAATGCAGCTAACAAGTCCTTAGTTTTAGTGGCTGCATTCTTTTTCTTTATTTTCAGGCTTCTTTCCCTTAATTTCACTTGGTAATCTTACAAATAACACTTCCTATCCCTTTGTGGCTGTGCTCCACTATTTTCCATTGTATCTATGGAGGTAGCCATGCTTGTCACCAAGGCTGAGCTTCCAATATGTCTATCTTTGTTCATCAACAGTACATGGTGGATTGATTTATTTAGTTCACAAAAGATGGTAAGGTTACATTTGCTTTTTCGTTAAAAGAACACTGTGTTTCTGGCAAGATCTAGAGGCATTTTGTGCACATGATTAAAATGTTCTTAGCATGAAAAAATAAACTAATGTAGCCACCACATCTAAGCTGCAATATATAACTTTTTTGTTTTTGGGTTTAAATCTGTTTAACTGCTTGCCGGCCGTATACTTTATATATACTCCTGTGCAAAATCACCTACCTGTACATTATTCTGCACTTCCAGGTCTGGGTGCGCCTCGTGATGCCAGGGACCAGCTCCCGCTGTGATTGGACACAGCGGGAGCCAATCAGCAGGCCCGGCGGACCCGATGACCATCTGGACCCACCGATCATTCCAGAGAGAGATAGAGTGGTGTTCTGCGGATGTAAACAAGGCAGATCGCCATTCTTTGAGAAGGGGAGGTAGAGATCCTATGTTTTTGCTAAGCAGGAACAGGAAACTCTGCCTTTTTACAGTAAAAGAACATCCCCTACATTTAGTAATCATTACCTAGGAACACATTTAACCCTTTGATCACCCCTGATGTTAACCCCTTCCCTGCCAGTGTCATTAGTACAGCGACAGTGCATATTTTTAGCACTGATCACTGTCACTGGTCCCCAAAAAAGTCTCAGTGTCCAATTTGTACGCCGCAATGTCACAGTCCCGCTATAAATGAAAATTTTGGAAATCTTTTCCATAGTTTGTAGACGCTATAAATTTTACGCAGACCAATCTATATACGTTTATTGGAATGTTTTACCAAAAATATGTACATATTGGCCTAAATTGATGAAGAAATTCGATTTTTTTTCCATTTTCATTTCCATTTCCATTTTTTATTGAATTTGTTTGATAGCAGAAAGTAAGAAATATTGTTTTTTTTTTTCAACATTGTCGGTCTGTTTCTGTTCATAGCGAAAAAAAACCAAAAAAATGCAGAAGTGATCAAATACCACCAAAATAGAGCTCTATTTGTGGGGGAAAAAAGGACATCAATTTTATTTGGGTACAGTGTCGCACAACCAGGGATAAACCTTCCGTACCTCAAGTGGTTAAACCATTTCATAGTCAATTCAAAGCCAAAAAAGTTTGGCTTTTCGCACAGTTTGATATGATTTTAAAGCAGTAGCTTTGCCAACTTTGTTTCCCCAAAAAACAAACACATCATCTGTATTAAAAAACAATTATGCAGAGTTCACCATGAGCCTTCTTTGTACAGGAATGATGTTTATATGCTTCTAGTGAACATGCCTGATAACTTCCTCATAAAGTCTATCTGAAAACATTGCATTACTGTCTGGAGAGCTATTGCAAGATGTTTACTGATGAAAGAGGTTCTGATAGGGATTTGGAGACCTACAATGACACATAATTAATAATACCTTTGCATCTTTCTCTTTAGCAAACTTGATCAATTGTTTAAGAGACTTACACCTGGTATTTTAAAGACTACAAGTAACCAGACTGTACAACAATATTAAAGGTACACAATAATCATAAATTAAAGCTAACCCTTAAGATGTATAAAGGGAGTGTAGCCTGCCTGCCAGTTAGTTCAGCTGTTTATCCAGACCACAATGTAGTGCACTGCACTCTCTTTGTCTGACTCTGATGATCCTGGAACACATCTGCTGGTGATACTGGAACTCTCTCCTTCCTGACTTTTGCATACAAAAAATCAAAAGTAAAATATGCCAGTGACGTGCTCAGTGACTCTTTATAGTACATTGCCCATACATGGGGCAAATTAATATCACTGGGGGGAGCAGCCCCAGGTTTCTAAAGAAACATTAACACATGAGGGGGAGAAGTAGTGACAGAGAGCACATACAGAGCCAGCATATCATACAAGTATAAAGGCTTATGTATTCTGTGAAGTGTTACCATAAAGAGATATTAAAGTCCAACTCCAGGAAAAGATATGAAATTTAAATAGTGCATTGTACATCAATTAATTTATTCCTCTTCAATATTCTTAATTCCAAACACCTGTCTCTAAGCCATCCTGCAATGAAATGGATCAAAGTCACAGTTTCCTTTATCAGCATAATAAATATCCTGCCCTTGGGCACTGGTCCCCTCACCCCTCCTATGAGTTCTTCTACCTCTGGAGACTCTAAAAGGGCCTCACCACTGGAAGTACTAATAGAAAGTACTCACCACTAATAGAAAGTAAATACATCATTCCTTTCTTATTTACTTGAATCAGGGATGGAGGTACATTTATTGTGCCTCATTTAAAGTCCCAAACTCAACCCCCCACTTTTTATCGATACACATCAAGCAGACCCAAGTAGAGATTGATCATCATGAGACTGTTAATTCAGTTGAGTAAAATGAACATTTGGATATCTTTTTTTCATACCACTGGTTAATGAGGGTGGGAGGGCAGTTGCTAATATCCCTGATTTGGGCTTTAAGAATATCATGTCAAGGTAACTGTAAAATTTGTGCACAACGGTAAGAAATGCTGTAAGCTATTTATTGCGCTCTGTTTGAGAGTTTCACTCTTAATTTTTGCCATGGTGACTGTTGTTACAGATTACTCTTGACAGTAAGTAAAGGGTAATCTAAAAAGTTAAAGCTGTTGCCGGAGCAAGACTAGAGGCAAGATTTCCTAGTGTGGATACAGTCAGCAATAAAACCTTGCAGAGGTGCTTGCCCTTCACCTTTCTAAACCAAAATCAGAATACAATGTTTTGATTAAAACAATCTTTAATGTGCAAGGATTAGGGCTGTTTTTAAGGAAGGGCAAAAAGGCCCGCCGCCCTGGGCCCTGTCATTGCTGTGGGGCCAAAGCAGCTACATCATACTTGCCAACTATCCCGGTTTAAATTCCCTTATCCCTTGAAGTTTTAGTCCCATGCTATGTTCTGATATCTCAGTGTGAAGTGCTGCTATTAATGCTGCTCAGCTCTGCCCTATTGCTGTGTACAGATGACTCCCCTGCAGACCGTGTGTTTACATGTAAATAACCTGCATTGATATGTAAATAGCGGCGGAATTAATATGTAAATAGACGCAGACCCGCAGCATTGATATGTAAAATCAAGAAGTCGAATCAAAGTCGGATCCTCGTCCTAACCATCCGACTTGTGACATCCGACATGGTGATTACAGCAGCAGGAAAAGGAATTTATGTCACACTGGAATTGTTTTGATTGGTTAAATGTCAGACAATCTCAAAGTCGGAGCAAAATCATATCCTGTTTATTCAAGTCGGATGGAAGTAGGACCAAAGTAGGTCCAATGTAGGACTGATGTCGCAGAGCAAAGTAGGATGACAGTTGTACAACAGTTGTGTCACACCAGTGTGAACCCAGCCTTAGGCCGGGTTCACACTGTCGCACCAGTGTGAACCCAGCCTTAAGCCAGGTTCACACTGGTACGACGCAACTGTTGTACGACTGTCATTCTATTCTGCCCTGCGACGTCGGTCCTACAGCGGTCCTACTTCGGTCCTACCTTCATCCGGATCCTTTGATCCGACTTCAATGGTATCGAATGAGATGAAAACAGACCAAAGTTGGACCAAAGTAGTGCAGGAACCTTTTCTAAAGTCGGACCAACTTGTATCGGACCAGTTAAGACAGTTCTCTTAGGGAACTATTGATTTGTACACATCATGTAACATGTGATTCCAAAGTCAGAGCATATGTCGCACCAGTGTGAACTGGTGTGGGTTCACACTGGTACGATATGACAGTTGTACCACTTTAGATCAGACTTTGAACAGGAGGAGGAGGATTTCTTGGACCAAAAATTGGTTGCTTTATTAATCTTGACCAATTATGTCATATGCCTTTGCTGCGGGAGCTCCAGGTGTAGATTGAGAAAAGGATAGGTCCAAGAACCAAACCCTTAGGGACCTCGACAGAGAAAGGAAGAGGAGAGGAGGAAGTAGAGTTGTAACACCAAAGGAGCGGTGGGATAGGTAGGATGAGAACCAGCAAAGAGTTCAGTCACGGAGACCAAAGGAGTGGAGTTTTTTGAGGAGGATGGGGTGGTCCGTTGTATCAAAGGCAGCAGAGAGGTCCAGGAGAAGTAGTAACGAATAGAGTCCATTGGTTTTAGGTGTAAGTAGGTCGTTTGTGAGCTTAAGGAGAGCAGTTTCCGTGGAGTGTTGAGGGCGAAATCCGGACTGAAGGGGATCAAGCCGTTTGTTTGTACTGCTTGTAAGTTATATAGATTTGTATGTAAGCGCCACATCTTTACTACCTTTTAATTTCCCAAAAGTGGATTCTTTCCATTTAAAGGGGTGGCTACATGTGTTGTTTTTTTTGTTTTCTGTTATATGCTAGCTTTATTTAGGTGCTGAACATTTTTTGCCATTTATTTATACTAAATGCCTCAATAGTAGAAGGAAGAGCATGCCACAGAGTTTGTGTAAGGCCACTAAGTCTATACTGATCACAGCAAAAAGTCTATATATAGAAAAATGTTGACTGTGTATTTGATATTTGCAAAAAATCAATTGGAATTCATTGCATGCTGTTCATGCAGTATTTGTCTTGGTTTGCTGCTGCAAAGAAACATCATTAGATAAATAATTGGTAGAAGCCCTCACAGGTCTTAAGCAGGAGTGTGTGTCCAAACATGAGGAGTTTATTCTGTTCAACAGTTGGTTGATGGATCACAGTCCATCTTTTTCAAGGCATGTGTGACTTTTAATGTGACCAAAAAAGAGCTATTAGACCTATGGAGACTCTCTCATCCTTCTACTGTACTCATTGCTAATATTCTGAGTACCTATTTGGACCCATCAGCTTCTTCAGAGTTGCCTTTTTATTTTGGAATTAATAATTATTTCTCTTTGTCCTGCACTCCACTAACACCTGTGCATCTATACCACCCAACCATTCCAATTCCTGCAGCACTGCCTGGCATTTCAACAAAAACCTTTTGTCCAGTGGATCTGGGCTGTATCCCACAGCCGAACGCCATAAGGCTTGACACTGAGGTTAGGATTGAAGGAGGCCAGATGGCATGGGTTCTAGCATGTTGAACATCATCATTGCCCTTTGCACCATTTTTCTGAATTAAATTATTTATATCATGAAACATGACTGTAAGGGTTAGTGTTTAGCACTGTTGTAAATCGATGTAGATCAAGGGTTGCATTGGGCATACATAAGCAAACTGTTGATCTGTAAATAAAACACTATGCTGCAAGAAAGTTCATAAATCTCCCAAAGCAGTGTTCAGATGTCTAATGCGAATTTTCCATTTCTGTTTTTTTCTTCTAGACAGTATGACGAGTAAACTAGCGGACAAGAAGGAGCAGATGATACCATGAAGAGTAGGTCACAGGCCCTTTGTTGCCATCTATTTAGTAAGTAAAGATTAACACATTGGCAGAGTGTTTACGTTCATTAATCTTTTTTATAGATCCTTTCCAACAGAACAGTTTCACAGGTGTAAATTGGATGGAGTGATTTAAAGTGACTGTTTCAAGTTGTTTAAAGAAAACCTGTTAGAACATGGAGTTGCCTTTCATGGCCTCTCCTTTTAAAAATGCTAATTGGGTCACTGACAAGCAGATGTGCTTACTTCAATATCTGGCACAATTATGAAAATTTACTGGTAAGGCTTATAGGTTTTCATGTTACAGTTTAGTGACTTAGAATGTACTACAGTCAATGGGTCAGCATACCAACCAGGAAATTTGCCTTTTCAGAAGGAGGGCAGAATGGCAACCCCCTAAATTCCCTCTAAATTTATTGTGCCATTTATTTATTTATTTTCATTTCATAGACCCATACCATCTCATTATGTGACTTGATTTGTTTTTTGCTTGGAACTTTCTTGAGATCCCTGTTTTTATACTTCAGTTCTATTGTAATGTAACCTAAAATAGTAGTATTCTAATAATCTATTAATACCTGAATTTGACTCAGTTTTACTATTGTATGTTAAAATATAATTTTCTACTGCTAGTAAAATAATATAAAAATAAAATAAGACACTGTAAAATATACCTACTGTCATATATAAACTGTTTTGGGGCAATTTTAGCATGCAAAAAAAACAAATACCCATAAATACAAAGCATATCCCTGCATATATTAGTTCTATTGTGTCTCACTAATTGCCAAAAAAAAAAAATAAAAAAAATTTGCAATCATGAATAATGTGAAAAAAAAAATCCTTGGAGAAGTTACGAAGGACTATAAATGTCTGTGATTTTGTCTTGGGTAGCAAAGTTTTATTTTGGTTTTCCTTTATTTGTTCATATTTTTCCTGTTCTTTCACCAGTATTTGTAGGATCATTGCTGTACAGCAGAGTCTTCTGCGAATGATCTTAGAAGAGACTGGATTTTGGAAGAAAGGGTCAAAAAATAAGTAACAAAACATAAAATGTAAAAGGTGTAGAGTAAAACCCTTTATAATTATAGGTAGCTTGGTGCCAGTCACTGCATATTGTTGACTGCAACCTAGCATTGTGACCATGCTGAACTGATAAAACAGCTCAGACTTCCTGACCTGCTAGTCCAGTGGTCTCTAAACTTTTCCATATGAGGGCCGCATTGTATAGTTAACAAATATTCAGAGGTAGAAAACAGTTTTATATGTGAATGGATACATTTTACCTTTTTGTAATCAGCACGATATGATTCAAAACAACAGATAAAGAACTTAAAGCGGTTGTAAACCCGAAAAAAATATTTTTAAATAAGGCTTGCACCTTGTACGGTATAGGATTTCATGTCATCTGTGCCCAGTCTTGCCACGAAGAGTTAATCCAGCTCTGAGCAGTCCTTATTGTTTTTCAGTGAGATAAAAACAGACAGAGAAATAGGAGTCTGTTTCTCCCCCTTGCTGTGACAGGTGATTTACATATCTCATGCACGAGTCTGAGAGAGACATTCTGTGCACTTCAGATCCCCTCCTTCTTTCTTCTCCAGCTCTCCCAGGATTGTCTGCTCCACACCTCAGCATGATCGGGCATGCTGAAGTCATGTGGAAACTTTTCTGGGTTTTGACTGGATGTTAATGATCAGAGCAGAAGTTCAGTGTAAGAAATACACAGGAGAAAATACATGTTGACAAGGGGAGTGTAGAGGTGGGCGGGGAGCCTACTGACATCACGACTCCACCCACCGAGCAACAGACCCACCCACAGAATCTGCAGTTTTTCGGGTCTCATAACAGACAAAGGGGAGACATTCGATAGGTAAGGATACATGCAGGAGGCATGTATATCCTTATAGTTAACCACTATGGCAGTAATTTAGAAAGGATAAGAGTGGGTTTACATCCACTTTAAGTAAAACAAAAAACAAAACAAAAATTACAAAAAAACTTGTACCAGAGCCCCTGCTTACATCAGATTCTCTCTATATGAGAATCCCCACTTACAGCAGGGTCCCCCTTACATGAGAGTCCTTATTGAAGCCCCCCTTTACATCAGAGTCCATCTGTACTTCACAATCTTACAGCGTGGCTGGGAGCCTGAGGACCTGTTTCAGAGGTCACTGACCCTAGCTGCGGGCCAGAAAAAATCTTGCAGCGGGCCTCATTTGGCCCACGGGCCGTAGGTTGGAGACCCTGTGCTAGTCTCATATCTCAGCACAGATCTCAGAGTTTCTAAAGTCACACAATACTTCAAAGGCAGTGGGGGCAACAAGAAACCAGGTATTGAGTTGTGTGCGCTTCTGATGATACAGTTGCCTAGTATAGCAGCTTCTGAACACACTGCAGAAAATAATTTCAGACTATGTGTGGTTTTTACAATGGCAGGAGAAACTGTTATTTATTCCTGTTATGCAGTAATGGAATATTACTTTTTACCCTTTGGACTTTAGGTGTCTCACATAAACACACACACACACAAACTAGAAAAGATAACCTATTATGGCCAATCGGACAAAAACCTCCAAGAATGTAAAGCCAACCATACCAACCAACTAACCAGTGTTTTCTGAAAATATTTTTGAGAGGGTAAATTTAAATAAAGAAGAAATTATCATCAATGCATTTTATGGCCAACATCATTTGAACTTTAACTGTAGATTAATAGGGATTAGTTAATTCACAGTGTACTTAGTGCCTAGGTTACTCCCACATTAGCATATCCGATTTCCTTAGGAAGACAGATCATTGGATTATTCTACAAAGGAAAAGGCTAACACATTTGGCATATGCTCTCCAAGATAATAGTCTTTATTTATCTTCTATACAACTATAATAGAAGCTCTTTGGAGGTCCTTCTTTCATGTTAATAGCACAGGCCTTATCAATGTCATTAGTGGGACTGCTTTAGCAGTCCCACTATTGTTATCCATTTTTTTATTTATTTTTAATTTTAATTTTAATTCTATTTATTATTCCGTATATTTTTTGGCTCTGTGTAACTTCTGCATACTTTCAGCTATTAAAACCATTCAACAATTAAAATGTTCGTCTCTTTCAGCTGATGATGGGACTTTTTCAACTTTTTTTCTACTATTTATACTTTTTAAAATATTAAGCTTTTTATCACTTTTTTTTAACATTGAAGTCAGTGGGAGCATGCTTCAGATCCTTAAAATCTTCTTCCGCTCCCAAAAGTTTCAGCTCCTTCATACTTTCACCTACAGACGCCAATCAAACTTTAAAATGTTCACAAAATATTCAGCTATCTGGCTATATCTTTTCAGTTTGATATCCTTTACAGTTTTTGTGAAAAAGCTTTTTGTTTAGAGGTCATTTCAGGAAATTTTAGCCATTAATCAGTGTACTGTGTTGCTTTTGTTGCCATGGTTACCAAAGCTTCTGTTATACACAGGGGGGGGAGGTGGCTGGAGCATCTCAGCTCTGATTACAGAGCCCGGGGCAGGGGACAGACACACCATGTACTGATTTAGAGCCCTTTCACACTGGGGCGGTTTGCAGGCTCTATTGCGCTAATAATAGTGCCTGCAAACCGACCCGAAAGTGCCGCTACTTTCATTCCAGTGTGAAAGCCCCGAGGGCTTTCACACTGGAGCGATGCGCTGGCAGGACGGTAAAAAAAGTCCTGCCAGCAGCATCTTCGGAGCGGTGAAGGAGCGGTGTGTATACTGCTCCTTTACCGCTCCTGCCCATTGAAATCAATGGGACGGCGCGGCTATACCGCCGGGAAAGCGCCTCTGCAGAGGCGCTTTGCGGTGGTATTTAACCCTTTCTCGGCTGCTAGCGGGGGGGGGGAACACCGCCCTGCTAGCGGCCGCATACCGACGGTAAAACGCCGCTAATAATAGCGGCGTTTTGCCGCCGACGCCGCCCCCGCCCCAGTGTGAAAGGGCTCTAATAATAGAGGAATATGATGGGGCAGTTTTGATGGGGCAATTATGATGGGGCAGTTTTGATGGTGGCAATATGATGGGGCAGTTTTGATGGGACAATTCTGATGTGGCAGTTTTGATGGTGGCAATATGATGGGGCAGTTTTGATAGGGCAATTCTGATGGGGCAGTTTTGATGGGGCAATTCTGATGGGACAGTTTTGATGGTGGCAATATGATGGGGCAGTTTTGATGGGGCAATTATGATGGGGCAATTTTGATGGTGGCAATATGATGGGGCAGTTTTGATGGGACAATTCTGATGTGGCAGTTTTGATGGTGGCAATATGATGGGGCAGTTTTGATGGGGCAATTCTGATGGGGCAGTTTTGATGGTGGCAATATGATGGGGCAGTTTTGATGGCAATATGATGGGGGCAGTTTTGCTGGGGGCCCTTTTAGCAATTCAGCATTCCCACGCATTTTCCCCAGGCGCTTTGCGGTGGTATTTAACCCTTTCTCGGCCGCTAGCGGGGGGGGAACCGCCCTGCTAGCGGCCGCATACCGACGGTAAAACGCCGCTAATAATAGCGGCGTTTTGCCGCCGCCGCCGCCCCCGCCCCAGTGTGAAAGGGCTCTAATAATAGAGGAATATGATGGGGCAGTTTTGATGGGGCAATTATGATGGGGCAGTTTTGATGGTGGCAATATGATGGGGCAGTTTTGATGGGACAATTCTGATGGGGCAGTTTTGATGGTGGCAATATGATGGGGCAGTTTTGATGGGGCAATTCTGATGTGGCAGTTTTGATGGTGGCAATATGATGGGGCAGTTTTGATGGGGCAATTCTGATGGGGCAGTTTTGATGGTGGCAATATGATGGGGCAGTTTTGATGGGGCAATTCTGATGGGGCAGTTTTGATGGTGGCAATATGATGGGGCAGTTTTGATGGGGCAATTCTGATGGGGCAGTTTTGATGGTGGCAATATGATGGGACAGTTTTGATGGGGCAATTCTGATGGGGCAGTTTTGATGGTGGCAATATGATGGGGCAGTTTTGATGGGGCAATTCTGATGGGGCAGTTTTGATGGCAATATGATGGGGGCAGTTTTGCTGGGGGCCGTTTTAGCAATTCAGCATTCCCACGCATTTTCCCCAGGAAATGCATTTTCTAGTTATTCCGTATGTTTTTGGCTCTGCGTAACTTCTGCATACTTTCAGCTATTAAAACCATTCAACTATTAAAATGTTCGTCTCTTTCAGCTGATGATGGGACTTTTTCAACTTTTTTTCTACCATTTATACTTTTTAAAATATTAAGCTTTTTATCACTTTTTTTTAACATTGAAGTCAGTGGGAGCATGCTTCAGATCCTTAAAATCTTCTTCCGCTCCCAAAAGTTTCAGCTCCTTCATACTTTCACCTACAGACGCCAAACAACCTTTAAAATGTTCACAAAATATTCAGCTATCTGGCTATATCTTTTCAGTTTGATATCTTTTACAGTTTTTGTGAAAAAGCTTTTTATTTAGAGGTCATTTCAGGAAATTTTAGCCATTAATCAGAGTGCACTGTGTTGCTTTTGTTGCCATGGTTACCAAAGCTTCTGTTATACACAGGGAGGGAGGTGGCTGGAGCATCTCAGCTCTGATTACAGAGCCCTGGGGAGGGGACAGACACACCATGTACTGATTTATAATAGAGGAATATGATGGGGCAGTTTTGATGGGGCAATTATGATGGGGCAGTTTTGATGGTGGCAATATGATGGGGCAGTTTGGTGGGACAATTCTGATGGGGCAGTTTTGATGGTGGCAATATAATGGGGCAGTTTTGATGGGGCAATTCTGATGGGGCAGTTTTGATGGTGGCAATATGATGGGGCAGTTTTGATGGGGACAATTTTAATGGAGCAGTTTTAAAGGTGGCAATATGATGGGGCAGTTTTGATGGTGGCAATATGATGGGGCAGTTTTGATGGGGGCAATTTTTATGGGGCAATTCTGATGGGGCAGTTTTGATGGCAATATGATGGGGGCAGTTTTGCTGGGGGCCATTTAGCAATTCAGCTATTCAGCATTCCCACGCATTTTCCCCAGGAAATGCATTTTCTAGTTATATATTTTTTTATTTCAATAAATTTTTATTAATTTTCAAGTTTAAAGTGATTCTATAGCCTAAACATTTTTTACCTTAATGCATTCCTTGTACTAAGGTAAAAAATGTTTAGGAATCAGCATCCAATCCACCCCCCTTTTACTTACCTGAGCCCTCATTTGATCCAGCGCTGTGTACATCTTCAGCTCCTCTTTCCCCTCACTTCCGGGTCTCTCTGGCTTTGCTGGGGCACCGAGAGCCATTGGTTTCCAGTGCTGTCAATCAAACTCAGTGACAAGGGAGCGGGGGGGTGGAGCCAAGTCCTGCTGTCTGTGTCAATGGATGCAGCAGCGGGGCTTGGGAGCAAGCATGCATGAGTGCCCCCATGAGGGCACTGGGCAGAGAGGAGGGGCCAGGAACACCGGGGGGAAACCTGAGAAGAGGAAGTTCACGGCTGTTCTGTGCAATTCCATTGCACAGAGTAGGTAAGCATAGACATGTTTGTTTTGCTTTCTTTTTGTTTTTTAATTGTTTGCCTTTACAATCTCTTTATATTCAACAAGCTGAACAATACATAGTAAAGGAAAAAAGTCAACATGCTTACATAAGCCAATGTAACATTGGAAAATGGCATAACAAGGCATTACGCAAAAAAAACAGGAATGGACCAAGTGGTTGTAAAGGCATTTTTTTACCCTAAAATGGTTTTAAAAGCTAGATTTTTTTTTACCTTAATGCATTCCCTGCATTAAGATAAAAAATGTACTACTAGTTCTATCACCCCTTCACCTCCCTTTTTTACCTACCGAGTCCTATCTGGATATTGTGCTGTGCTTGTCTGCAGTGGCGCTGCTCCCTCTCTCTCTCTCTTTTAGAGATTCAGAGACAGCAGTGGGAGCCACTGGTTTCCGCTGCTGTTAGTCAAATCCTGTGAGGATGGAGCGTAGGGCAAGGCTGAACTGCACTGTTTGTGTCAATAAATACGCACAGCCCGGCTCGATGAGTGGGGGCATTATTGTTTTATGGAAGATTAAACAACACATCTTTTCCTTGTAGTTTTGCAATGAACTGCTACATGTGAGATATGCAATGCTTCAGTATGAATGGTCCAGTTGTCTATATTGTAATAGCACTTAGTTGCAGTTCATATGCGATCAAGGTTTGTTACTGCATGGCATGTCACTACTAAAAACTAGCCTGTGGAATAGCAAACATTTAAAGTGTACAGTATTACTTTTTTGTGTATCACTTTTTTGTGTATCACTTTTCTTTTGTGTATCACTTTTTCAAGTGAGAAATTTTTGGGTGCCAAATTTCCAGTTCATCACTTTTTCTATTGTTTGGTAAGATATGAAGCACTGACGGTGTCTGCCAGTGATACTATCCCTCTTCTCCCTGCTCTATTGATATTAATAGGAACATTTGGATAAGCAGAACCTAGCAATTGATGGGCTGGTTATCTGGCCCTAGTGTCTGAATGCAGTTGAATTGTGCATGCATGTTTGACCTTCCATGTAGGCCTGTGGTTGGTTTTTAGGTATTGTTCCAGGAAGGCGCACATCCCTTTAGAAGCTATAGTGTTATTTAAAATGTTCCTGTAATTTTAATAACACTAATATTTACACATGAAATATATGGACATTATTATAGGACTAAAACCTGATCAGAATTAACTTTTGAGGTTAAATGATTAACACCCTCTAGGCCTTGCCAAGAAGTAGCAGTAAAGGGCCTTGTAGGACACTAAGAAATACCTGCTTTCTTGTCTCTGTTTATGGCCGGAATGCAGGAACTGACTCAGCTAACACACTGTGCTAAGAAGAGTTATCTCTACACACAGCACAGTGGCAGACAGTCTATCAGACAGCTCACAGCAGGCACTAATAATATGCCCTGTCTGCTCGCAGATTTAAATTAAAGATGCTCATATTCATTCTGGCAAAAACACTAACCCCCACCTTTATAGATCAGTGTTTTTTTCTAGTATGTTTTATCTTCATGTAAGACAATCTCTCTCATGAAGCTACATAAATATATGACTCTTTAGATCCACTGGTCATATTAAACATGAATAGTGTATTTTGGCATTAAAATATTTATGTGTACAATCCTACTTGCTTTAAAACAAACACACTACTTGTTATCATAATGTTGGATTTTAATTATCCAGACATAGACTGGGCGGAGGGAACCACGCATTCATTTAAGGCTCACCAGTTCCTTAATGTCTTGCAGGACAATTTTATGGGTCAGATGGTAGACGCACCAACTAGAAATAAAACATTACTGGATCTACTGATTATCAACAATACAGACTTGATCACGGATGTGGAAATACGGGGCAATTTAGGTAACAGAGATCACAGGTCAATTCGTTTCAGTATAAATCACACAAATAGGAAACCTAAAGGGAATACAAAGACACTGAATTTCAAAAGAGCCAACTTCCCTAAACTACAAACCTTGCTAAAAGGCATAGATTGGGATAAAATATTAGGAACAAAGAATATGGAGGAGAGATGGGTTTGCTTTAAGAGTATATTAAATAAGGGCATTAGCCAATGTATCCCATTGGGTAATAAATTTAAAAGAGCGAACAAAAGTCCTGGATGGCTTAACTCCAATGTAAAAATGCATATAAAAGCAAAGGAGAAGGCCTTCAAAAAATACAAGGTTGAGGGATCATCCTCAGCATTCAGACTTTATAAAGAATGCAACAAGAAATGTAAGGGTGCCATTAGGATGGCTAAGATAGAACATGAAAGACACATAGCGGAGAAGAGCAAAAAAAATCCCAAGAAATTCTTTAAGTATATAAACAGTAAAAAAGGGAGGACAGACCATATTGGCCCCAAAAAGAATGAGGAAGGACATCTGGTTACAAAGGATAGGGAGATGGCGTAGGTATTGAATTTATTCTTCTCCTCAGTCTTCACGAGTGAATCGGGGGGCTTCAGTAACCAAAACTGCAGTGTTTATCCTTATGACACAACACAGGAAGCACCTCCATGGTTAACAGAGGACAGAATTAAAATTAGACTTGAGAAACATAACATTAATAAATCACCAGGACCAGATGGCTTGCATCCGAGGGTACTTAGGGAACTCAGTCAAGTGATTGCCAGACCGTTGTTCCTAATTTTTACAGACAGTCTACTGACTGGAATGGTACCAGCTGATTGGAAAAAAGCCAATGTAGCACCAATATTTAAAAAAGGACCCACAATACATCCCTGGGAATTACAGACCAGTTAGCCTAACATCAATAGTATGTAAACTCTTGGAGGGGATGATAAGGGACTATATACAAAATTTTAGTAATGAGAACGGTATCATTAGCAGTAATCAGCATGGATTAATGAAGAATCGTTCTTGCCAAACCAATCTACTAACCTTCTATGAGGAGGTGAGTTGCCATCTAGATAAAGGAAGGCCCGTAGACGTGATGTATCTGGATTTTGCAAAAGCATTTGACACAGTTCCCCATGAACGTTTACTGTACAAAATAAGGTCCGTTGGCATGGACCATAGGGTGAGTACATGGATTGAAAACTGGCTACAAGGGCGAGTTCAGAGGGTGGTGATAAATGGGGAGTACTTGGAATGGTCAGGGGTAGGTAGTGAGGTTCCCCAGGGTTCTGTGCTGGGACCAATCCTATTTAATTTGTTCATAAACGACCTGGAGGATGGGATAAACAGTTTAATCTCTGCAGACGACACTAAGCTAAGCAGGGCAATAACTTCTCCGCAGGATGTGGAAACCTTGCAAAAAGATCTGAACAAATGAATGGGGTGGGCAACTACATGGCAGATGAGGTTCAATGTAGAAAAATGTAAAATAATGCATTTGGGTGTCAAAAATATGAATGCAATCTATAGACTGGGGGGAGAACCTCTGGGGGAATCTAGGATGGAAAAGGACCTGGGGGTCCTAGTAGATGATAGGCTCAGCAATGGCATGTAATGCCAAGCTGCTGCTAACAAAGCAAACAGAATATTGGCATGCATTAAAAAGGGGATCAACTCCAGAGATAAAACGATAATTCTCCCACTCTACAAGACTCTGGTCCGGCCGCACCTGGAGTATGCTGTCCAGTTCTGGGCACCAGTCCTCGGGAAGGATGTACTGGAAATGGAGTGAGTACAAAGAAGGGCAACAAAGCTAATAAAGGGTCTGGAGGATCTTAGTTATGAGGAAAGGTTGCGAGCACTGAACTTATTCTCTCTGGAGAAGAGACACTTGAGAGGGGATATGATTTCAATATACAAATACCGTACTGGTGACCCTACAATAGAAATAAAACTTTTTCGCAGAAGAGAGTTTAACAAGACTCGTGGCCACTCATTAAAATTAGAAGAAAAGAGGTTTAACCTTAAAGTACATAGAGGGTTCTTAAATGTAAGAGCGGCAAGGATGTGGAATTCTCTTCCACAGGCGATGGGCACAGCGGGGAGCATCGATAGCTTCAAGAAACTATTAGATTAGCACCTGAATGACCACAACATACAGGGATATACAATGTAATACTGATACATAATCACACATAGGTTGGACTTGATGGACTTGTGTCTTTTTTCAACCTCACCTACTATGTAACTATGTAACACAGCCAATAATGAATGAGTGACTTGTATAGCGCTACCTATGCGAACTGAATCGCCTCAGGGCGCATTTGCCGCTGATGTCCATCTGCAGTATAGCACGGTCCTTTACCCCATAGGGTCCCAACACGCTTACAAACACATACACATATATTTTGGCCAATTTTTTTTTTTTTTAGACCTACCAGCATGTCTTTGGAATGTGGGAGGAAACCAGAGTACCCGGAGGAAACCCACACAGGGAGAACATGCAAACTCCAGGCAGATGGTGTCGTGGTTGGGATTTGAACCAGCGATCCTATTGCTGCTAGGTGAAAGTGCTAACCACTACACCAATGTGCTGCAGCCAATAAATGCAAGAACACACATTTTTGCAATTAGAAATGGATGTAGTGGCCTCTTAGCCTGATCGCTCAGGGAACAATGTTCCTCTCACTATATTGCCCATAACACAGACTAATGCCCCGTACACACGGTCGGATTTTCCGATGGACAATGTCCGATCGGAGCGTGTTGTCGGAAATTCCGACCGTGTGTGGGCGCCATCGGACATTTTCCATCGGATTTTCCGACACACAAAGTTGGACAGCAGGAGATAAAATTTTCCGACAACAAAATCCGATCGCGTCAATTCCGACCGTGTGTGGCCTGTTCTGACGCACAAAGTGCCACGCATGCTCAGAAGAAATTCCGACACGGGACAGCTCGTTCTGGTAAACTTAGCGTTCGCAATGGATACAGCACTTTCGTCACGCTGCAATGTAAAAAATGGTTTAATACAGCGCACTCTCTTCTTCTTTATAATGTGACAAGAATTAAGTAGTTTTGCTGCTCATATTCACACACACTTCTCACAAACTTTTATTTGTGTTTTTTTAGTGGGATTCCCTCAATATATTGTTATTAGTTGTCACATCTGACAGTTTTATATTTTTTATGTTTTTTTTTATTTTGTTTTTAAGCCTTTTTTTTTCTTTAATGTTTGGATTTTTTCCAAGGCTGATCTTTGTTCAATGTTATTTTTATTTTTACTCCAGAATATTTTTGTGTGTGTTTTGTGTGTCAAGTTACCCCAACACCATTGATATCTTTTATTATTTAATCTCAAGGAGATTGTTTGGTGTTGGTGTCCCTTGTTCATTTCACATTGTATATTAGAAATGTACCTGAATCCTCACAAACAAACTGTCATTTTTGAAGTAAAACACATAGGAGAGTATAATTCAAAACAAAAATCCTTTATTAAGGGATCAGAACCAAACAAAGAGGGAGGCAACACTGGATCAACAGGAGAAATTAGCGAAGCCTGGGACCCCCACGGCAGACATCAATTCTTCAACATCAAAATTGGTGGCCTGAGGAGTCCATATGTAAGGGAGTGCAGTCTGGTCCGGGATTCACAGAGATCCGGATAGCAGCAGATGACATCTGTGTCCCCAGGCTGTGGTACCACAAGAGGCTGCATTTTTTGGCCGACCAGACTGGACCCAGGGCAATCACTGTCTGGTCTTCCTTTCACACTTCCTTCTGGGCTGTGGCTGTGCAGTTGGAGATGTGGCAGGAGGAGGAGTAGGACCTGGAGGAGGAGGAGGACTGGGGGGACCTGGAGGAGGACTGGGAGGACCTGGAGGAGGACTGGGAGGACCTGGAGGAGAGGGAGGAGGAGGAGGACCATCCCAAAGCTGTGTGTGAGGTGTAATTTGGCCCCTCATACCTTTCTCCAGAGCCTCTGATATGAGGGCCTCACACATGGCTTTTTGGCCCTCCTCCATCCTCTGCATTTTATATGCTATGAAGGCAGCAATGTTCTCCTGCCTGGTCTGTGGTGCTCCCAGGACCTCTGTAGCCCTCCAAAAGATTCTGATAGCCGCCTCCTCTAGGGCACTCGTCCTACTGCCACTTTCTCTTTTCAGGGGGGGTGGAGGGACCTTGATATCAGCCAGCTGGCTCGGCCCGGCCACCTCCTGGCTGAGACTTCCCTGTGTATGAAAAAGGGACATAGTTGTAATGTTTTGCATCATCAATCACAATCCTAAATTAGTACTCCCAACTAACATATAGTTAACATCATTGATTGGACAAGCAGAAATATTTAGAGGAATGCTATACCTGGCTCAATCTGGGCTCCTCCACATGCGGCCTGGAAGGCCCAGGTTGGGCGTCAGAAGCCTCAGCCAGGGGGGAAGGAAGCGTGGAAGGAAGACTTGAGAGGGATGGCCTGGGTTCAGTCTGGCCTGCCAGAAAGTGCAGCCTGTCGTAGTACAACATCCTGGGGACATAGATGTCATCTGCTGCTCCGGATCTCTGTGAATCCAGGACTTTCTCTCAGATATGTGCTCCTCAGGCCACCAATGAAAATCTTTAAATAAGTGATGTCTGCCGTGGGGATCACCTGCTTCACAATTTCACACAATTGCTCCAGTGCTGCCTTCCTCTTTGCTTGGTTCTTGAAATGGGGGTGGGTAATCTCCCACAGACAGGGCAGCTCACTTAGCATATCAATGAATAGTGACATGAAGTCAGTATCTCTCATTAAGATATCCATGTTCACTGCAAGACACAACACAAGACAAAGCCTAATGTCAGACAAAACTCTCCTAATCTTGTTACAATATAGGCCTCAATCTAGAAGCAGTATAGGCACAAGTTTGTCTCTTACCTTCGTTCTTACGATCGGCGCGTCCAATGCTCCTTCCTCCGCTCACAGATCGTACGTAATACGCACGCGTGTTACGCTTTATACACACTGCGCATGCGTGTAACTCCGCCCGCCCCTGACGTTCTTTCTAGTGTATTCCCCGCCCCTTTTCGTTCGGCGCAGTGGGTGAAGAGCATGATGGCAGAGTTACAGCAGGTGCATGCTAATTATAGCAACGAGGAGGAGGAGGAGGAAAGGCCGGATCCAGGCACGTCCCGATCCAGAAGGAGACGTTTTAAGGCCACAAATATGTCGTTTGGGGAGATGTTGGAGATGGTACACATCATGAGGAAGTCCGACTATGACGGAAAATATGGGCCTTACCCCAACCCCAACATCCGAAAGGCAAAAATCATTGGTAAAGTGGTCAGGAGTCTAGAGCGGAATTTCGGGGTACGAAGGTCTAAAGATCAGCTCAGGAAGCGGTGGTCGGACCTGAAGTTGAGAGAGCCAGAGCAGTACCGAAAGATCCGGAGAGTGCTGCAAAAAAGTAAGTAGTTGTGCTGTGTTTCTATTCTTTCTGTCTTTATTACGTTCGTTCTGCTCCATATGCTTTTATTAATTGTAACGTTTAAAAGGGCAACTTTAATGTTCATGGGCCCATTATTCGTTCGTATCAAACATTTTTATTTCGGCCTCTAGAACACCATTGTTTAGGCCATATGCATTTTCACACATTTTTTGGGGCCTACTTGGATGCCAAAGATTTGTTTGTGTAGATGGGTTTGTTACTAGAATGAAATGACAACTAGATTGTGTGTAAAGAGAGGACACTGAGCAGCTGTTTTCACATCTGGACACTGGAGCACTAGTGTGGGACCCCAGAACACCATTTTTATTAGGGGGGCACACAGGTGCTCCAGTGTATACTATAGGGGGGGCTACATCTGTGAAGCTTGTACCAAACATGTAAAGTATTGCAGCTTGACAAAGGGCAATAAAAAAAATATACATCTTGGAACTCGGCTAAAATAGACAATTGTACCCCACTTCCAAGCAATGTTTCCTATTTCTAGTTCTGCCATCAAATATCTGTGTGCTAATTATACCATTTTTGTTTTACATAGGGGAGAAAAGACTCGGAGGACAGCCCTCATCCGAGGAGACCACAGACCCCCCACCTATGGAAGAAGGTGAAATACCCCCAAACGAAGAAGAAGAGCAGGAGGAAGAAGAAGACGTGGTGGAGATTGGCACCACAACAGGTGAGTGTCTGCGACCACAGGCTCAGGTAAAAGAGATGGATGGTGGCAGATTTTTGAGACCTTTTTTTTGTTCTTTATCTCTTTTTAGGTGATCGTGATGTGAGGGATCCTGAACGCTTTACTTCAGAAAGTGCCCAGATACTTATCGGGGAGATCATGGGGTGTAATCTCCAATTGCAAAACATCCAGAACCAAATCAGTGATGTTATTAAAAAAAATAATAACATCATTGATGTTTTGGGGCGAATTTAAACCCCACAAAATCACCTGTTTTATTAATGTGGTCCAATCTTCCAAAAATTTTTAAAATGTTTAGAAAAGCCAAATTTGGAGGATGCACACAGTGTGCCAACATGTGCTATCTGCCATCACGGGAGATCAATGGACGCGTTTTGGGGGTGCAACACCTTCCTCAATTATAAAGTCGCATTGAGGAAAGGCTTTCTCCCCCAAAACACGTCCCTTGATCCCCCCTGATGGCAGATAGCACATGTTGCCATTCGTAAATTGGTGTGCATCTTCCAAATTTGGCTTTTCCAGGGGTGATTTCCCCCCATCTGAACGCTAGATCAAACCCAGTTCCTAAATACTGATGTCTGATCTAGCCTTCAGGTTTTACCTAATGTGAACTTTGTAAGTTCAAGTTTTTTGGCTTTCTTGTTGGTTTTACACAGGCCTGTTTTATCTGAAATGGATATTTTGATTTTTCATAATGCTACTGCAAACATTGTTATACAACAAACATGTTGGTTTGTTTTAAAAACCTTTGGTAAATGCGCATGTGATTGTGCAGGTATAAAAAAGTGCCTTACTCAAGAATGTGTGGATTATTGTCTCAACACTACAACACTTTTGGGGTGATGTAATTGTTGTTTTATGCACAAATGGGGGTTATTTCCTAAGGGCAAATCCTCTTTGCACTACAAGTGCAGGTTCAGTGCAGTTGCAAGTGCACTTGTAGTGAAATGTGTTTTTGCATTTAGGAAGTACCAGCCAACACTGTTTTTTATAAGGTTACCCAATCACGACATTTTCTGCACTCAACACATTTCTGGCAGGGTCAGCTAAAACAAACACAAGCAGTAAATGTCCACCAAGAATTTCTTTTGGGTGTTTTTTATTTGAAAAAGGTGTCACAGATTGTCTGGCATATTGATAGCCCCCCTACCGGCAAAGAACTCCAGGTATCGTAACCGGACATCACGGGCATTCAGGGAGGGCAAGCCAGGACGGCCGCTTTCAAGTGCCGTCATTGTTGATGTATTTGGGATTCCGGCCTCAGGCCCAACTGAGCCAGCATAGTTGGCTGAATGTTTTTGTAGAAAATTATGGAGAACACAGCAGGCAAGTATTATATGGTTCAGTTTATACTCCGCCATATGGATGGGTGTCATAAATAATCGGAACCGGCTGGTCAGGATTCCAAATGTGTTCTCCACCACTCTTCGGGCTCTGGCCAGCCGGTAATTAAAAACCCTCTGTTCCGGGGTGAGGGTCCTCATCGGGAATGGCCGCATCAGGTGGTCCCCCAGCGCAAATGCTTCATCAGCAACAAACACAAATGGGAGACCTTCAACATTGTCCTCTGGAGGTGGCAAGTCCAAGCTGCCATTCTGGAGACGCCTGTAGAACTCCGTCTGGGCGATGACTCCACCATCGGACATCCGGCCATTCTTCCCCACGTCCACATACAAGAAGTCGTAATTAGCCGACACCACCGCCAACATCACTATACTATTAAACCCCTTGTAATTATAATAGTAGGACCCCGAGTTGGGTGGTGGGACGATGTGGACGTGTTTCCCATCAATTGCCCCTCCGCAGTTAGGAAAGTCCCACCGCTGGGCAAAGTGGGAGGCCACAGTCTGCCATTCCTGTGGTGTGGAAGGAAACTGTTGAGGAAAAAACAATAAACATTACTATTTTTTCACAGAAACCTGGCAAGCAGATTAGACACAAACATTATGGGTCAACCTCCAGATAGCATTTATTAAGGGGAATTTAACAACAACAAAGTATAAGGTACACCTATCATATTCCCCCTCCCCCCCTCATGGGCCATTTCTAACATTATAGGGGGGGGGAACTCTTGGACAGGTAACCCTCTTCACTTCATTGAGAGATGAATGCCTAAATACAGGGTATTACTTGGAACAGCCCCTCCTTAGTTACACTATTGGCAGCCCACTGGACAGGTAAGAAGTGTCATAATACAAAGATATAAATACACACTGTACACATTTGAGCACATTTGGACATTCTGCTATTACCTATCAAGATCATAATAGGATACAAGAACTTTAAACAGTACCATTGGAAAGTATACAGGCAGGCCCTTGCACTACATGCTTTGGGGAATTAATCCATAAATCTGAGCACTAAAGAGATGGGTATAGTGTGTATGGGTTTGGCAAAGTCAGCAGATAGATGATTGAAGATAGAGAATTGGGATCAGCTGACTTAGCAGTTGGGGGAGGGAGGGTTACAAAAAATTTGGGGACACCACAAAAAAAAGCCTCTGCCACTCTGCCTGAATTTAAATCAAAAATAACATTTCAAAACATTTTAGGGGGTGTTTGGGGTAAAGCACTACTATGGAGCTGATAAAATACATTGTTAAGTGACTACATGAGGTGAATATAGGGCAGGAGACACCATGCTGGGGAGGTTATTGAAGGGCAAATATGTATGAAGGACCTAAAATAATAATTACATAAAAATCCAGCATGCATGAGGACAAAGGGGACATTCACAGCATATTACAATCATGGTAATTATGGAATGAGGGAAGAAATACAATATATTATCAAACATTCAATACAATAAAATGTGATATAAAAGGATAAAAATCTTACCTTCATATACTCCTTCTGCAGGACCTGGATGATGGCAGAACAGGTCTCTGGGATGATGATACCCAGAGCCTGGGGGGAGATGCCTGTCGAGAACTTCAAGTCCTGCAGACTTCTCCCTGTGGCCAAATACCGCAAGGTAGCGACCAACCTCTGCTCCGGAGTGATGGCTTGCCTCATGCAGGTATCCTGCCTGCTAATATAGGGGGTCAGTGAAGCCAACAAACGGTGAAATACGGGGTCCGTCATCCGGAGAAAGTTCCTGAAATCATCAGGATTATTCTCACGGATCTCACGGAGCAAAGGCATATGACAGAACTGGTCACGCTGAAGCAACCAATTCTTGGTCCATGAACTCCTCCCCACCCTGTTCATAGACTGGACTTGTGTCAAGGTCAGGACCCCAACACCAAGCCCCCGCACAGCACGAACTCTACGAGGGGTACGCATACGAAACATGGCTAGAAAACGGTCGGCTGCTCAGAACGAAGTAACAGAACGCACTGAAGAACAGCAAGGCCTGTGAAGAGCGACCTGAAAAACAGCAACGAGCGGACAAGATCGCACAGAAAACTCCAATACGAACTGACTGCACGCACTGAAGAGCAGATACAAACCCACAAGCACAAACTGAACGGCAGAAAACGATCTGAAAGCCACGAGTCTGAAAAAGAGCGAATCGTCTCTCACCAAACTTTTACTAACACGAGATTAGCAAAAGGAGCCCAAAGGGTGCCGCGCTTGGTTCTGAACTGGCCTTTTCTAGTCTCGTCGTACGTGCTTGACGTCACCGCGTTCTTGGCGATCGGAAATTCCGACAACTTTGTGTGACCGTGTGTAGGCAAAACAAGTTTGAGCCAACATCCGTCGGAAAAAATCAGAGGATTTTGTTGTCGGAATGTCCGAACAAAGTCCGATCGTGTGTACGGGGCATAACACCAAACAAAACGCACAAACGATGCTATTGCACATTGCTTCAAATCCTACTATAAAAAACTATATAATATAATATATATATATATATATATATATATATATATATATATATATATATATATATATAATTTATCCTTAACAAATTTTGCCTCTCCCACAAATCCTAACATCCCTAAAATCCAAGCTTCTCTGCAGTCATCATGGATGCTAAAATAAACAGAAGAAGCTATGGAAGCAGTGAGAGACTTAGCCTTGATCAATAAGTTTTTATATTCAGTATCCAGGCTTAAATCAGGTAAAGTAAAATAAAGCAATAAATTTCATGATGGCCTTCAACTCACTTGCGCTTCCTGAACAACATCGATGGTTCCTTAACGCCAGACTCTCTGGTGGCAATGATAACAACAATCCCCAAACTACCAAAAGACGTAACCAGTTGCTCTAGTTAAAGACCCATATCCTTGCTCAGTGTCAAATTAAATTTATTTTCCAAAACTTTAGCGAACAGACTGAGCTCGGGATAATACATTGATGACACCATCAATGCCATTCGCTGAGCCTGCCAAACATATACTCCCATAATGTTACTCTCCACCAACACCGAAAAGGCAAATGATTGGGTAGCCTGACTATATCCATGAAACGCTTAAATGCATAAACGTGGTCCCCCTGCATCTGGATAGATAATGTTTATTTACATATAACTTAAAACAAAAAGTTCAGGTGAACATTTTTTTGGGGGGGTAGTTTCCTTATCACTAATGGAACACACCAAGGCTGCCCCCCCCCCCCCCCACTAATATTATTACATAGATTAGAACCCTTACTATGCCACAGTAGAGTCCAACCAGACATTGCTAACTATTTTTGGTGATTATTTATTGTTCTACATCACTAACCTGCATGTATCACTCCCAAATCTATTAAAGGAATTTTAATTTTTACACACTCCCTTAAACATTAATTTCCTTTCTGCTTGATCAACAATAGCTTAACTTATCTTGGCACCAAATTGCCCCGAGGCCCAAACATATGACAATAAAACTATGCACCCCTGCTGCAAGCCATTAAGAGGGACCTAATGAAATAAGACAAACTATACCATATGTGGTTTGGCAGAATAACCATTATCAAGAAAGTAATTCTTATTTTTCTCTTTCAAACATTGCCGATCTATTTACCATCCTGATTTTTTCATGAAATGACATCAATCACTTCTTAGCTTATCTGGAACAACAAGTTCCTTGACACTAATGCAAACTTCTTAATCACACTAAAAAAATCTAGTGGCTTAGGTGCCCCAAATTTTCTCCTTTATTGGTCTGTGGAACTGTTGACAAGAGTTAATAATTGGTCCTGTCACACACCAGCCAAGTAATGGGTCTCAATGGAATGTGACATTGACATCATCCCTGGAATCTTTCCCTCCCTCCCATGGATATCATTTATCCAACATCCCCGACAACCACCCATCCATTTGCTGACATTGCAAGGCAAAACTGGAACTCAACAGCAACAAAAACTAAAGTCACCCGACTTCTGTGTCCATGAGATTAAATGGATGCCTATGGATGCCATGAGCTTGACACATGGAGATATCTCTAGATCAAGCACTTCATCAACTTAATACCCATAGAAGGTCATTTGCCAAGACCTCTTACCACATAGAATAAATATCATTCAACAAATTAGCTTCTGGAGCTGCCTTTTCCTTAGGGAGGCAAAAGCCTGGTTTTTGAGAAGTTCATAAACTAATTCACAATATATCAGTTTTTGAGGGGCAGTTGCTAACGTAGTGCACATGGAAGACTTCCCCTGGGATATTTAAGGGGTTCCACCCTTCTGGCCCTGTTGAGGCTCCCCTTTTCCAGAACCAACAATTTACTTTTTGAGAGTTGCTTTTAAATACCTCCAAAACCTTGCTCCTGAAGAAGTGGACTGTGTTCCAAGAAATGTGTTGAGCTGTATAACATTATATAAAATTAAAATGTTTGGAATCATCCGATGTGGATGATTATTTGTAATACCATGATATCTATTGACCAATTTGTGCTTGTTGGGAGATAAAACTAAAGTTATGTTTTTACAAAAATAGAACATGTGATTGTGCCATCATTTGTTTTGTTTTTCTAAAAAAAAAAAACAGCATGTTGGATCATGTACTTTCGATTGCGTGATGCAGTTGCCACACTAATGATGTGAAAAACGAAGGACTTGACGATCAACAGGAATTTTCATTTGTAAAAAGGAGATTTATGAGATTTTTAATGTGCATATTAAGTCAACTAGAAAACATTATTTAAAAATATAAATGTTATTAATACATAAAAACAAAGCAATTGCATTAAGGAAGACATACAGTACAGTCCTTTGTGGTACAGCACGGTGGTTCCCAACATGTTTCGCCCTATAATGAGGCTTCCTCAGGGGATGCTGTCCAATAAATATCAGAGCCTTCTAACAAAAGACATAATACATACATTATCATAATTTAATGGTTAAAATATCTATTTTAATTATTCAATATTTGTCATATGTGTGCATACAAGTCACAAAAATTCTCCCACTTACCCCAGAATGTATAGCAATGGATAAGGATTCAGGGGTCAATTGAACACCATAAGACAAATGCTTCAAAATGGAGTTTACACTTACTAAGTCTAATTTGGAGAGGGTAACCACGAGGATGAGAAAACATTGGGGACATGGCACAGAGTCCAGAAAATAATATATGTGCTTTGTTTAAACTAAGTATAAGAACCAAATGAAAAAAAAGGTATAACTAGTGAACAAGGATCCATCACAGGGGATCCCATGATCTCATGCTAAAATAAGCCATCAAGTTATGCCCTGTAATAAAAACTAAGAAGGTATTAGTGCTGAGTACCTGAGATTCCGTATGGAGTGTGTGTCTCTCCTTGTGGGTTCCAGCTAGTGTGTTTGCCGGAAGGAGCGGCCTTAAATGCCTCCCATCCAGCCAATGCTAACATGGCCAGATGCAGACGAGAGGTCAATTAACGCAGACTTCACCACGTCATCCCCCCGCCCCTCCTCCCGGGTCCCAGAGCCCTAGCATCAGCACACCGGGAGTAGGGATCCACCCTCCAGTGCCCAGAGAGGATGAAAATGGCCAGGAAACCAGCACAATGAGAGGGGAAGCCAGTGGGCGAACAGTGAAGAGACACAGCTGCGCTCAGCGTGACAAAATGGGCGTCCAGATAGGGGGAAAGAATCTCCAGTCATGGAACGCCCTAGGCGTCCGTATTATTGCCCAAGTGTCTATGTCAATCAGTGGTGCATGCAGACTCCTCGATATTACATAACACATATTAAATAGAAATAAAGAGTGGTGTCAGGGAGAATAGGAAATGAAATGCACACACATGTTCACATCGTTGCAATACATTCCTCATAACATTTATAGAAAACAAAGAAAAAAGCAGACAAATAGTATTAACTTTACAGGCACTGTAGACATAATAAAGAAAAATAACAATGAATGAATAGGGTGGCTAATGATTATAATAGCCAGCAATCCTATTGTAATGGCCAGCAGTTGCAGAGAGACAGGGAAAAGATTCCAACACCAAGTAGGATAAAGGAAGGGGGAAAAAGAAGATGGAGGAGGGGGGGAGAAGGGGGGGAAGAAGAGAAGGGGGGATGGAAAGGGGAGGGTAAGGGGAAGGGAAAGAGGGGGGAGGGATGAAAAGAGGAAGGAAAAAGGGGGAGGGGGATTTTCGACTCATCTATCGCCTGCTTTAGATATGGACCTACACAGGCTCAATAACTGAACCAAGCAGAGGCGGCTCTAGGCTTTTTGAGGCCTTAGACATGAGGCCCCACTCACGCCCATAATGGGAAAAATAATTCAAACGATAAAAATGAACTGTATGAATTGTATATATTAAGAGCCTTAAACACTATGAACTATAATTTCATAGTTTCTAGAATTTTCTCTAGCAAATTTTCATTAAACATATATATATTACATGCACACAAATATAAATACAATTTGTGCAGCTGCTACTAGTAATGTGTAGTAGTAGAATAAAAGTCAAAAATATTTCTTCATTCACATGAAGCTCAGGTTAATATAACCCAGCACAGAGTTCCCCCTTACATCAGAGTCTGCGAGATTCCCCCTTACAGGGCAAGGTTAAATTTGATGTAAGGGGCAATGCTGCAGACTGGAGTAAGGGGGAACTCTAAAGTAAGGGGGGCTCTGGTGACCAGAGATCACCTTATATCAGAGTGCACAGCATTCCCATTTACATCAGAGTTCCCCTTTTTATCAGGGTCCATGGAGTTCCAACTTGCATTTAAAATGAGAACTCCAATGTGGGGGATACGCTGGTGACCACAGACCACCCGCAGAGTGAATGCACTAAGGTAAAAGGGCAGGGTTACTAATATAAGGGGGAACCTTTATATCAGTGCCCCCTTATCTTACTATATTCACTCCCCCCTTACATCACTGACCCCCATCAGACTATCCTTGCAGCGCTGTCACTGACCTCCTCTCAGGTGCACCATGCAGGGCTCAGCCAGATGGTCCTCTCTGGGCTTCAGCTTGGTAGCTCTAGTTTCATCCTATATTATCCTCTCCACAGTCCACACAAGTTCAACTCCTTATGTGACCCCCATCCTAGCAGCGCTCCAGCTCTTGACTCCTCTGTAGCCCCCCCCCCCGAGACTGCAAACACAATAAAGAAGATGGTCAGAGACTGTGCAGACATGATACAGAAAAAGGTCTGAGACTGTGCAGACATGATACAAGAGATGGTCAGAGACTGCAGACATGATACAAGAGATGGTCAGAGACTGCGGAAATTATACAATAGATGGTCAGAAACTGCAGACATGATACAAGAGATGGTCAGAGACTGCAGACATGGTACAAGAGATGGACAGAGACTGCGGAAATGATACAATAGATGGTCAGAGTCTGCGGACATGATACAAGAGATGGTCAGACTGCAAACATGATACAAGAGATGGTCAGAGACTGCAGACATGATACAAGAGATGGTCAGACTGCAAACATGATACAAGAGATGGTCAGAGACTGAAGGCATGATACAAGAGATGGTCAGAGACTGCAGAAATGATACAATAGCTGGTCAGAGACTGAAGATATGATACAAGAGATGGTCAGAGACTGCAGACATGATACAAGAGATGGTCAGAGACTGTGCAGACATGATGCAGGAGATGGTCAGAGACTGCAGACATGATACAGGAGATGGTCAGAGATTGCAGAGGTGAAAACAGGAGACGGTCAGGGATTGCAGAGATGAAAACAGAAGACGGTCAGAGATTGCAGAGATGTAAAAGGAAATGGTCAGGGATTGCAGACATAAAAACAGGAGACGGTCAGAGATTGCAGAGGTGAAAACAGAAGACGGTCGGAGATTGCAGAGATGGAAACAGGAGACGGTCAGAGATTGCAGAGATGGAAACAGGAGACGGTCAGAGATTGCAGAGATAAGAACAGGAGACGGTCAGAGATTACAGAGATGAAAACAGGAGACGGTCAGAGATTACAGAGATGAAAACAGGAGACGGTCAGAGATTGCAGAGATGAAAACAGGAGTCGGTCAGAGGTTGCAGAGCTATAGACAGGAGACGTCAGAGGTTGCAGAGATAGAAACAGGAGATGGTCAGAGATTGCAGAGATAAAAACAGTCGACGGTCAGAGATTGCAGAGGTGTATACAGGAGACGGTCAGAGATTGCAGAGATGAAAACAGGAGACGGTCAGAGATTGCAGAGATAAAAACAGGAGATGGTCAGAGATTGCAGAGGTAAAAACAGGAGACGGTCAGGGATTGCAGAGATGAAAACAGGAGACGGTCAGAGATTGCAGAGATGAAAAAGGAAACGGTCAGGGATTGCAGAGATAGAAACAGGAGACGGTCAGAGATTGCAGAGATAAAAACAGGAGACGGTCAGAGATTGCAGAGATGAAAACAGGAGACGGTCAGAGATTGGAGAGATGGAAACAGGAGACGGTCAGAGATTGCAGGGATAAAAACAGTCGACGGTCAGGGATTGCAGAGATAAAAACAGGAGACAGTCAGAGATTGCAGAGATAAGAACAGGAATCGGTCAGAGATTGCAGAGATAAGAACAGGAATCGGTCAGAGATTGCAGAAATGAGAACAGGAATCAGTCAGAGATTGCAGAGATGAGAACAGGAATCGGTCAGAGATTGCAGCGATAAGAACAGGAATCGGTCAGAGATTGCAGAGATGAGACCAGGAATCGGTCAGAGATTGCAGAGATGAGAACAGGAATCGGTCAGAGATTGCAGAGATGAGAACAGGAGACGGTCAGAGATTGCAGGGATAAAAACAGTCGACGGTCAGGTATTGCAGAGATAAAAACAGGAGACAGTCAGAGACTGCAGAGATAAGAACAGGAATCGGTCAGAGATTGCAGAGATAAGAACAGGAATCGGTCAGAGATTGCAGAGATGAGAACAGGAATCAGTCAGAGATTGCAGAGATGAGAACAGGAATCGGTCAGCGATTGCAGCGATAAGAACAGGAATCGGTCAGAGATTGCAGAGATGTGACCAGGAATCGGTCAGAGATTGCAGAGATGAGAACAGGAATCGGTCAGAGATTGCAGAGATGAGAACAGGAACCGGTCAGAGATTGCAGAGATAAGAACAGGAATCGGTCAGAGACTGCAGAGGTAAAAATAGGAGATGGTCAGAGATTGCAGAGATAAGAATAGGAATCAGTCAGAGATTGCAGAGGTAAAAACAGGAGACGGTCAGAGATTGGTAATGACAAGCAGACTCCTCTCACAATGCTGCAGCAGCTACCAAACACTACAGCCACAGACAGCATCTCTTTGAATGGGGGGGGGGATGATATGTGCTAGGGTGTTCTTTGGGAGGGGGAAAGACTTGTGCTGGGGGGTGAGGGGGGTGGATTTCATATCCATCCCCCCTTGTAGCACCAAGTCTTCTACAATCCTAAAGTGCCCATATATCCTCTCCCCCAAACCATTCCAAGTGTACTGTATGTTTACCACCCACCCCCCCCCGCAAGTCTCACTTTTAGTTTAATAATAAAGATCTCAGATCAGCGCTATCCCGGTGTTCTGCCATATAGTGTCCTCGTATCAGATAGTGTCCGCCTCGTACTGCGCAGGCGCAGCGCCTGCGCAGTACGGAGGAGCAGGAGATGCCGAAAATGCCCGAAGTTGATCAGCTGACCATCAGCTGTACACGGCGCTCGGGCACCTGTTAGCGATGGCAGTGTAAGAGGGCCCCTCGCGGGCTCGCTTCGCTCGCCACGCTTCGGGCACGGCCTCGCTGCGCTCGGCAAATATTTATTCTAACTCTATGTCCACTTGGATAGTAGGGAATGATCCTGGACATAGGGTAAGAATAAATGCGCAGGCGCCGTGTACAGCTGACGATCAGCTGTTGAACTTCGGAGACTTTCGGCGTCTCTTTTGTCCTCCGTACTGCGCCTGCGCAGTACAGGGAGGACACTATATGATAGGGGACTGAATTCGATAAGACACCGGCAGAGCTGCGTGGCTGTGCTTCCTCCCCGCCTCCTCCTCTGTGTCCAGGAAAACATCACAGCAGGAGGAGGAGGGGGCGGGGTCAGTGCGCAGAGCTCCGTATGTGTGTGTCAGCCGGGGAGAGATGCCACTTTGCGGCTGCCATACGGAGCGTTGCTCGTGGGAACCAAGACACCCCGCGGGTATTCCGGGACTCTGATTCATCACCAGGACTATCCTGGGGACGTTGAGCTAAGGGCAAATTAGGCTTTTGCGAGGGCCCTGGGATTGCAAGGCCTTAGGCAAACGCCTAAATTGCCTAATTAGAGAGCCGCCTCTGGAACCAAGTGAATCTTGATCCAGAATGTATTGTATGTTTCTTTGCAGACTTGACCAATTTGAATGCAAATACAGTAATATAGGGAATCAAAAAAAATTACAAATCCAAACTGCACAGACACACAAAAGCACACAAACACGGAACAGATTTTTAACAGACAGCTTTACAGGGACAGCAGTAAACAGACAATAACTAAGCCTTACACAGGAGAATAAGCTACAGGATAGGAAACAAAGTGACAAGGTAACAGGCAGAAACCAGAAGGCAGAAACCAAAATGAATCAGGACATCAAAACTGAGTAAAATAGGAGTTCAGAGAATCCACAGGACACATTGAATGAATGCTCCTGTAATCCCCTAGACAACAGCAGATGCATAAATAGTAGATTGCTGAGAGATCAGATACAGGTAAGAGAGAATAGGAAAGTCAATGAACTAGACTGTAAAAGCAAATGGAGAAAGTAGAGATAAACAAATGGGTTCAGCCAAGACAGGTGGAGGTTGATTTACTAAAGGCAAATAGGCTCTTCATTTTGTAAGGGAAGTTGCACTTTATAAGGGAATATTCCCAAGAGCTTAGTAAATGAGTTGAAGCTCTGCTGAATTGGATAATCCAATCGTGCAAGCAAAAATGCATTTTTTTTTCTCCTTGATTGGGCATTCTTTGCAAAGTGAAATTCCACCAGATTTACTAAGGTCTGGGGCAAGTTCCCTTGCAACTTATCTTGCAAAGTAAGCAACCTATTTCCCTTTAGCAAATCTACCCTTCAGTGTAATAAAGAATTAGATAAATTCACCATCTAAGACTAACAGGGTCATGAGTCTTAGCCTTGATAGGCCTTATGGCTATACAACACAACTTAAAGAGGTTGTAAACCCCAAAGTATATCACTCAATAGTGTGTACTGTTTTGGAGACTTCTACCTACCTCACTTATTTGCTTAATGATTACTAAAATAAGTGATTACAACCTTTTGTTTACATAAGACTCTAGCCCAGTGATGGCGAACCTTGGCACCCCAGATGTTTTGGAACTACATTTCCCATGATGCTCAAGTACACTGCAGATTGGATGAGCATCATGGGAAATGTAGTTCCAAAACAACTGGGGTGCCAAGGTTCGCCATCACTGCTCTAGCCAATGCTGTTGCAGCTATTACCATTAAAATCAATAACCAATGACATGTGTGCTAAAAATAAAGATCAAATTTAATTCATACAGAAAAGAAACATTTGAGTAATCAATTATAACCAAATATAATGTAGATGGTAAAACCTTAAAAGCAGTGATGTTACAAATACAGTTTGCTAGTTTACAAAGACAATTACAGAAAGGAAGGAAGTTACACACAAAGAAAGTAAAGGAGGTACATTACACAGAAAAAACTCACGTTCCCTGCTGCTGGTAGATCAGGAGCCAAAGAGAAGGGGGCCAGAGGTCTGTGTTCTAATATATACACTTGCAAAGCCCACCTCTCCGTAACCCCTTCCAGGTAGAGACACCCCCTCTCACATTTCCTAAGACATTTCCACATTCACTCAAGGCTGGGGGGATGGAGAAGGTACTCTTATATTTGGTCAACTGGAGGTCATCACCTGTCATAAAAGACATATAGCCTCAGATGCCCCCCCCCCCCCCCCATCACCTCAATTGAGCCTCTTAAAAAAAGCACTATCCCTCACAGAGTATTACATTACCAGATGACTACATAACTCCAGGACTGGTTATATTGTCCTTTTCTTACAGCTGTTCTCAGATTGTCCAATCCCTGGAATTTCTTTGAAACTGCCCCCTATCAAAAGTTCACAATTATGTTAATTTCAGGTAAAAATAACAATATTTCCATGACAGTACTAACCTCATTCCAAAGCAGGGAGTGTGATTTCTGTCTGCTGCATCATTCCTCTGCTATCTGAATGAGTCACTTTTGACAGTCTATGGTGATGCCAAGCAATCCTGGGAGACACCCCCCCCAACACATAGTAGGTGATTGACAGCCTCAGCTGTGCATGTTTCCCTATGAGACTGTGTTGAGGGGTGTATGTGTCCATTCCCTCCACTCAAGTCTCGGATTACACTCAGCTCACCTCTTTGTGCTGAACGGTGTGTGATGTCAGATCTACACCCCCTGCCTCTGGAAGCTGAAAATGCTGTGTAAAGTGTGGGCTTTAGGGGGCTGCACAGGAGAAATGGCTGAAGATAAACAGGTACAACGCATGTAGGATGATTTGTTTCATCTCTGTGTATCACCTGAAGCTAGTCATTTCAGTTGATATATGTAAGGGTTTACAGCTACTTTAATATAAACTTCATGTTGTATTACCAAATGCTAGATAGCTGAATAGATGCTGACTTCAGGGTTTTTCAATGATGCCACATCACCACCACCACCATTTATATTATAAGCGAATGAAACGTTGCAGTACATATGTTCTTGTAAATGTTATAAAGATGAATATTAATGTGACTTTTGATCACAGTCTCTTTGAAGGGCTTTTTTAGGGATGACCCTTTTCATATTAAAGGGAAAGGGTTATCACTAAAAGGTCTTGCTTGATACAATGGTTTAAAGATAATCCGTTTTTTTTTTTTTTTGTAGCTTGTTTTATTTCCTGAGCTATAAATCCATAGATATAAGTATAGTGTGGACAGCATTTTAATTTATTAGCTACAATAATGTATTAGATCAAGTTGTCATTGTAATTGTTTAAAAGGAAAACAACACTACAAAAATGTTGTAGAATGAACTAAATAGGACACACTGGAATTTCTGTAGCCCTGTAAATAAAATTGGACAACAGCAATTGAAACGATATATTGAGACAAATAGCCTATTAGGCACTATCCGTTTTCCTAAACCAGTGTTTATTTGTGCCACTAGAATAAATCTGTCTTAACTGTAGCCATGAGAAGGCCCAGTTTATCTATATTTAGAGTTTATTTCCATCTAGTTTTTAAAATATTAATTATTTTAAGAGAAGTGTATAGTGTTTTATGTATTTTATTTCCTTATTATGGTCAGGATTAAAAATATATTTGCTGTATTTTTAGTCAGGTAAATATGAAATAAGCCATATGAATATTTTGTATTTTTATTTCCAACAGTAGATAAAGCTATAGGCTTCCTTTTTTTTTTTTGCATGTTCACATTTTAACACATACACAACCTAAAGCCGGCCATAGACAGTTCGAATCCTGGCAGGTTGTACCCAATCGATCGACTTGGGTATAACCAGCCTGTCGGATTTTTCATATGACATAATAGCTGCTGGCAATAATCACAGCTCACTATGCCTCAACCACCGCCCAGAAGACACCCCCCCCCCCCCCCCTTACTCCACGGAACGGATTCTGTGAGTGGTTGCAGGACAGAAAATTGTTCCATCTATGGCCAGCTTTACAGAAGATTCAGAGGAAGAAAGAACCCCATAATGCACTGGGAATCTAGTGTTATTTTGCAATCTGCAATAAGAGTGTGCTTGCACAACAAAGAATTTATAGACTCAGTAAAAAAGTTAGATATAAAATATTCATTCAAAAACTTGTATAAATCATGATATAGATTCTGTTACAGAGTTGCCAGACTTAAAGTGTTATGCCCTGTACACACGATAGGATTTTCCGACAACAAATATTGGATGTGAGCTTGTTGTCGGAAAGTCCGAAAGTGTGTATGCTCCATAGAACATTTGTTGTCGGAATTGCCGCCAACAAATGTTTGAGAGCAGGTTCTCAAATTTTCCAACAACAAGTTCCGATCGTGTGTACACAATTCCGATGCACAAAAGTCCACGTATGCTCGGAATCAAGCACTGGCTATTGAACTTCATTTTTCTCAGCTCGTCGTATGTGTTGTACGTCACCTCATTCTTGACATTCAGAATTTCCGACAACATTTGTATGACCGTCTGTATGCAAGACAAGTATGAGCCAACATCCTTCAGAAAAAATCCACGGTTTTGTTGTCGGAAAATCCTATAATGAGTACAGGGCATTAGAGTTGAACTTCAGCCTTACTGTCAGTCTTACAAAGTTGTACAGGCTTCTCTATTATACTGAAATAGCTTACTTTTATTACAATGAACACTGTGAGCTTTTCACACAGTGCATTTAAGGCTGTAGCAAGTCAGATAGAGCCTGCCTAATTTCCCAGGCAGGAGGATATCCATAATCATCTAGCACCTTCCTCCCCACCCTAACTGCCCCTGGTCCACCCCTTTTATTCATTGGAATTTAGCTCCTTCAGTCATGAAGATTTTTCCTCTTAAGTGGGATTTTAAAGGGTGGAAGTCTCAAAAAAAGGTATAACAAAAAGTATAAAAAATTATCAGAATTTTATTGTATCAAAATTTAAAAGAAAAACATGTGCTAGAATAGAAACAATAGATAAAAGCAACAATGGATGCCAGAATTAACAAATGATGAAAAATACAACCAGGATATACATGACAGGTCGACAGAGCTACACAAAACCCCACAAAGGCTATATCAGCAAGTAGCCAATTGACAGTGCAGGCCCAACGCGTTTCGAGGCTTTATATAAGGATTACAACCTCTTCTTCAGGGGCTAGAGGTAAGGTGTATATCTGTCATGCTATTGCAGGGTCAATACTGTATGGCATCCACCCCAGGCAAGGGGGAAGGGGAGAACGGTAAGCCACCGGGGCCCAGATCCGAATATCAGCGACGCCGCCACACAACCAGGACCGCCAGCAGATCAGGACCAGACACAGAGGGCGTCACGTCCCTCGGCTGTATTTTAAATTCTCTTTATCAAAATCTCTTTGTCAGCTATTGACGCAGGCTAGGATTATCTAAGCCTTGACTCCTCGGGCGGGTAAACAGCAACTGACAGCACCCCCAGTGTGTAGGATATACTATTGGTGCATAATGAAGGGTTGATCCCTGTGCTGATTCACACAACAGTGTTGTCTATAGTGGCTGATAGATTTTAGATACCTCGCTCCGGGGGAAAAGATGGCAGAAGAGCGTCTATATTCAGCAGCTTGAGCATATCATAGCAGCTGCACTTTCAGTTCTGTGTCCTCCCAGGGTATATACGTGGTAGTGTCGTGGTTGGGATTACGAACCAGCGTTCTTAGTGCTAACCACTTAGCCACTGTTTTGCATAGCTCCTCCCAAGAACCAAACCACTGCTTGAATCAGACTTCTGCAAGACTGGTCCCTGTAGCCTCTTTGCCCTTGCAGTCCGGTGGTTGGATGTCCTGCATTGGACTCGAGGATGTGGAGAGACAATATAGTTTCATTGATCTGACTGTGATAAATTAAATAAGGATAAAATATGATTGGCTAATATAGGCACTGTACACATCATTACTGCCTTCTTAAGTAAATGTTTTAATGTTATATTAAATTTAGCTTTAAAAAAATGAAAACCAATGAATGACCCTTTCACTGATTTAGGATGCAGAGAAACTTACAGCGAAGCACAGCACTGGACAGGGGACCGGGAGCTAAAAAAGTTAACTTTTCCTATTAACAAGGTGGTGATTGGTTGCTAGGCAGTCTGAGCAACCAATTACCAGCTTGTTAATAGGAAAAGTAAACTTTTTTTTTTTTTTTAAAGGTTTGTTTGTTTTTATTTTGTAACATAAAAATACAAGAGGAAAGAAAAAAACAAGAGAAGGACTGTAAATACATCTGTATAAGGTGCACTTAGTAGAGCCCCTATATAGTAAAAACACTGAAACAAGTTTACAAGTCCATGCGACAGAAATACCCCAATAAAACACATTCATACGTTCATAAATACAACCATTCAAACCTGCAACACATGCGACCACGTGAGGACAGCAAAGATCCAGAGTCCTCCTATGTAGTAGATGCCATGGTTGCCAGATTTTAGTGAATTTCTTAGGGCATGCCCTACCATTGTATATCAATTTGGAAGGACCCCATGAACATTGGGGAAGAAGGCGTGGGCAGAAAAAGGGCCCACATCCTTCCAGTGCACAAGGATGGTTTTATGTGATAAAATAATAATATACCTAGCAATGTCCTAGCGTGAGTGCGGTGAACATGGTCATTGAGTATTCCCAAGAGTCCCACCTCCGGGATGTGAGGTATCGGCAGGTGAAGTTTGTGGTTGAAGAAAGCAAACAGTTCCTTCCAGAAGGCTGAAAGTCCGGGGCAGGTCCAGAACATATGGAATAAGTCAGCAGCGATCGTATCACATCTAGCACATGCAATATCCTGTCCCAACCCCATCCATACCAGTCTAGCTGGAGTATAAGGAAATTGGTGTATAAGCTTAAATTGTACCAGTAGGTCAGCAGTGCTAATGATGTCCTGAAAATATATCTCAGTTGCTTCTTCCCAGTCCTCTTCAGAAAGCTCAGGCATGTACAATAGCCATTTGCGATAAGAGTTCTGGAAAGGATCAGCTCCCACTAGATGGAGGCGACCATAAAAGGTTGTCACCAGTTTGGCAATTTCAGGGAACGACAGGAGATCTTCAATAGACGATTCTGTGAGCTCAATGGTCAAAGATCCGAACTGTGCCTGGATGGCGTGTCTGAGTAGGAGGTATTTGAAGAAGAATTTATTGTCCAGGTCATATTTAAGCCTGAGTACTTCAAAGGATAGTAATACATTCTCTTCGATAATGTGAGTTAGATGTGTAATCCCATGTCGACTCCCCCAGGTCGACTCTGGGTGACCAAAGAGCTCAGGGAGGTTGGGGTTCCGCCACAAAGTAGTCCGTGGCGAAATACCCATAGGAGACTGTGTCAGCGTCTTTCCCCCCTCCCTCCAGGCCATAAAACTAACCCCAAGGGGGAGAATCTAGAACCACCCAATTTCTTCGGCCTATGGAGTTCATCTTGTAAGGAGGTTCAAACAAGGTCAACATAAGTACCGTGGCAGGAGTCGGTGGGTCAGAGTGTAACCAAGCATGGACATAGGTAAGTTGGGAAGCAAGCCAGGCCTCCCGCGGTCTTTGCCGCTTGTATAGAGGACCTGGCTATACGGGGCTGACGGCTGTTCCAAACAAAGGAGGAAAGAGTGGAGTCTATTTTCCCCAAAAACTTTTTAGTGAAAAAAACTGGGGCAGCTCGAAAACAGTATAGAAGCTTAGGTAAAAAAATCATTCTGAATATGTTTACGCGTCCAATTAAATTGAGGGGCAATGATGACCAGGCATGAAACCTATCTGTCATTTGATTATAGGAGTGACGTTAAGTTCTTCATATTTAGAAATGTCAGCATATATTTGAATACCTAGGTATTTGAAGGAGGATATCAATTGAATATGTGAACTTTGCAGGTATTCAATAGGAAAGGGGGGCCTATAAGGAAGGCTTGAGATTTTTCCTATCCCACCTTTAGTCCCGAAGCTGCATTGAACTCCTCCACGACACACAATAGCTTTTGAAATTAGCTCTCCTTACCATCTAAATATATAGGGGCATTGTCCACATAGAGGGAGATCTTCTCTAATGGACCAGAGCGGATGCCCCATATCTCTGACGTCTGTCGCACCACCAGGGCCAACGGCTCAATGGCCAACGCGAACAGGAGTGGAGAGAGAGGGCACCCTTGCCTGGTACCTCTCTTCAAGGAAAATAGTTCAGATATGTCTCTATTGGTGCGAACCCTAGCCTTTGGATCTGCGTATAATAAACGGGCCCATTGAATAAATTGTGGACCAATACCCACTCGTGCCATAACTTACCAAAGAAAAGGCCAGCTCACAGTGTCAAAGGTTTTTAACACATCTAGGGATAAAACCAATCCCCCCCGTTTCGTGCATGCTGCATCATGGATATGTAAGTACAATCTACGGATGTTGTCAAAAGTGCTTCTGCCAGGCATAAAACCAGATTGATCTGGGAGTATGAGGGACAGAATAACCATTTGAAGTCTAAGAGCAAGAATCTTAGCTAGAATCTTGGCATCGTTATTTAAAAGGGATATGGGGCGTTATGACCCACATTGCAGTTTGTCTTTGCCAGGTTTGGGTATAATCACTATAAGTGCTTCGTTCATAGAGTCTGGGAGATTCCCCTGCATAAGAGACTCCTGGAAAGTCTTAAGGAGTTTAGGAGCCAGTTCCTCTATGTGTATCTGGTACCATTCAGAGGGGAGTCCATCAAGGCCTGGAGTTCTATTGGTCGGTAATAAACGTATGGCCGTAGTTACCTCCTCCAAGGAAAAGTAAACTTTAGCAGCTCCCACTCAACCCCCATCCCTGCCACACCCCCACCTCATTTAGTTCTTTGCTGACTCCTACTGTATGCCAGGCCCTGCTAAGAGAATGACAGGGGGTGGAGGCTAGGAGGAGAATCGGCTCCCATTCAACCCCACCTGTCTGTGGCACCCGCCCCCTTCTCTGATGCAGCTCCACACTCACCCTCAGCTTATTTCCACTTGCTTAATGCGAGCAGGTGAGTGGAAATTTGAGGGCTGTCATAGATCGTTAATTTACAGTGCCTTGAAAAAGTATTCGTACCCCTTGAAATTTTCCACATTTTTTCATGTTACAACCATAAATATAAATGAATTTTATTGGGATTTTATGTGATAGACCAACACAAAGTGGCACATAATTGTGAAGTGGAAGGAAAATGATAAATGGTTTTCAATTTTTTTACAAATTAATATGTGAAAAGGGTGGCATGCATTTGTATTCAGCCCCCTTTACTCAGATACCCCTAACTAAAATCTAGCGGAACCAATTTCTTTCAGAAGTCACCTAATTAGTAAATAGAGTCCACCTGTGTGTAATTTAATCTAAGTATAAATACAGCTATTCTGTGAAGTCCTCAGAGGTTTGTTGGAGAACCTTATTGAACAAACAGCATGAAGGCCAAGGAACACACCAGACAGGTCAGGGATAAAGTTGTGGGGAAGTTTAAAGCAGGGTTAGGTTATAAAAAAATATCCCAAGCTTTGAACATCTCACGGATCACTGTTCAATCCATCATCTGAAAATGGAAAGAGTATGGCACAACTGCAAACCTACCAAGACATGGCGGTCCACCTAAACAGACAGGCCAGAGAAGCAGCCAAGAGGCCCATAGTAAATCTGGAGGAGCTGCAGCGATCCACAGCTCAGGTGGGAGAATCTGTCCACAGGACAACTATTAGTCATGCACTCCACAAATCTGGCCTTTATGGAAGAGTGGCAAAAAGAAAGACATTGTTGAAAAAAAGCCATAAGAAGCCCCATTTGCAGTTTGCGAGAAGCCATGTGGAGGACACAACAAACATGTGGAAGAAGGTGCTCTGGTCAGATGAGACCAAAATGTTACTTTTTGACCTAAAAGCAAAACGCTATGTTTGGCAGAAAACTAACCCTGCACAACACCCTGAACACACCATCCCCACCGTGAAACATGGTGGTGGCAGCATCATGTTGTGGGGATGCTTTTCTTCAGCAGGGACAGGGAAGCTGGTCAGAGTTGATTGAAAGATGGATGGAGACAAATACAGGGCAATCTTAGAAAGCCTGCAAAAGACTTGAGACTGGGGCGGAAGTTCACCTTCCAGCAGGACAACTACCCTAAACATACAGCCAGATCTACAATGGAATGGTTTAGATCAAGGTGTATTCATGTGTTAGAATGGCCCAGCCAGGTCCAAGTCCAGACCTAAATCCAATTGAGACTGTGGCAAGACTTGAAAATTGCTGTTCAAAGATGCTCTCCATCCACTCTGACCGAGCTTGAGCTATTTTGTAAAGAAGAATGGGCAAAAATGTCTCTAGATGTGCAAAGCTGGTAGAGACATCCCCAAAAAGTTTACAGCTGTAATTGCAGTGAAAGGTGGTTCTACAAAGTATTGACTCTGGGGGGATGAATACAAATGCACACCAAACTTTTCACATTTTTATTTGTAAAACATTTTGAAAACCATTTCTATTTTTTTTCCACTTCACAATTAGGTGCCACTTTGTATTGGTCTATCACATAAAATCCCAATAAAATACATTTACATTTTTGATTGTAACATGACAAAATGTGGAAAATTTCAAGGGGTGTGAATACTTTTTCAAGGCACTGTATTTCTATAAAATTGTGGATTTATAATTAAAATAGACATATGTTTCCCAAAACCACTTGCAAAAAGGAAAAAGTAAATTCCATTTGATTGCCCATGTCCCTTCCATTATGAATGTGCTGTGATATTAAAACGGTAACAAAGTATTGCATAGGGGTAAATAATGTACATGCCCTTTTCTGTGGTCCCAGCTTCAGTCATTTACATAAATTCACAAAGGCTGCGGTGTGTGACATATGGAGACAGCACATGAAAGAGCCTCAGAAAACACAGTGGTGACAGTCAAGGCAGTCTTGAGATGTGATCTAAGGACAGTCACACAGAGCAGTGACACAGCAGGGGTGCATGGATCTGCAATTTTGATGTCACTTGAAATGATGCTATGTCAAAGCATTTGCCTCTTAATTTAACAGGACAGCCCTGCACATTTTCCCATGTAAGAGCTTATTTTACAGTATTGCCCTAACAGTGATTCTTTTGGGAACTTACACATTTCTGTTCTTAAATCAGCCTTCTATAAGAAGAGATTTGAGATAATGAGACTTCCAGTTTCTCATGAGAAATAGAAATTGAGCTGCAGGCGTGGTTTTCAGCAGAGAACACAATGCACTTCTGTCCGTGAAGCTTTCTTTTATTCACTGATGTGTATAAAAGCTGTATTTTACCTTCACTCTTTAACAAAAGAAGGACTTTGGGGTGAAGCTTCGACAATCAGATCTGCAAAAGCAACACTATTTCGGAGGTTCCCAACGATTAAAAAGACTAGCCCTCTCACTTAGCGCATCTATTTTATTTTCACAAAATCTAATAAAATGGCATATTTTTGGAGTGGGTGTTATAATGGGGCGCCAAAGCATTTACTGTCATTTAATGGGATCATTGGATGTTGCAGATGGATTGAGGCAACCACTATAGAAAAGGACAAATGTCTTTGAATTAAAGAAGAACTTGTTAAAATACGTGAGAGCCAATTTAGGTCCGAGCATATCCACGTAATGCAACCCAATGCAACAAGTCTTTCTTTAAAAGAAATTGTTTATGGGGTCCACGTATTTCCATAGGCATATAGAGGAATTTTGGCCACACGTCATGTTACAGCTGTAATTGGTTTGGTGGGGGGGCTGAGGTGACACAGCAGGGCTCCTGATGACTCTCAGTGATTTCTAATTAGGACAGGCACAGATATGAGATCATGCTGGCTATCTAATGTAGGAGAACAGCTACATTTGCATAATAGCAGTGCTGCTCCATTCAAAAACTGATTCAAACAACTGTAAGTAGATCTGGAATCATATATATCTTTTCATGGTAAAGAATATGTTACCCCGACATTTCATAATTTAAGGGTTAAAGAGGGAAGATAGATTTTGGGCTGTACAGGCCAGACAGAGAGCAAACACTTAGTACTTTTAAAAAATATACAATTTATTAATCATTTGCTTACTGAGCACTTAACCCCCCCCCCCCCCCCTCCTGCCCAGACCAATTTTCAGCTTTCAGCGCTGTCACTTTTTGAATGACAATTGCGCGGTCATGCAACACTGTACCCAAATTACATTTTTATAATTTCTTTTCACACAAATGGAGCTTTCTTTTGGTGGTATTTAATCACCTCTGGGGTTTTTATTTTTTGCTAAATAAACAAAAAAAAGATGGAAAATTTTGAAAAAAAAATCATGTTTCGTAATTTGTTATAAAATGTTGCAAACAGGTAATTTTTCTCCTTCATTGATATGCGCTGATGAGGCAGCACTGATGGGCACAGATAAGGCGACACTGATGGGGACAGATAAGGCGACACTGATGGGGACAGATAAGGTGGTACTGATGGGCACAGATAAGGAGGCACTGATGGCCACTGAAAAATGGCACTGATGGGTGGCACTGATGGGCACTGATAGGTGTTTCTGATAGGTACCACTGATAGATGGTACTGATGGGCACTGATGGGTGGCACTAATAGGTGGCACTGATGGGCAGCACTGTTGATGAGGCACTGACTGATGACATTGATAGGAGGCACTGTGGGCACTGATAGGTGGCACTGTGGGCACTGATGGGTGGCACTGTGGGCACTGGTAAGTGGCGCTGTTGTGCACTGGTAGGTGGCACTGGCAAGTGGCACTGGTGGGCACAGATGAGCTGGCGGCTGCCCTCCTTGATTGGGACCGATGTCCCGCTGACAGCCGCTGGTGATCGGCTTTTTTTTCTCCTCATGCTATCAGCGTGAGGAGAAAAAATAGCAGATTACCGGCTCTGTTTACATCACATGATCAGCTGCCATTAGCTGACAGCTGATCACGTGGTAAGGGTAAGGGATCGACCGCTTACTCCGATCTGTGATCCAGCGAGTCTCATAGACTCGCTGATCACAGAGCGCACTGCGCGCACCCAGTAGGGGGCGTGCAGGCCGCTCAAGCAAGGCATGACGACTATTGACGCCCTCCCGGCAAAGTAGATCCACGCTGTAGCCGTCATTCGGCTATAGCACGGATCTGAAGCGGTTAAGTAACAATTGTTAAAAAGGTCATACAGTATGTATGTGTTTAGGTATGTAAAAACAAAAGTAGTGCTGATAGAGTTCACTATATATAGTCATAGCCAAAGATAGAATGTTGATACAGTAGGTCTTCATGCGCCAACGCATTTCACCAAGTGTGCTTTATCAGAAAACCCATATGACACATTTCACATCCCTGATATGTGCCTATTGTACCATGTATTTGTATGAAAAAGTATCCTGTTCTTCTTGTATTGCATCCTTTTGTGTGAAATTCCTGGTGTTCCCGCCAGTCCCTCTGCTTTCCTATTAAAAACTGACCACACTAAGCAGGAGTGTGCAGCATGATCAGTTCTCAAGCTGTTCTCAACCAGTTCTCAAGCAGAAATCAGCCTGCTTTCCTCCAATGATCAGACTTGTCCTGATAATTCACTTTCACTGGGAGGATCAGTGTGCTGCTGTATCTCTTTTCCCAGCTCTTATTATTATTATTGTACAGGATTTATATAGCACCAACAGTTTACGCAGCGCTTTACAATATAAAAAGGAGACAATACAGTTATAATACAATAAGATACAGGAGGATTAAGAGGGCCCTGCTCAGAAGAGCTTACAATCTAATAGATGCAGCTGAGAACAGAGGATATGTAATCACTTATAAGAAAAGGGAAAAATAGGTATTTATAATGTTTTTTATATCTATACACAAATATTTTGCCTTTCATATCTATTTTAACCACTTGAGCTCCAGAAGATTTTACCTCCTTCGTGACCAGGCAATTTTTAGCTGTTTGGCACTGCGCTACTTTAACTGTAATTGCGCGTTAATGCAACGCTGTACCCAAACAAAATTGATATCATTTTTTTCACACAAATAGAGCTTTCTTTTGGTGGTATTTGATCACCACTGGGTATTTCTGCTATAAAACATCCAATAATATATATTTTTTTTTAAATCGAATTTCTTCATAAATTTTTTATTTATTTTTTTCCATAATTTTTATTGTTTTCTGGATAATTTGTACAAACAATAGGTTATCATACAGCATGTGTTTGGCCAAAATATATTCTTTCACATGTTTTTGATTTAAAAAAAATCCCAGTAAATGTATGTTGATTGGCTTGCATTAAAGTTATAGCACCTACAAACTATGGTATATATACTGGAATTTTTATTTTTTTTTATACTACTAATGGAGGCGATAGGCGACTTATAATGAGACTGAGATAGCGTGGCGGTCAATCTGACACTAACTGACGCTGAGGGGAACTAACTGCAACTGACATCCTGAGTGACATTAATACAATGATCAGTGATAATACTATACATTGTCACTGTACTAGTAACATTGGCTGGGAAGGGGTTAACTTCTAGGGTGATCAAGGGGCCCCTAACTATGTGTAATGTGTATAAAGTGTGCTGCTTTTTACTAAAATCACAGGAATGGCTTTGCAGGGATTAGAAAATGACAGATCGTTCCCTATGTAAATCCTATTTTTTGTGCAGTTTTGAGTGTGTTCACAAATGTCTGACACAAATTAGCCACCTGCTGCAACCTTTAAACATGACGCTGCAAAATTGCAGTGATGTAGACTTATCAGTGGGGTAGGGGAGACTAAGGAAATCTTTGCTCCTGCCTGCAGCAGGCTGGCTTTAGGCTGATAAACAATGTTTTGTTCATCCTGTGGGCTGAAAGAAGAAAATCTAACAGATTACTCCATCACTGCTAGATATAGATGGATGAATGCCTGCAATTGTATTCTGACAGCTGGTGCCGATAGCTGTCAGAATACCTGAACAGTGGCTGCATCTGATTGGATGCAGCTGCTGTTCAGCTGACAATTTTTCTGTACAGCTCCTTCAATTTTTCAGTTGAGGGATGTCAGGCAGAAGGGTGCCAACAAGGCCATCCACTGATCAATCTTCGTGAGGAAATGGACGGTTTGTTCAATGTATGGCCAGCTTAAGACCTCTGCCTGTGCAACTTCACTTGAATGTTGATGGAGGACTGTTTTTTAATGAGCAGGTTGCAGCTTTTTTGAAAAATGATGCTGCTACATATTGTGGCATGTGAGTAATGTATTCATGCAAAGTTGTATGAATTAATCCAGTTCAATTAGTCATCAGGAAATACAGGATTTTTTTATTTATTTTTTTAAGACATTTTTTATTTAATAACTGGCTTTATTTTTCTTCGACTACATTCTTTTATTGTATTGAATGAAACCAACAGATGTTTAAAGTTTATGATCTGACAAGATGGAATCATATCGTTAACAGGAGGTTAAAAGTGGAAATCATGTTATATCCAATTTGCTGGTTCAGTGCAGATATGTTATGAAATATCTCCTCTGCTCCTAATTCTGCTGGTTTTTTTTTTACAAATCACGTCATGGATTTCCCCAAGACCTTCATGTTGTATGTCTGATGCATGATTTTTACATTCCATTATTTGTTTCATGTGTGCACCTTGGTTTAATGTGTCATGTTCTGTTTAGATAAGGGCTTTGAGAAATAAAGCTTTAAAACTTTAAAAAAACTAATATATTCTGCCTTGAGTAGATTTAATATCCAATACAGATGTGCATTAAGTCTGGATGATGCACATTTAAGGGCATGTTGTGCATATTTGCTAATGTGATACAAACCCCCTGAAATTGTTAAAGCGAAAGTATAGTTTATTTTCAATGGGTATGTATTTCAAAGCAAAACTTTGCCCATTAATTACAGATTTGAAAAAGAGGCATACTATGAGGTTGATTTATTAAAAGCGGTTGTATACCCGCACCAAACAAAAAAAACCAAACCTGTAAGGCAAAGGCATAATGAGCTAGTATGCACTGCATACTAGCTCAATATGAAATACTTACCTTCGATCGAGGCATCGGCATCAGATCCCGGTCACCACCAAGGGAGCTGACATTTTCCCCTCGGCATGTCTTCCGGGAAAGACGTAATGACGAAACACGTCTAGGCATGACCAGACGGCTTGATTGAAACTGTCAGCTTCTGACGATCTCCACCTAGGAATCACCGCGGATGAGTGCTCCTTTGGCCAGTGAGTGAGTATCGTTACAGGCTGTACATGACTTTATTATCATGAGATGCTAATTTATTTTAACTTTGATGCAAGCATATTTCTTAAAAGGGGGGATTGTTCTTTGGAAATAAAAACACACAAAACTGTTTTACGCTATGAGGATTCCCTCTCTGTTTCCTTGTCTATAAACGAGGCAACAAATGGACACCCTGCTTTGAGTGATTAGATCTATGTATGCTGATTAAGGACGCAAGCTTGCTACAGGTTAAAGGTCCATCATTGTAACAAGGCGCCTTTACTATATTGCTCTGGTAAGTGTGTTTTTTGAGGGGAGCGGTCTCACGTGGTGCGGTGAAGGTTTTCATTCATTTGAAATGACACCATTGGAATACCATTTAGGAACACTTTGAGGTGCTTCGGACTCTTCAGAGGGCATATTATCATCACTGGATGTTGATTCTTTTATTCAAAGCGCTGCTATAGCTTATGAATTACATTTATGGACTTCTTGAGCTTTGTGTTTTAAAAACCTCAACTATTCCTGAGATGCTAATTGTGCGCTAAAGTATTGTGATTAGATTAGCTGCTCACACTATTATGCCATTTAAAACATGAAAAAAAAACCCGATAACAACAAACTATAGTGCAAAAACAAAATGTATAGTAACACCCTGTTACCCCTGCCCCAGCAGTACAGTTCTAAAAAAACGTACAACAAAATAAAGAACCATGAGAAATTGTTCCTTATATGTTCATAAAACTCATAAAACTCCAACAAGATAAACCTTGTTTTTAGTGCTTTTTATAACATAAATCTTCAGTGTGTCTTGGACTTCACCATCCACTGTGCTTTACAATCAGGATATGCTCTCACCTTTGCTTTATGACCTACATATTTTAGCGGTTACAAATAGCAATGTTGCCTTTCTGGGGTCTTTTAGTTCCAGACAGAATCCACTTGTTTTCCACCAACACTCAGGGCATAAATGCTACATCGTGCTCTCCATTAAAAATACCGTTATTAAAAACAATCTTCATTAAAACCACACTCACATAGAATTGCGCACTACTCCTCAGTGCACAGAAATTAAAATTTGTATCAATAGCGGTATGTCAGCTAAAGCCAAATCATACATACAACATTCGGCTACTTCCTGGTTCCTGTCATGACATCACCCAGACTCCACGCAGCGTGTTTCGTCACAGCCATGACTCTTCAGTCACTGCTTTAGTCAGCCAAATCTAGTGGTTTGGCAGTGCTGGCTGGGCAGGCTTCTTGCTGATTGATGCTGGCTTTCCAGTCTTCTGGGGTCCAGCCCTTCCCCTGGCCTAGGACTTCCTTTGGCTCTGCTTTGATCAGAGAGGTGGCACGAAAGGGTTGCCATCTATCAGATGGCTACGATCAACATGTTCCTGACTCCCACCTTAAAGAGACCATGTTGCTATATTAAGCAAGTTAAAACAAACCCAGCATGATATAGTACATGTATTAAACTTACCATCAGAACTTCTGCTGAATGACTTTTTGCTCTTTTACAAAGCATGATCCACAGGTAGAATCTTTAGTATCCAACACTTCTGGGTAAATAATAAAATGAATTGGGGGGATTAATTGACAGTCGTGCAATACAGATTCCCAACATGTGTGCCACAAAAAACTTTTATGTGCTTAGTATCTCAAAGCAGCACATACAATATACTTTAATAAGTGTGCTTTTGTGTTTCTGCAGCTAAAGTAATCAGTTGGTTTGGCCCTCCAATTACTGTAGGTATAGCTAATACCTGATACAGGAGCATATCTCCAATAGGGCAACATTTTGTCAAGGTCAAACAGTGACTGGAGTACTTTCCGTATGTAGTGGAATATGTGTTCAGTGAGCTCTGTAGTAGTGAAACATGGCAGATGTTTGTCATTTAACATTGCCCGTAGGGATTCTACACTGAGATCTAAGACAGTAGCAGCATAGAGAGAATTGCCTGCTTGTCTAAGGCATCTGCATTTAGGTGAGATTGCTGTTCTTTTGGTTACTTGACATATTGTTTTTCACATTTTACTTACACATTAAGCAAAATTAAAGACAGCAGATTTGTGAGATATTAAATTGGTTATGTCAGCTGCTTAGTATAGAAAATCTGGAAAGGGAGAGCTCAGCTTTTTTATTGTCTGAAGATGTTTTATGTCAGCTCGGAAGAAATCTCTGATCCCACACCTGTGTGCAGATTGTGCTTCATGATGCATAGATGAGCGCTGGAGTCACTCTACCATTTCATGATATGGACCTAGCTCAGCTATTTTCAGCTTATATGACCATGAGTTATCATGACTAACACGGCATAAACTTCACATGCCTTTGCTTTCCTGTCTAACAAAAATGAATAGGCGTATGAATGAATGAATGACAGTGGATCATTAACATATGATCCATAAATCTGCAGCATGCCTACTCTAAATCACCCTAAAACAGCATGATAGTCAGAGTCGTGCTTTGCGTATAGTGCTTGCTTTGATTCTTATGCCCCGTACACACGGTCGGATTTTCAGACGGAAAATGTGTGATAGGACCTTGTTGTCGGAAATTCCGACCGTGTGTAGGCTCCATCATACATTTTCCATCGGAATTTCTGACACACAAAGTTTGAGAGCTTGCTATAAAATTTTCCAACAACAAAATCCGTTGTCGGAAATTCCGATTGTGTGTACACAAATCCGACGGACAAAGTGCCACGCATGCTCAGAATAAATTAAGAGACGAAAGCTATTGGCTACTGCCCTGTTTATAGTCCCGACGTACGTGTTTTACGTCACCGCGTTCAGAACGATCGGATTTTCCGACAACTTTGTGTGGTGACCGTGTGTATGCAAGACAAGTTTGAGCCAACATCCGTTGGAAAAAATCCATGGATTTTGTTGTCGGAATGTCCGATCAATGTCCGACCGTGTGTACAGGGCATAAGGCTACAGATGACCAAAGTAGTTGGAAGGAGGAACTCAATATCTAAGATGGTCTATCAAGATCTTGAAAAGGTTTCAGTCTGCTTCACCTTGATGTTGTGTATGCCCATCTTTTCCACTTTGTCTGTTCTAAAGGAAGTGTGCTTTGTCCCAGAAAACCTGTCAGAGATGTTGAACAATTATTTCAGTCAGCTATATCGATTGTTTAACCACTTAGGACTTGAAAGATTTACCCCCTTAATGACCAGGCCATTTTTTGTGATACGGCCCTGCCTCAATTGTGCGGAAGTGCGACGTTGTACCCAAACAAAATATATGTCCTTTTTTTTCCTCACAAAAAGAGCTTTCTTTTGGTGGTATTTGCTCACCTCTGCGCTCTTTATTTTTTGCACTATAAACAAAAAAGAGCGACAATTTGAAACAAAAGCAATATATTTTACTTTTTGCTATAATAAATATAACAAAAAAATATTTAAAAAAATGTCTTCCTCAGTTTAAGCCGAAGTATATTCTTCTACATCAATCAAAATAATTAAAGTGGCGCTCAATCAAAAAATTAAATTAATTAAAAATGTACAACAACTAGGTATTAATGGAATTTCAAAACCGGAAAATCCAATAAATACTAATGTCTAAAAATCATTAATCTTCCATCACATTGGGTAACTCAAGACCAAGACTAATCAAAGTTACTACAATAAATGGATCCAAGATAGACAAACTACTCCCAAAAGCAATCAATTAATGGAGCCTCACAGAGGGAAAGTAGGGAAAATATTCCGGATTAATAAAAGATATTCCTAAAAAACTCATCAAATAGGTATGGTGCCTAACTGTAATTAATGACACAATTGTGTAGATGAATAAATATAGCATAAACCAAGCTGATTAAAAACCACAATAAGTGAATAAATATGTAAACAATAAAGTATAAATAGTGCAAATTGTGCAACATAAATAGTTCACATAAATATTATGCGACACTTCACATATGTGAAAGTAAATAAATAAAACAAAACAAACCAATAAATGTGTTTCAAATAGTGAAAAATAAAGTGCCACACAAATAGGTCCCATAGAAAATGCAATCCAGATTGTGGCGATTAAATAGAGTGAAAATGAAGTGTCAAAAAGTATCAAGTCCCATAGACAATACAATCCAGATTTGTGACAATTTAAATTGGATGAAAAATAAGTTCATCCAAGATTCGCAGTGTCAGTACTCAATCATATGTGTGGTGAATCCAGGTGTAGTTCCCCCAGCCTCTCACCTTAGGGCTGAACGATAACAGCCTTACAGATAAATGATAGTAATCCCCTCTGTTCCACAATCTCCTTAAGGGTAGTTGCTTAAGGGGTTTCCTATCTGAATCTTCCGCTCTCAGAATGCCCCAGTTAGACAATGCGAATCATGTAAGAAAGGGGAGGACACACTCCATAGTGAAGTAGTTTAAAATCAACACATTTAATAAAGATATCCACTTACATAATAGTTGATACAGGCAAGCATAGCATCTGATGATAGCACAGCTGTTTCCCAAACCCGGCCGTGATCGGGAAGCTGAATCACGTGACCCACCTCTCTTCCCTGACGCGTTGCGTGACCGTCACGTCACTTTATCAAAGGATACCCTTTGAAGCTCCGTGTTTACAAAATTGGCTAACAGCAGGGCAAGCCCATATCATGTATACTATTTGAAAGAACCTTTGTTATGGTGACCCTGCTTCTTCATACTCCAAAGACTCAATGAAATTGTCTTATATTGGCATGATGTATTAGGCTTCCACAATCTTATGGTAAAGCAGTAAATATAAAAGTGAAATCAAGCCAAGTGCTTGAAACACATCTGTGTTTTAGTGCTAGTGTCTCTGGATTCAGTCCAGCAGAAGGAGCTATTGAGTGTCCTGTCCCAGTGGACATATGGCAAAGCAGCTGATTCTGTAAGTCACCATGTCAAAATGTTAATACAAAAGGTAAAAATAAAATAACCTCTATTTTATCTCATAAGTCATTATTTAATCTTCACCTGAAATGGCTCCTTTTTCTGTTCACTGTATATGCAATGTTTATACATGTGAATAGAGCCATAAAATGCAGTGTACCTTTTTACCTTTCTTATACGTGACCTGCAAACCGCTCAGGTTGCTATTGTTAACTAAAATAGACACAGAGGAGTTAAAATAATTGAAGCTTCTGTGCATGAAGACAAAGCTTTCCATCTACTGTACTATCAGTAAGTTCCTTTAAACTGATGCCTTGTGGTCAATGGTAACTAAGCTACCAGCATGATTTTATATCACTATGGAAACAACAATCAAAGGGATATATAAAGCAAGATGACTTGTCAAATATGAAATTGTTCCTGCCAGCTAGACGCAACCTGCGATAGTGAAGATGGTATTTATATGACTTTGCTGCAGTTATTATACTTATTACACTTATAAACATTGTAAAAATATTCATGTTGCAAAACATATGACAGTTTAATTACTAAGCAATACGGTTGAGCAACCCAAATCATGTTCAAATTCTGTAATGTAGCTTCATTTACAAGTGTAAATCACATGTAATAATAAAAAAATAGATACATACAGTACATAACATAAATATATTATTTTGATCAGACACCATTTAATCTGGTTTATTTTGAAGTTTTACAGTAACTGTTCATGGCATTGTGATGCATGTTATCATTATCTTGCTGATGAAATATCTCACTCTGACACAGGTCATCTATACAGATATTTGGTAAGAAACACCTGGGGCTGCTCTAAGCATGCTCCTGATTTAGAGAAAGGTTAGGACCGTAACGGTACCCATGGATAAGGCAGGGATTATAATAAAATTAACAATTTATTTAAGAAAAAGACATGATTAAAAGCAAATTGTATATAAATTAATAAACAGTTAATTACAACTGTACATGGTAAATACAGATGTTCCGAAGGAACAAATATACCCTATTGGTAGTATGGGGAGCTGAGATGTATGTCTTGACATTGGTCCTCTACGTGTTTCGCGACTATAGTTGCTTCCTCAGGAGGAGTCAATCATTCCATCTAAAAAGTAAGTACATGCTCATAGTTACATATTCACAAATAGTTTTTAATATTTAATAACAGAAAAAAGTAATAATCAAAACTATATACAGTAGAGCACACATAGTATGAATATTGAAGTTCCTATTTGTTCGTGCGTTGCTTACCAATGGGGACCAGCGGAACACAAAGCAGCACCTATTGAGACACCTGAAGGTAATCCCCCCACGGCGGACACAGGAGACACTTGAAGGGCGTGGATATTCTGATTTTTTAAAGAAGAGGGGTATAATGAAGTAGTGATGGATAGAGTTAGTCGCCTATAAGCAACTACAACAAAGTAATATTCCATTAAAAGCAGGGTAAGGAACCAAAAGTAAAAAATATTGACTAATGAAAATGGAGGATTAAAAAAGGGGGGAGGAGGGGAGAAAAAGGAGGGTGAAGAGAAAGAAAAAAAGGGTGAGAAGGGAGGGGGCAAAAATAAGAGGGGGAGGAAGGAAAGGGGGGGAGGAAAGGAGGGAGGGGGAGGGGGGAAAGGGAAGGGGGAAGGGGGGCAAGAGAGAAGGGAAAAAATGAAAAACAGGGAAAAAAAAGAAAAAATACACTAAAGAAACAAAAAAAAAAAAAAGGAGCCGTTGTGGCTGTGTGCCCTCCCCTGTTCATCTTCCTGAAGCTACCCTCCCAACACATTCATTTTTGCTTTTTTTACTCCCTTTTTTCTGTTGTGTGTCATTCAACTAGAAGGTATTTTCTTCCTCAGAGAAGGGGAGGCAGCGCAAGAGAAGAGGTGAGTAATTCAGACAAAGCTACATTTAGATTTTTGCCATTGGTGGGCTACCTATTAAAAATGCCCCGTATACATGATCCGAAAATCGTACGAAAAATGCAGCATTCGATCGTACAATAATCGGATCGTTAGTAAAGAGCTTTCGAGAGCCAATCAGGACAGTTCATCCGATATTATTCTATCGGACATGCACGGAAATTTTTTCTGTACGATGCCAGATCATACGATTTTCGTTTAATCAGTACAGCTATCGTTCGAAAATGCAATACAAATGCATTGTAACACATGACATCACTTACGAATTTTTATTCTGCCGTATGGGAATTTTCGGGACTTTAGTAAACTCATCAGATTCGACATGAGATTAGCATACAAACAAAAACGGACGATCATTCATCCGATAATCGGATCGTGTGTACGGGGCTTAAGATAGAATATTTACAGTAGAAGAGTGCTTCTTCTAGTGGCTATATTGCAGTATATATCCTTTTTTTCGTGGTTCTCTGACCCAAAATTACCACCCCCTTCCTAGCTCCAGATACATACTTACATGAAGAAGTTTTCAGATCATCCAGGCAAAATCTTCCCTTCATCTGGTGATACCTGCACAATCTAGCCATATTTTTTCTTCTGTTGCGCCACCTCCCAATATAGCAGATGCTCAGGAGATGGCCCCATGGATATCTATGGGAATTGATGGCAAAGAAGTGGCCAGGGGACAACAAAGTTTTGTCCAGAGGGTTTAAAGATTGCTGCAGAAAGGACTTCTTTTTATAAGAGGTTGTTCACACTAGGTGTATTGAGCTGCATTACTCTGCATTCATCAACGGAGACTCAATGCAAGGGCACATAGAAAACAGTTGCATATCTGCATTTTTACTCTGCACAATGCATATCACCATGTCAGTGCACTGTGTAGCAATGCGATACATAAAGTTACAGTGCAGTGGATAAAGTTTGTTACTTTCAATCAAGTTTAAAAAAAAAAAAAAGGTGCTCACAGGTGCATATGCATTATACTATGCATAATGTATACAGGTGAATGTGAATGAGCCTTTATGCTTTAACCCCTTCCCGACCAGCCGCCGCAGTTATACTGCAGAAGGTTGACTCCCCTGGGCGAATCGACGTAGCTGTACATCGGTTCGCCTTTTGACCCGATGCCAAAGCTGATGTGCGTGCCAGGCGGTTGCGATAACCGTCGGGCACCCGTGATTGCTCCATACAGAGACAGAACAGAGATCTGTTAATGTAAACAGACAGATCTCCGTGCTGTCGCGGGTGAGGAGAGCGATCTGTTGTTCATTCTAAGTATGAACAACGATTGCTCTCCTCACCCAGGCAGTCCCATCCCCCCCACAGTTAGAATCACTCCCTAGGTAACACAGTTAACCCCTTGATCGCCCGCTAGTGTTAACCCCTTTCCTGCCAGTGAATTTACACAGTAATCAGTGCATATTTATAGCACTGATTGCTGTATAAATGGCAATGGTCCCAAAAATGTGTCAAAAGTGTCCGATCTGTCCGCCATAATGTTGCAGTCCTGATAAAAATCGCTGATTACCGCCATTACTATTAAAAAAAAAAGATAATAATACAAATGCCATAAATCTTTCTATAACTTTTGTGCAAACCAATCAATATACGCTTATTGTGATTTTTATTACCAAAAATATGTAGAAGAATACATATCGACCTAAAAAAATTGGGGATATTTATTATAGCAAAAAGTACAAAAGATCGTGTTTTTTTCAAAATTATTGGTCTTTTTTTGTTTATAGAGCAAAAAATAAAAACCGCAATGTTGATGAAATACCACCAAAAGAAAGCTCTATTTGTGGGAAAAAAAGGACGTCAATTTTGTTTGAGTACAATGTCGCACGGTGCAATTGTCCGTTAAAGCGACGCAGTGCCGTATCGCAAAAAATGTCCTGGTCATTGAGCAGCCAAACCTTCCGGGGCTGCAGTGATTAAAGTAAACACTGTAATAACTCAAAACACGTACTCACTAAAACCACAGTGCACTTTCCATTAAATAGGTGTGTGTTGGTAATAACAAGATTATAAAATTACTGTTCATATTTTAAAGTCAATAAGTCAGCCCTTTATTTAACCCCCCCCCCCGCCATATTGTCAGTTGACAGGCGGGTGGTAGTGACTGTCTCATTCTGGTATGATGTTGTCCCACTCAGTGCCACCTATCCGTGCCGCATATCAGTGCGCATCAGTGCCACCTATCAGTGCCCATCAAGACCACCTATTAGTGCTCATCAGTGCTGCATATTAGTGCTTTCTCATCAGTGCCACCTCATCAGTGCCCTTCAGTGCCATGTCATCAGTGCCGCCTCATCAGTGCCCATCAGTGCATCCTATCAGTGCTCATCAGTGCAGCCTTATTAGTTCACATCAGTGAAGGAGAAAAATTACTTATTTCCAAAATTTTATAACAGACACTAAGCAAAAAATAAAAAGCCCAGTGGTGATTAAATACCACCAAAAGAAAGCTCTATCTGTCTAAAACAAATGATAAAAATGTTGTTTGAGTTCAGTGTTGTATGACCGTGCAATTGTCATTCAAAGTGTGACAGCACTGAAAGCTGCAAATTGGCCTGGGCAGGAAGGGGATAAAAGTCCCCAGAAGGCAAGTAGTTAAAGGGTAATACAAATTAAATTGTCTTCCCATTATATAGGAGCATTCTAGCTGTAGGTTCATCCTTTATGTAAATACAGAATCCCAGTTACTGCTTTCATCCAATATTTCCTTTTCTTTCTTTCTTTTTTTATATACCTTGCTTTCTTCTTTGCACCTTGCAAGATGCTCCTCTGGATATTGTTCTGCTTTATTTTATCCTTTAGATTTCAGGAGCAACATGTGCAGTTGTCTATAAAGCTGAAACCTTTCCTTTCCTGCTGTTAAGATTGTCATGGTTACTGGACGCGATGACTCAGGGAACATGATGTTTAATGACCATCCTTTCCATCTTGTAGCCATGGTAACAATATGAAGTCATAAGGAACACTTTTGTGTAGCAAGGAACATTGGAGAAGGGCAGAGCCCTTCTATTTTATAGTAATAGTAATAATAGGCACATAATATGGACTTTCTGATAACGTTTCAGATGCATGAAAGGAAATTATTTAGTTACTCTTATTCTCAGAAATGCGTATACATTCTCATTATATTTGTTGTTATAGGCTTAAACATGCAAACCTGTGGCAACATTTTTGGTCAACATTAAGCAAATCAGTGACAGAGAAGCTTAGGGGAGCAGACAGGTTTCCCCCCCAGACTTTTTAACATATATTTCCTTACATGGGATTTCTTTTAATTAATCACTACAGTGGTCTTTCTTCACAAAAAGGTCCTATATTCTGGGCTTGGCCACTGGTTGTGCTGGCAATGCACCTTACACAGCTTCAGTCTTAAAGGAGACATCCAGCCAAAGCTTGTTTGGCTGTACTTCTCCTGTGGATTCCAGGAGTGCAGTTTGTTTTGCATTCCTGTGACCTGTTTTCAACATAGAACGGGCTGAAGTCCACTCTCTGCTGACATCACAGAAGTCAGTCCAGGCACCACGTCATCCTGACAAAAAAGTATGGATCCGCCAGGTGCATGGAATTACACCCAGCTCAGCCTCTCAGCAAGCTGCTGAGAGCCTGAGCCAGCCGCTCCCTCCACAGCCCAGCACTCCAATGAGCGAGGAGGGGGAAGAGCAGAGAGCTGTGCCTGACAGACTGCAGCTCTCTGCTCATGGAGCTCTGAAAACCTCAGTGCAGAGGCACCAGGGAACAGATGCAGCATCGGACCGATGCTGCATCCACCTACTTAAGTATGAGTCCTAAAAAAAAAAACCTTAACTCGCTCATCCATGTCTTTATGGACCTTGCTTTGTGCACTGGTGCACAGTCATGTTAGAACAGAAAGGGACCGTCCCCAAACTAATCCCACAAAGTTGGGAGCATGAAATTGTGCAAAATCCTTGGTATGCTGATGCCTTAAAGCGGAAGTAAAGTCATTCATAAAATCATTCATAAAAATAATTTCACGTGCCGGAAATGTAACATTCTCATTGGTTGTGCTCTCAACCAAACTGCCAAACCTTCCAATGTCTGGTGTCATAACTGATCATATGTGCAGCATTATGGCAGTTGTAGATTAAAAAGAGGCAAAGATGGCAGCTTACTTGGCTGAAAACGATAGGGAGGTTTAAGCATTCCCTTCACTGGAACTAAGGCGCCTGAAAAACAACCCCACACCTAAATCCCCCTCCACCAAATGATTTGGACCAGCACATAAAGGAAGGTCCATAAAGATATGGATGAGCGAATATGGGGTGGAGGAAAATGACTGGCCTGCACAGAGTCCTGACCTCAACCTGATAGAACACCTTTGGGATGAATTAGAGCAGAGACGGCAAGCCAGGCCTTCTTGTCCAACATCAGTCCCTGACCTCACAAATGCGCTTCTGGAATAATGGTCAAACGTTCCCAAAGACACACTCCTAAACCTTGTGGACAGCCTTCCCAGAGAAGCTGCTATAACGGTAAAGGGTGGGCCAACTCAATATTGAATCCTACAGACTAAGACTGGGATGCCATTAAAGTTCATGTTAATGTAAAGGCAGGTGTCACAATACTTTTGACAATATAGTGTATATGGTCACGTATACCTTTCCAGAACGGTCTCTTGGTTTTTCCCATATAAAAGGCATTACAATGGCAACTCAAAAATGATCTGACTACTACTGTTTGGCAGCTGATATTACAGTGGGATGTCCATTGATTGGCATTAGGTAACCGAATATTCCTACCCTCCAAAATCCATCAATAAAACTTGCATTCACCACATTTGAAAGTATCTCTTCTATTTTGATATTGACCAGGTTTAGACCAGGGTCTAGAAATCTTAGCAAGATGGTTGTGTGTTGAATGGTCCTCCTTCAGTGTTTTAGCTGTCCTATATGTGATGCCTGGTCTAGGCCCCACGTATTTTGCCACTATAGGATCTTCTATAAGTGTCAGTGTCGTTAAAGAATTTTTTGTAATTCAACATGTTGTTGAGAGAAATGGGAAATGGGTAATAATTCATGTCTGTTTGGGAGTAGATTTCAATTTCTGTGAATTAATCAGGGATTCCCTGGTTCTATTCCTCACCTTCTGGAATGCCTTTTTAGGGCATTTTTGGCTATAGCCTCTATTGAGCAATTGGTCACACAATTCTTTAGATCGCACAAGAAAATATTCCTCCCTCATGCAGTTTCTCTTCAACTGTAAGTATTGTCCATAAGGAATGCTATTCACAAGTGGACTAGGATATGCACTAGATTATTATTATTATTATTCACAATTTATATTGCGCAAACAGTTTACGCAGCGCTTTATGCATGCAAAATAGTGTTAGCCGACAAAGGGTTTCTAAACAAATCTTATAGTAAATATTTACCGTTATTTACCATAATCTGGATATCTAAAAACAGTGTCTTTTTCCAGGCTAAATCCGATTGTAAATTTCAAGTTGTAATAATTTTGCCCAAGTTTAATCAAGAATGCATCCAAATGACCATGTGCCAGTCCAGATCATAAATATGTCATCGATGTATCAGTGCTCTCTTTCTTGTTCTATGTCCAAAGCTACATAGTTTGTTTTTATCTACAGGTGCCCTGGCAGTTTTTTGGTGAGGGAGAACTAACCCTTTAAGGCTTCAGTAAAGATGTAAAGCTTCTTTTAAAACAGGCGAGGTAGAATCAATTTATAAAGCAAGCTGGGTGCAATCTATTATACAAGCTGGATGCAATCTATTTGTAGAACAAGCAAGTGAAAACTATTTATACAACAAGCTGGTTGTAATCTATATAACAAGCAGGCACAATCTATTTATAGAGAACATGGGTGCAATCTTTTTATAGAACAAGCTGGTTGCAATCTATTTTTAGAACAAGCTAGATCAAGTTGGTACAATCTATTTATAAAAGAAGCTTATTGCAATCTATATTATAGAGCAAGTTGGTGCAATGTTTTTATAGATCAAGCAGCAGGTGCAGTCTATTTATAGAACAATGTCACGGTCAGGGGTTAAGCTCAGAGTAGTTAAAGTAGTTAAGAGGGGCTCTCACTGACCAGCTGGATGAGTGCAACATCAGGTCACCCTGGCACATGACACAGTCTCACCCCAGGTGTGGAATCTAAGCACTAACTGGTGTTCACCAGAGCTCCCGGGGTTTTGCTGCATGTTAGTACCAGGTCGTGGACCTCAGGATTGGCCCACCAGGAGGTGAGCAATCTGGGGTCCAGTAGCTGATATAGCAGGTAGGAATCAATCAGAAGTGTAATTAGTAAACAAGCCAAAGGTTGGTAACAAGTGGTCACAGGTAGGGATTAAGCAGGTCAGGGAACAAGCCAAAAAATGGTAACAAGTGGTAGCGGAGATACGGATGGCAGCAGGAGTGACGAGATATGGGCTGGAGAGACCACAGTAATCTGGCAAAAATGAAGTGCAAAGGCATGGCTTAAATACGAAGTTCATGGGAGGAGCAGGAACACCAAAGTTCAGCAGAAACAAAGCATAAGGCAGGATTGTCCTTGTTATTTGTGTTGAGCTGATGTGGGTCCTGTTCTGAACTATCCTGAGCTGAAGTCCCTGCTTTGTGCCTGGTCTGGAGTGGAGGAAGTCAAAGGGGATCCCTTGTGGAAGTTCAAGGAATGCGTTTGTGACTCACTTTGCAAAAAAGGGGTCAATTCTTTCTGGTGAGCCTTCCCTTTATTTATTGAAAGTGGGTAACTTAAAGTGATGGTACATCTTTGAACAGATGTAGAGAAGAGAAGCCAGCAGATAAACAGGTACAACTTATGTAGGAGAATTTGTTTAATCTGTGTGTATCGCTTGAGGCCAGTCACTTCATTGGCAAGGTCCATAAAGACATGGATGAGCAAGTTTGGGGTGGAGGATCTTGACTGGCCTGCACAGAGTCCTGACCTCAACCCAATAGAACCCTTTTTGGGATGAATTAGAGTGGAGACTGCGAGCCAGGCTTTTTTGTCCAACATCAGTGCCTGACCTCACAAATGCACTTCTGGAAGAATGGTCAAACATTCCCATAGACACGCTTTCTTAACCGTGTAGACATAATTCCCAGAACAGTTGAAGCTGTTATAGCTGCACAGGGTGCCTTTAAAGTTCATGTGTGTGTGTAAAGGCAGGTGTCCCAATACTTTTGACAATATAGTGTATCTCTCTTATGTGCTTTTTCTATCCTAGGCACTTGACATTTCTATCATAGGCACTTGTTGAAACAGGATAGTGGGTCAGGGTAGTTGTCAAGGTTCTTCTTTGTGTACAGTGCAGACCTTATCCACAGCACAACAGCTACTTCATTTAGAGTGTTAAAGAAGAAAAAACACTATTTTCAGTTACTCTGTAGACCCAGTCTTTCTTATGGGAACTATTCCAAAAAAACTATTTTTGGATAAGATCATTGGTATTGATGAACACAGTAGTGTTCTACAGATGGCAAGAAAGAAAATATATACCATCAAAACATTTTCCTTCAAGCATATTTGGCAGCACTGCCAGTATTAATGTCAACTAATTTTGCCAGTGTAATACAACAATGATTTCCTAATGTCATCTTCACTAATTAACCACATGATGATTCACATATTTTGCGGGCCCGCTGGGTCATGAATACCATCTGTTCTGGTGTGCAATATCTAGACTGCAACCCTGCACAATTAAAAAAGATTATACAAATCAATTTGTTCAGCATCTAGCAGCTTGTATTTGTATGTATGTATGAAGCCTATGTGTTTCCAAACTCTTCACTAATGCACCAGTTACCTTCTTTGCATGCCAGTAGCACAGCTTTTATGTACATTTCTTAAACTTCTTGGAAAATGTCAAAGGCATTGCCATACCTCCCAACTTTCTGAGATGGGAATGAGGGACACCTATCAGCAAAAGTATGCAGGCATAGGACACACCCCTTACCACACCCGCTTAAAGGAGAATTGTACAAAAAAATAAGATTGGTTAAACCCACAAGTGTTTTTTACCACTACTATTCCTTTATATTGGCTATTGGAATCTACAAATGCAGCAATTTAGAAATCAGATGAAAAGTTTAGCGCTGGGCAACACTTTTTGATAGATAAAAAGGGCATTTTATATACAACTATTATAGATCAGACCAAAATGAGGGACAAATGAGGAGGAATGAGGGACAGAGGGACATTGCTCCAAATCAAGGACAGTCCCTCCAAATCAGGGACAGTTGGGAGGTATGCATTGCTCATATGAACTTAACAACTTTTTTCTTTCACTTTCTGGTGTATGACTCTGATGTATGACTTGAAGCTCTAAAGACCTGGCACAACACATGAAATTGATACACACTATCTGTGTCACTATACACTGGCTCATAGCCTTCCATTGGAAAGCTACATCAGTGCCTATAGATCAATTGAAAACACTATCAATCTTATGGAAAAGATATTCCATACACTGTATAATACTATGCAATTTTATAACAAAAAATGGGATCCTTGGTTCATTCATGGTGATAAGTTATTTCATTTGATGGACCACTAAGTTGTTCACAGATTATTCTATCGTAAGGTCACATATCAACTATTTGTACCAAAACTATTTTTGATTACATTATTGTAGTTCTTTGATATATTAACTTTTTCCCTTTAGCACTAGAAGTATTGAAATAACACATGTACGACATATATTTTATTATTTTACATTTGGATATGATGTACACACATCTCTTTATACTGTATATTGTCTATTTTTTGTACCACAATTTTTCTTCAAATAAAAGTCTGTGAACAAAAAAAGAAAATACCTGGCGCAAGAAATGATCCATATAGCCCAACCCCCCCCCCCCACCCTTAATAACAAATATTGCATTGTCTACCCACCTCAACGTCACCAATAGGAAAATGTATGTTTGTAGTGCAGAAGGGGCAGAAATGCTTTTATACATTTCATACAAAATGCATATACAGGCATACCCCACTTTTAAGTACACAATGGGGTTTATTTACTAAAGCTGTAAAGTGAAAAATCAGGCTCACTTCTGCATAGAAACCAATAAGCTTCTAACCCCAGCTTGTTCAATTAAGCTATAGTATCATCTACCAGAACCCAGTAAAGTCAAACCAACCCAAAATGTTGTTTTTTAATTCACTCTCCCCCTCCCCCCCCCCCCCCAAATACATTTTGACCCAAAGTCACTAGTTTCAACACCCCAACTAGACTAGAATGCTCCTTTTTAAAGGAACAACCGGCCCAAACGGCATAAAGAGATGAGCCGCTCATGTAAGCATGTCCAATTAGAAAATAAACTTACATCCATCAAGAGTCACAGGTCAGCACATCATCAACTGTAACACACAAAACACTGCGCAAGGACTTTTAGAGTATATATGGTGTCCTAATAAACAACCCAGATGATGGTACTGATGTCTTTATAAATTACTTGACTGTGGGTGTCAAAATGCCCATTGGATTTTATATGATATTGACATGGGATTATGGGATGCCCACTTGCCCACTTGACTTTCAGCAAAGAACTCTTCAGGGACGCAACAATTTGTACACTTCTCTGCCTCCTGCACTACTCTTGATTGCAGTACTACAATTCCCAGGACCTCAGGAACTAGTTCTAACCAACTCATTGGATGCATTCCCAAATATGCAAAATATCTATTTTCCTTAGGGCAGTGGTCATCAACCCTGTCCTCAGGGCCCACTAACAGGCCAGGTTTTATGTATTACCTTGGGGAGATGCAGACTAGAATACTGCAATCACTGAGCAGCAAATTATATCACCTCTGATGTATTTCAGTTATCTTGCAAACCTGGGAGGTCCTGAGGACAGGGTTGATGACCACTGCCTTGGGGGTTAGGAAGGATTTTTTCCTTGTCCCTGCTTTGTAAAAGTTGTTTTGCCTTAATTTGGACCAATCGTGGCTAGAGGGTTTTGTTTATGGAGGTTTCTTTTATTGGTTGAACTTGATTGGACTTGTGTCTTTTTTTTTTTTCAACCTCACTAACTACTATGTTTCTAAATTATAGTAATTGATTTATCTGCTGTGAATGTTTGGTTAATGACACAATCACAACTTTTTAAATATGCCCCATAATCTATGTGATGCCTGTTTCCATTCACGATTATGTGGAAAGTGCAAGAAAAGAACAAAGGGAGTCAATGACTCCATTCTACCACCTGCAGTCTGCTTGCCCGTTGCTTTCTTCTCTGTGTGGTGAGATTTCTTTGTCTGCCATTGCTTGTACTCACAAAGTAACCTCATTTAGATCTCTTTTTGAGTTTTTGGCTAACAGTGCAAATTATTACCATAATAAGTTCCCTGAAAATACAGAAGTGTTGAGACACTGAATGTTAATTTTACCCCTTTTTTTAGAATAACACTTATCTCATTAGTTTATATATAATTAACCCCAAACCTACAGCTTTCTGCAGTCTCATATCTGCTGGCATGCTATCCAGATGTGTTAAATCAGACTTTTTATTAATCACAACTACTTATCATATTTGCCTTAATCAGTTCCTTCTAATCCCAGAAATGTATGATCAGCAGCTACGGTGCATGGACCCGTTGGAAGTTAAATCCCACTAAGAATTAGGAATTAATGTCTTTACTCTGGAAAATTAAGGAAATATGCTGGCAGCACACTGTAAATTGTATGGCCTATAAGAATGATTAGCTCTGAAGACAAGACAGTTTAACGTAATGGAAGCAAAATGCATGCTGCCACTTTTAAATTACTCATTACTAGGACATTATCAGTAGAGACAAGCAGTGCATAATTTGTATTCCACTATTACATTTATTATGAGCTTGAGAGATGGAGCCGAAGGTAATTCTTTTAGAGTATTGGTACTTTTAAGTAATAGAAAAAATGTTAGCTGTTTCTCCCATGGCTTGTTTAAGTAGTGGCAAGTTCACTCAGCATGTATTGTGCAGCTAATCATGTGCAGGGAAAAATAAAAGAAAAATGTTTCCTTGGCACTTGAATGGGTGATTGAAGTGAACAGTTCTGGTTTAAGTGAACAGGCCACATATTTACTAAATTAACACCATTATCTAGTCTAGCACCTCATGAATGATCGTCCGTTTTTTTTTTTTTTTTGCATGCTAGTCTCATATTGAAAACCAATAGGTTACTAAAGTTACGAAAACTCTGATACGACAGAATATAACTTCAGAAGAAATGTAATGTATTGTATTGTAATATATTCTTTCATTTCTGAGAATGCGTGTTCTTGTGTCACACAATTTTTCTTATACAAATACCACACTAATTACATGAAAGTTGTTTGTTCTGTTATCGTACGAGAAAACTTTTCGTGCTTGTCCCTTTGGATATTTTCGCATGAACTGTTGTGATTGGCTCTCGAAAGCGGTTTACTAATGATCAGATTCTCGGCTTCGAAACCAGTATTTTTTATCCGATTTTCCTATCGTGTGTACTAGGCATACATTTCTGTACAAGGAATGCAAAAAAAAAAAAAAGCAAAAAAAAAAAAAAAAAAAAAAGCAAAAAAATAAAAAAGCAGATAGCAGCAGATGACGGAGGCGTGTACACTAACCATGGTGTCAGGGCTCAGCAGCCCTGATATATCGTGGTCAACGTACAGAGGAGAGGGTAGAAACTGGCAGGATCAGCCAGGTGATACAGGGGGCTAAATTACACAGTACAAGCACTGTCCTTATATCATTCATCTCTGCACAACAGTTAGGCTGGGTTCACACTGGGGCAGCTTCAACGTCGCCTGACTTTGAAGCCGCCACGCACAGCGCATCTTGCAAATGCCTTCTTAATAGAAGTCAATGAAAGCCGTTCTGAAGTCGCCCCCCAAGTAGTGCAGGAACCTTTTTCTAAGTCAGAGCGACTTCAGTTGCTTCAATTAGAACGGTTCCATTGCACTGAATGGAGCGCTACTTGTCAGGTGACTAAGTCACCTGACAAGTCGCCCCAATGTGAACCGAGCCTTAAGGCCAACTGAACATTTAGATTAAATCAGCTAAATACATTTCAGGTGCATTAAAATAAAAGGTGTACAAAGTCATGCTTTCTTTAGAAGGTAGTGTTGAAGCAGTGGTCTCTCTGCAGAGCTCCAACACACCCCTATTAAATCAGACCTATAGCTTTCCTATCAGTGGGGAGAATATACTTTGTTGATTGCAGAGCTATTTGGCATGCTTTAGTAGGAAGGATGTGTGACATGTCAAGATGTGTATGCTTTCTGAAGGAGAACTGGAATTCTGCATGCTTTTGTGTTTTGATACGCCTGGAATGTATTTTTATTAGTTCAACTGAAAGTTTATGTTTGGATGTCTAGATGTTTAAAAATGTCAAATGTGTAAAATTATTATTTTAACCTCTCCATTTTTGTTGTGTTGCTTTTTTGCAATTTTTTAAGCAAAACATTTGGAAATTACTCTGACAATTTTAAAATAATGATAATGAATTGATGGGAATTTCATTAAGTTCCCCGGCATTAATTCTTTGTGCCAGAACTTGCCATTTGAGTAATATATCATTTATTCTTCAGCTTGCAGTAGGCAGACTCACATTGAATGGGTACATCTACAATTTGTCTGGCACAGTGTGGTTTAAAAAGCAAGACACTCACTGTTTCTTTTACTTTCCTTTGTTTAAATTCTGGATGAATTAGACCTGATAATTGCTTGGGAGGGGAGGATATCTGTGGTAGACTGATAGCTTCCATGAATTATAATAAGATGGAAAGCAATAGAAAAACTGGCCTGAAACCAATAACATGTGAGACTTGCCTGCCTGTCTGGATTTTGCTCAGGAAAGATTACTACCTACTGTGAACAGTGTCATTTTTTTGCCTCTTGAGATTGATTTCATGGGTGAGTTAACAAAGGCACGTGTAGGTTAATCCAAAAGCCGACTAATGATGCATGCCTATAATAGCATAGTCCAAGGAGTATGGAGACGATTACCCACTTCTCACTGAAAGAAAACAGTGTTTATTCCACTTCCCAGTGGAACGTACAGGGTCACTATGTAGAACATACACAGCCGAGGGTTCAAGAGGTCTGCTGGTGAAATGTGTGATACACCGTACTATGACCGATCAACTGGCACATGTAAATGTCACCATGAGTTGTAACCATACTGGCCTTTATTAAATAAGATGTTACAATGAACCTATAGCAAGCGATTGTTTTTAGCTGGTGAAAAGTAACTTCTAATTAGTTGCTACCTAAGGATTACTGCACTTTGCATATTGCTCTAGGCTTTACCAAGTATAGAATTATCAAACTCATTTTATAAGCAAAAAAGCAATTATAATATAAAAGAACAATAGCCCACTAGCAAGGGGTTTATACAGGTTGCTCCGAGAAGCCTGAGAACAATATATGAAGATGTAACTTCCAGGAAAACATGTCAAGATAATTTTGAAATGCTTACTACAGTTCACTACAATTTATGCAAGACAGCTCAATCCAAAAACGTCTTATGAGGGTATCATATTGCGCTAATAGGAATATCTGAATAATTTATTTATATAGTTTAGGTTTATAACTGGTCGACTTCATTGCAATTATGACACTGTCTTAGGGACTGGTCAAATCAACATGTGTTTTTGCACATGTCGCATTGTGCTACCATACCAAGCCTAAACATTTTGTATAGGCTCACAAATGCACCTCTACACACAAAGAATTGGTTCTCCGCTATTTTTACAATACACTGCAATGCACAAGACAACTAATATTTGTGAATTGTTGTGCACACTAGCGGACTGAATATGTGTGTTGGAGCACATTAAGAATGATTTTAAATTCACACATAAACATTATGTTACTGTGCATTGCGTGACCACATAAATTACAGTGTGAAAAGCCCCCCCCCCCCCCCCAGGGATAAGTGCTGCACAGCAAAGAGTCATCCTTTAATGCACATGAACATACAATTTTACTGTCTAGTTACATTATTTGGATGCTATAAGTTTTGTCAGGAGATGAAGTTTATTTTACCATAACCCACACTCCATAACTGGCTGCACAAGTCTATTTAAAGCGGTTCTAAAGGCTGAAGTTTTTTTTACCTTAAAGGCTAAGTCACCTTTGTTCACCTTTTTTTTTCTAAATTCCAGCTCCCCTATGTACCAATATCACATTAAAGTGATTTAATGCTGCGTACACACGACCGGAACTCTGTCGGAACTCCATCGGAATAAACTCTGAAGGTTTTTCTGACGGAGTTCCGACAGAGTTGCCTTGTCTTGCCTACACACGATCACACCAAAGTCCGACCGTCTAGAACGTGGTGACGTACAACACGTACGACAGGACTGGAAAAAGGAAGTTCAATAGCGAGTAGCCAATAGCTGCCGTCTCGTACTTGCTTCAAAGCATGCGTCATTTTTGGTCCGTCAGAACAGCATACAGACGATTGGTTTTCCCGATAAGAATTGATTCCGTCGGAAAGATTTAAAACATGTTCTATTTCTAGGTCCATCAGAATTTTCAAAAAAAAAAAAGTCAGATGAGGCCCGCACACGATCGGAAGGTCCGATGAAAAGATTCCGTCGGACTTTTCCTGCCGGAAAGTCCGACCATGTGTACGCGGCATTAGGGTTCGTTTTTTGGGGTTTTTTTTTTAAATAACAAACATATCATACTTACCTCCACTGTGCAGTTCGTTTTGAACAGAGTGGCCCCAAACCTGCTCTTCTGGGGTCCCCCGGCCGGCCCCTCCCCGCATCAGATAATCCCCTAGGAGAAGTTCTCTCCTGAGGGGGTTACCTTGCGGGCGCGCTCCAGCATTCGGCGTCCATAGCCGCCGAATGTATGACTTGGCCTCGGCCCCTGGCGCCTGCGTCATTGGATTTGATTGACAGCAGCGGGAGCCAATGGTTGCGCTGCTATAAATCTAGCCAATCAAGAGCCGAGAACCCTGGGCAGAGAGACAGCGCGTCCCCATTGGGTCAAGTTCCAGGGCTCAGGTAAGTAAAGTGGGGGGGCTGGGGGGCCGGTCACTGCCAAGTGTTTTTTCACCTTACTGCGAAGGATGCATTAAGGTGAAAAAACAAGAAGGTTTACAACCCCTTTAATGTACTTATTTTGCAAAAATAAATAAAGACAAGAGAACGCATGCCAGCCCTAGTGTGTTATCGTTTAATAGATGAAGATAAGTGTATAAAAAACGAGGGTTGCACTCACAACCAGCGTTAAATGGCATAAACAGCACCATAATAGCCTCCTCTCCTGGTCTGTAGGGATCAGTTAGCTCACAGCAACTAGCAGCGTGGTAAAGTATTTCAGTAAGCACAGACCGCCTGCTTCCTTGTAACACACACCGCCTAAAGCACTCGCACGGACCAGCCGGCGCTGCCTAACGTCACTCGTGGCCAGGGAGGGGATGCACAGTGATGCATCTGACTCCTCTCGTAAGCTTCATGCAATTGCTAGGACAACATGTTTCGGAGGCGTGGCCTCCTTCTTCAGGTGACGCCCTCATCTCCTCTGGTGATAATATATGCTCAAACCCCCCGCCCCTCCTATCTATGAACCAATGGCATCATAACAGACCAGGAGCACAGAGTACACAGCAAGAGGTATCTACAAGACGGAGGGGGTTATATGGCAACAGCATCCTAAAATGGTGTCTAGTACAAATAAACATAGAGAATTAGCACTATCTTTAATGTAAATCTAAATAAAAAGAATTCTTGTCATATGTAATTAAAACTTATTTAAAAAGTACTTAAGTGAACAGTGCTATAAAATATACTATAAAATATACACTATATATTAGTTAATATCATCAACAACAGAAAATCACGCTGCGAGGGCATAATCATACATATCAAAATACATAAATAAATTATATATAATGTATACATAATATAACATCATATCGATAAAGATGCAAGACGTCATGGCATATTCAATGTAGAAATTAATTGTATTATATTATATGGTTTTTAGTGATGAAGAAATAAAGTTATATTAAGCTATAAAGTATATGGTGGGGTCCCATACTAAAATGGACCCCTATCTGATAAAATTATAATCTGATTCATACAAAATGAAGTGGAGTGGTGTAGTGGGTAGCACTCTTAACTGGCAGCACCAAGGGGCATTGGTTCAATTCCCATCCACAACACCACCCAAATGAAAGGCCAATGTATAGAATATACATTGGGTAATTTCATATGAGAGTACCTATTTCAAGTTCTTCATTTAACCCTTCTGGTGCCATACTGTTTAGAGTGAATATCCAATAGGATTCACGTTTGCATAAACGAGCAAAACATTCACCTTCCGGGATAGACATAGCTATGGATTCTATACCAAAAAGTTCCAACCCTGTAGTGCTGCCATCATGTTTATGCTTAAAGTGACGTGGCACACTATGCTTCTCATGAACACAAAAAAAGAGAATATATGAATCGGATAAACTTACAACACCTGTATATACATGGAGCTAATTGCAGACACCCAATAGCTCTGCAAGTCGCAGAAGGATGTGTTCCTCTGAATTAAAGGGGCATATCAAAAAAAACACATGGGGAAGGAACGGGATAGGATACCAATTCCACCCAAGAAAGAATTCTTCAATAAGGAACATGCAATGTAGCAAAAATATAAATTAATTTATTAGAAAAAAAGCTCCACATATATACTATGCTTCTCAACCTTTTTTTCTATGAACCTACGGTGTTCACCAAAGCGGGTCCTCAGCGCACGCACCATTCCACCTACACTGAGGTACCCACATGGGCACCTCAACCCATAGATAACAAACTGGGTATTGCAATATATAAATTGTTTAATGTAGAAGGTATGGCCATTTTTACAACTTAATGACTTCTGGCCATGAGAGATCAATTTACATGCTTTGCATTTGATGCCTTCACATCTATAACATCCAGTAATGTTAAAGAATTGAAGGATGTTTTGCATTTTCAAGCTTTGTTTGTCTTTAAGGCGACTGGGAGCAATTAAACTTTTTCAGTTTAATTGCTCCCAGTCGCCTTAAAGACAAACAAAGCTTGACAATATTTCTCTATGTTTATTTGTACTAAACACCATTTTAGGATGCTGTTGCTATATAACCCCCTCCGTCTTGTAGATACCTCTTGCTGTGTACTCTGTGCTCCTGGTCTGTTATGATGCCATTGATTCATAGATAGGAGGGGCGGGGGGTTTGAGCATATATTATCACCAGAGGAGATGGGGGGGTTACCTGAAGAAGGAGGCCATGCCTCTGAAACATGTTGTCCTAGCAATTGCATGAAGCTTACGAGAGGAGTCAGCTGCATCACTGTGCATCCCCTCCCTGGCCACAAGTGACGTCAGGCAGCTCCGGCTGGTCCGTGCGAGTACGTTGGGCGGTTTGTGTTACAAGGAAGCAGGCTGTCTGTGCTTACTGAAATACTTTACCACGCTGCTAGTTGCTGTGAGCTAACTGATCCCTACAGACCAGGGGAGGAGGCTATTATGGAGCTGTTTATGCCATTTAACGCTGGATGTTTGTGAGTGCAACCCTCGTTTTTTATACACTTATCTTCATCTATTAAACGATAACACACTAGGGCTGGCGTGCACTCTCTCTTGTCTTTATATATTTTCAGAATCATGTCTACCACCCAGTGGACGTTTGGGAGAGCTGCAACACCTTAAGCGAGGAATATACATACAGACTGTTTACTGCTGGAATAGGTATAGTGGGGACAGCGCTAAACTTGGTTTGTTGTGTTGTGTGTGTTTGCAAAAATAAAACAGCTTTCCATTAATTCTACACTGGCTTACCTAACTCTCTTCGTGGCTGTTTAAATACACTGCTTGATTACTTCTGCCTTACTTCCTGATCAGATTTTAGGTCATGACACAGGAAGGAGTTGACCTGCTGAAGTTTGATGATGCAGGGTGTGTGCTAATGAGCTCAGCTGGTCAACTCTTTCCTGTGTCATGACCTAAAGTCTGTCCAGGAAGTAAGGCAGAAGTAATGGAGCAGTGCGTTTAAACAGCTATTAAGAGAGTGAGGTAAGCCTTTGTAGAATTAATACAAAGCCATTTTATTTTTGTAAAATAATTATTGCTATATTGGTACATAGGGGAGTTGAAATAAAAAGAAAAAAAAGTGGTGAACTTAGCCTTTAATGCATTATCTGCATTAAGGTAAAAAAAACTCCCTATTTATCACAATCTTTTACTGTTACATGAGAACATCTTTATCGTATTCCTGTAAGAGTAAATGGTTTTTTTTAGGTTTGAACAGAAAGGAAGGGTTAGAAATTCTGATGGCTTTTTATTTTTGTATGCGCCTCCATTGAAGAAAATTGTATTTTGTTCAGGCCCCAGCCAATCAGTAGGGGCTCCAAAAAACTAATTTTGATTCTCAAGTTAGCAAAGTCAATATATTTTCTGTATTTAAATCTATTCTCCATGTGGTAAGTGACACGTGTATGTGTTAGTGCTGAGGATAAGGCTAGTGCATCCCACTTTATTATAGCAAAAGCTACTGACCCCACTGGGAGCAAACAGTAGGGGAATCAACATAGTACCTGTATACCAGCACACAAAATGTTAGCTGTCTTGTGTTTTATGACTATTACTTTTCACCTATAAGTGTATAAACCAATGACCTTTATTTAAAAGTAGAAAGAGAGCAGTGGGTAACCAAGTGACTTATATCTGAGAAAAGCAGGTGGAGGCACATGGTATTAAATGGATAATTACACATGAAATTGGGGTCATGCCTCTCCTAAATTGTATCAAGTGTCTAAAACATCTGTCCATTCCTTAGAGCTCTATGCTTGTGAGAGCTATTATCTTACTTGAGCCATAATGTACATCATGCACAATCTGCTTCTACAGTATACCTGTTTTATTTCCAAATAAATTCCAAGACTGAAATCAAAATTAGTTACAAGGAACAAGAAAGTTTAATGTTCCTAAAAGGGTGGCACCAGGACTGCTTGTAGTAGATGTCCTTACTTTGGATAGTATTTGGCAAAGTTCAAAGTTTAAAGTGTATTTAAACCCAAAAGCAAACATTATATATATATATTACATTTTATCACTTCTTAGATGTGATGACTGCAATAATTCTTTTTTTTCTGGGCTTCATTTCCTTTATCACCTTTATCATTTTTCCCTTTTTTTTTACACTTTATCACTTGATGATCCTGTCATGAAATACACTTCCTGCCCAAGTGTGCAAACGCTTACTTGCTCCTATTTTTCTTTGGAGGAACAATGTATTCACTCTAAGTTGCTTTCTTGATTGGACTTTAAACAATTTCCCCTCTACTTGTCTCCATAGCATAGAGAGATATTGCTTCGCAGTTTTCAAAAGTTAACTAGGAAGGCTTATAAAATTGTTTGATAATTTAATTCAGCACAAAGTTACAAAAACACAAGATTCTTGGCAAGATCATCAGGTATTTTTTAGCACTTGCAGAAAATGTACCTATCTGGATGAACAGAGAACTAATGCAGCCGTCTCAGGCAGTTGGAACTACCTGAAATTGGTGCACATGTTGGTAATGTTATCGAAACTGGTGCAAATACTTGCCTGAATAAGGCACAGGTAGTTCTGAAGGAAACTACTGCCAGAAAAGTGATGGTAATAATTTATTGAATTTTCTAGACATTCTTTTTGTTTATTAAAATGGTCCTAGTCACTAGATGTAACATACTGCTGTGCGGGGGCGCAACTATGGATCATGGGGCTTCATGACAAAATTTAGATGTGGTATTCCAGCTGACTCTCCCATTGAAGCAGCTAGCAATGTCAACTGTGACAATATGGGGTGGATTTACTAAAGGCAAATAGCACATGCACTATTTTTCACAGAGCTTAGTAAATGTGGTAAAGCTCTGCTGATTTCCATCATCCAATTATGTGAAAGCAAAAATGCTTTTTTTCCTTGCACCTGATTGGCGGTTACAAAGTGAAACTTTACCTCATTACATTTACTAAGGAAAATGAGTGCGGCAGTGCATAGTCTATTTACCTTTAGTAAATTCACCCCTATGTGTCATAAAGCATGCTTAAATCAAGGACAGCTAGCAGGTGAGTTGTCAGCAAAATCAATATACCATACTACTAGGGAGCATATAGTTGTAGTAGAAATTATCACCATAATAATATTATATTTTAATACAAAATGTGCTTCCACTTGATAACCATCATACAAACTTCTTTAAACTCCAGCTTTTTAAACTTTTTTGGAGAACTACAAACCTCAGTTGTACGATTAGGTTTTATCTGAGGAGAAACTAGGCATACAGGGACAATTTAAGTAGCAGAAATTCTGAGGGCAATACATCTACACCGCTAAGACAGCTAAGTAAATCTTTCTTACTTCATAGAGTAAGGTATTTCTTGTATATTAAGTAAAAGAAATTGGGAGGAGGGACAACCAAAAGGAACCCTCTAAACGTTGGACATTGATGTCCGGTACCACATCCCATGACTACAATTGCACAAAAATCCCTAGAACTAGACTTTTACGGTACCACTTAAGTAAAATAGCAAAAGGGTTTTATTTGTACAAAGGATAAAATCATGTAAACAGTGCAAAAAACACATAGTTGTTGCAGACACAGACGTATACACTAGTAATTGTTATAGTACTATATGAATTTCCTCATCAGCCATACTACAGCCAGGTGATGAGTAGCCTGCTGTGACTTTGACGCAGATGCGTTTCACTGGTCTTTGCCCGCTTCTTCAGGAAGTGAACTATAGCCAAGCTCTAAAATGGAAAATATACAGTCATCAACTTCAATACTATGACTATTATATACAGGGTATACTTCACGATGATTGAGCGCTCTACATACCTCAGAATATACAAGCAGATACAGAAACAGGTTCAATCATATTAGTCATCCTACGACCAGCTGTTACCACTCCCTTAATAAATGGATTTAGTCCACATGGGCTTTTTTCCATAAGGCATCATAGGCCAACTTTGCCAATATGGAAGTTTAAGTAGGTGAATATCTAAAATAAAGTGGTTATATGGTAATATTCTTAGGTGATGTGTTAGGTATATTAATGTATAGGTAAAAATACATCTCATGGTAGTGCGGGGTAACACAAACTACTCCCCAAAAATGCTTTATGGAAAAAAGCCCATGTGGACTAAATCCATCTATCAAGAGTGGTAACAGTTGGTCATAGGATGGTTAATGTGATTGAACCTGTTTATGTATCTGCTTGTATATGCTTGTATACTCTGTATGTAGAGCACTCAATCGTTGTGACGTATACCCTATATATACCCTATATATAATAGTCATAGTATTTTGAAATTGATATTGATGACTGTATATTTTCCATTTTAGAGCTTGGCTGTAGTTCTCTTTCTGAAGAAGTGAGCAACAACCCGTGAAACTCATCTGTGTCGAAGTCACAGCAAGCTACTCATCCCCTGGCTGTAGTAGGGCTGATGAGGAAATTTATATAGAGTACTATATCAATTTTTGTGCATATGTCTGTGTCTGCAACAATTATGGGTCTTTTTGCAATGTTTACATGATTTTAAACTTTGTACAAATAAAACCCTTTTGCTATTTTCCTTAAGTGGTACCGTTAAAGTGCTCTATCTATTTTCTAGGAATTTTTGTGCAGTATTACTTGTATACTTTTGTTTTTCCTAACAGCCCCCTAATGGGCCACCCTTTCCCCCCAGGCCTCGTAGAAACTGCCTGGGCAGTTATTCTACTGTTTGGCCACTGTTGATGTGCATAGTTCTGAAAAGTCATGGATTTTGGTATATTCCCCTCTTCCCCTTTGGCAGTAAGTATGTACAGTGTAATTTATCCTTTCCAGTTTCACACTACGCCGTCTATAGTTGAGAAGACATTTATTATTAGAAGTCAAAATACATTTTTTTAAGAATGGTAATGGAGCCCAAGGACTAACCTATATTAGGTCTGCTGTACTACATTTCCCTTTCCCTTATATTTATGCCTGAGTATAAAAAGCCACCTAGTGAGAACTAAGTAGCTTTCCTGCTGTTACCTGTTTGAATTGTATGATTAATATAAAGGAGATGCAAGGTTTCTACAGAGAGTTCATGTTATAATTCCTGGGAGCTCAATAATATTTGAATATTTCATTTAATTTTCAACAATATGTGCATTGTGGGAGATAAACTATTGAAGAAATACTTTTCCTGGTCTTAAAGTTAAATAAGGATAAAACATATGTACCTGTATTTAAAATGGTAGCACTAATATCAGATCGGGGAATTCTACTCTGAAGGAATTATATAAAAGGTATTCAGAAGGATATAATGTCGAACGAGCACAAGAAGATGTCGGATATAACAGGGTTTATGTAAAATATTTAATATTGATATATACAAATAAATGCATTTTTTTATAATACTTCGGAACAGGAGAATGGAATATATTGTTAACGTAAACTTGTTCTTCAATATTTAATCTCTGGATTGCTTTGGAGCACCAGTACTCAATATACTGTTAAAGCCCAACCTTAGTCAAAACTTTTTTTTCAGTTTTGGGTAGTGTAAGATAAAGTAAGTATTTCTGTGAAGTTTTTATTGCTACCTGTGACTGTGCTTGGGGAGACTTCAACTCACTTTCTCTACCAGTGGTAGCAGCAGAAATTAGAAGAGTGATTGCCTCTGGGACAAGAAGGCACAGGCAAAAAAAATGACCTTACAGAGTACCAAACCCTTCCATATTTTATTTAAAAAAGGGTGCTTTTCCAATTAAAATATAACAGAGGTTTTATGTTTTTATATATTTTAGTTGTAGTTGAGCTTTAAATTGAACATGTGCTTTAATATAAAAGTAAAATCAAAAGATCTGCTAGCAAAGATTATTATATCTAGACCAAAATTCTTTACTTTTTTTAATTACTTTTGGATAGAGTGGGCAATGTTTAAAAACCCAAGTCTGTTGTTTTTTCTTTGGGGAGATTTTCCTTCATTTTTCTTGGCATAGCAGGAAGTGAAGAGATTTCTCCTAAGGAAGGAAAATCTTCTCATGGACAGTTGTCACTTAACAATTCTCCCCGTTGGATGATTTTCCCTCAATTCCTGTTCTGGAGACAACTCTCAATGTTGGCTCCTGTCTCACTTTCAGCCTTGGTCACAATGGTCACCAGGGGAAAAATGGAAAAATTCCCCAGCAGGACACAGGCAGAAATAAGAATATTCCCTATTCTAGTCAAAAAAATTTAAAAATGTCTTTAGATACAGATTAAAGTACAATTAGCTGACTAATAAGACAGAAATATACCTATCACTTTTTCCTGTGGCTGTTTAAATGTGTTGTGGTAGCTGGGGGTATTTATAATCAATTTATTGGAATACTACTACAAGTGAGAAAATTGAGAATCCTTAGCAGCTTAGTCTACAAAATAAGGTCTTTTTTTTCATCATGATATACTATTTTGTCTCCAAAGGAGCCAAAGGAGTGTGAAATGCTGCCTAAAATGAAGCAAAAACTATTTTGTCAGTTTTATTTTATAATCTTTTTTTTAAGTTTTTCTATCGATTTCATTATTTGTATTACATCATTAATATGCAAAAAACATTATTGCAGGAGTTTCCATGACACTTTGTTTACAAAGCATACTTGGCTTTCTTATAGGAAACACATCAAATCTTTTGTAATGAAAAGTTCTTCTTTTGTTTAAATATATTACCTCATTATTTCTAAATGTCTAAAACAGACTTCTAAAATCTTAAAACTGATTATTCATATCTATTTGTTTTGCCCCTGGTCTCCTGTTAAGTGCCCCGGGCGTGAGCAAGTAATCAGTCTTCTCCACACAACTGTGCTCATGGGTCATCCAAGATCCTTAAATAACAGGGTTGAATCTTGGGGGATGTTGGGATGGGCTTTACACCCCCCAATTTCAGTGGTGCCTCCCCAGGTTCAATGACACTGATATCAGGAAGTAGAGGGACTGAGGGAAGCGCACAGCCTCTGTGATGCTAAGTTGGCATGGCTCAACAGTGCCCTACCCCTACCCACCGCACGTCATAATTTATTTCCATGGTGCAGGACAGCAGACCAGAATGCACAGCGCTATTGGTTGCCATTTGGGAAGGCGGGACTATGTTGTTATGGGGGGAACTCTGTTATGATAGGGGATGGGGGGACCCTCTTGGGATGTGGGGGGACTTTGTTGTGATTGGGGAGACACTTTGTTGTGAGGGTGGGCTCTGTTGTGGTGGGGAGGCTCTGTTGTGGTGGGGGAGCACTCTGTTGTGATGGGGAACTCTGTTGTGATGGGGGGTTCTGCTGTGATGGGGAGACTCTGATTTGATGGAGAGGACACTCTGCTGTAATAGGGGGACCCTGTTGTGATAGAGGGGATTCTGTTGTGATGGGGGTGGCTTTGAAATGAAGGAGATGACTCCGATGTAATGGGGGGCTGTGATATGATGGGTGGAATCTGATATGAAGGGAAAACACTGATATGAAGGGGCACCAAAGAACGGGTGACATTATTATCCAGTGCAGATGTCAGTGTCTTCCAGCCCAATAAATACAGTTCAGGACTTGGGTGTCTCGGGATTTTGCATACTTTTAAACTCTGACTGCTTGATTGATGTTTATTGATTCAAATAGATGCACAATGTGGACAGGTATCAAGATAAGGAGCCTTGGAATATGGGTCCGACTCCCTCACAGCAACAGGGTTTTCTTTTTTGTTTAGCTTTTGTTATGGCTTATACCAATACACATGCTAACTCTACATTGCCCATGAAATTGAATAATGCAAATTGTACAAAATAGTCACATTTTAATTTCACCAAAATAATTTGTCACATAATAAGCTATCCGAAATCTGCATTTTTCTGTAATCCCTTAAGGGAAATGTCTAGTAATATTGTCCCTGGAGCACGGATTCGGCACTGTTCATTTTTTAATTAGCCTTCAAAACTTGCAGAGTCTCTTCTTCATGAGTAAAAAGTGATTGTAATGCACAGCTGCCTTAATTAAGTTGTCATATCATATTTGTGGAGATGCCTTCTTAGTGCTTAATACTGTCTGCATTTTTGATGAGTGCCAATTGTGCTTAAATGAAGAAGAAAATATCTTCTAATATCTTTAAACTAAACATCTTATTTTAAAAATTCTTCCCTGCTTTTAAACTGTTATGGAAGTGCAGTTGTTATGACTGTTGCTTTAATATTTATTGTGACATCCTGTACATACTAGATAAGCTATCTTGCTTTTAGCCAGTATAAATTGGTTAGATTAGATGAAAATATGTTAATGAAATTACAAATATAAAATAATTATGCTATTTTTTAAATTGAGAGGAACATGGGGTGCTTTTTATATTATGTGGATATCCCTGTGAGGCTCTCCTTTGAGCTTCTCCAGGAGTGTTGCAGGGCCAATTCAAGCTGCTGTGGTATGCACCTTGTGACCTGAGAAAGTCTTCCTCCTGAATGAGGTAAAGTCCATTGCTAGACATACTTTGACAACTTTAGTCAGCCTCTTGACTTCCACTGTAATAAGCATACCAAAATTGATAAATATTGTGGATGATTGTGGTGACGACAAAGCTGTTTTGTTGATGGATGAACAATGATTGCAGAGGACATCTTGTCACCATAATCTACAATCATTATAGAAGTCAGTGTGTGGTTCAACCCAGTAATGCAAATACATGAGTGACATAATAGTCCATTTCACAGCAAAGGCGGAATAGTTTTTGTTGCATTCGTATATATAGAAAATTCTTCATCAGTGAGAAAGATAGATATTCAACATCCCAAAAGATATAATGTTATTACAAATTTGAATAGAGCCACTGGGGCTGATTTACTAAAACTGGAGAGTACAAAATCTGGTGCAGCTCTGCATGGTAGCCAATCTGCTTCTAACTTCAGCTTGTTAAATTAAAGTATAACTAAGGGCAAAACTTTTTTTTTTTTTTTAGGTTTGGATAGAGTGGAGAGCGATTAGCCCACCTGTCTGTTTAATTGCTGCGTGTGCCCCCATTAGGGAGATTCATCCTCTCTATTTGTCCTGTTTACAATCATTATTGAAAGTGAAAGTAAAAGAACATCCCAAATTTTGAGTTGTCCCCAGAAAGGTAATAGAGGCAATGGGGACACTAGTTCTGGTGACCTGGGGGTCCCAAGGAATTCCTTTAATTTGCAGGGATTTCCTCACAGTTCCTGTTTGGCTATGGGACAGGAAGTGAAGGGAAATTTCCGCAATGGGGCACAGATAGTGAAAAAAAAAATCTTGCTCTATCTAAAATTTAAAGAAAAACGTTTTGCCTATAGTTCTACTGCTTTGACAAAAAAAAAAAAAAAAACTGGAAACTGACTGGTTTCTATGTGGAGCTGCACCAGATTTTACACACTCCAGTTTTAGTAAATCAACCCTACTTTGTCATCAACAGAGGCCTAGACTTCTTGCTAAGGGGTGCCCAACCTTTGCTAGGAACCCAGTACAGTATGTATGTTGACTTTCTACAGTCCCAGGTAGCAACCCTTATGTTAAATCCTTATGTGAAAAAATCATCAGGCAAAAAGTTTATAACTAGGAAAGATTGTTTCAGGCTTTGTTCAAGCAAAAGTTTTATCAAAACAAATAGATGGTTGGGGCAGGCAGCGGACAGACAAGCTAAAGGTATGATATTTGCAGTGTGGCCGACAGGGGGGCACAGGATGGTCCTCCCAAACTGGGTCCCAGCACAGGGTATCCCAGATTACCTGCACGGTGATAACTGTGTCTTAAATGGTTTTTGTATGCCTCTAACCTTGCAGCTTTCTCCATTCTCCCGGTTGTATGGCCCTGTCTCCTGCTCTTCCCACACTGCTGAACTCATGGGACAGCAGCTGCTGGCCTGACCTCCTACCTTAGTACAGAACATATCACCCTGTCTGATAGCAGTGAGTTGGGAGTTCAATGCATCAGTATGTAGACAGATCCTGCCCAACATGTTTCATCGGTGTTAATGTCTTAAGGGGCACAACATCATCCCCTGCCCCTGATGACATCAACACTGAAGAAAAATTGAATATTGAATTTAAGAATGTCACTTTGTCATGGTTTGACACAGAATTACTGGAGTGGTTATGTTTTGAATGTTATCATTATCATTTTTACTGTAATATACTGTATATACATTGTTTTTGCACTATTCAGATTTTGTGTTTCTCGAGTTCAGCACTTATTATATAGCATTACTGAGATCATCATCTTCGTGATTTAACCTAATCTTTTTGAAGGGTTAATTTTTTTTAAATATTGTATTGTATATGTATAAACTTTTTACTGGGTCTTGGTTTTACCAATGTTGAGGACCACTGGCAAAGTCAATGGAACTGTCATAAAGATGTCACAATGCAAGAACATACCCAACATGATTGGCGTTAGACTCCAGCTGCTGGGGAGCTATAGAGCTCAGGATGTCCTGGCAAGAAACGGTGGCTAGATGGACAAAGCACTTCAGGCCAATCAGCTATAAAAATCATGGAGTTAAATAAATAAAATTAAAAAAACTGGAGGTGTTGCTCTAAGCAACCTGTTTCAAATTTCATTTATGCCAAACCACCAGCAACAATGTGACCTATTAATGGCCAGCTTATTCACCTGTCTCTGGTGCCACCCCTCGTTCTGAGGCCTATGCAGTGTTCTGTCAACATTCCAAAGTAAAACATAATGCCCGAACACCAAACATAACGTGCGCACTTAACTGACTGCTGTGAGAAACAAATCTTTTCTCCTATTTTATTAAATATTCTGTTTCCATTTTACTCACATCAAAAAAATAAATCCCTCTTTCTTCCTTATATGTTGGTGTGTGTGTGATTGTAAAGCTACGCACTGATTTTATATCACGCTGTACCGTTTTTATATCTGAAGCCGCATTTTTTTCTTTGTTCAAAGATACGACAGCCCTTCTATGTACCATCTGTCCCCATTTCCCTTACCTACTGTATAGGTCAAAACAATTTAAATTACAAATACTGTCTCTGATATACCTGAGCATTTATTTGCCTCCAGCACTTTTATCTTTTAACTGCCTTCCTCATTAAAGTGCATTAGAGATGATTTAATTTCCTTACAAAGAATCTGAAAAGGTTTTCTGTTATCCCGGTTATGAGATTATTTTCATTTAAATCCTTTATGGGTAATCCAATCAAATTCTAAAATATTACATTAATATTCTATGCATACCACCTGCATATCTATGGCTAATGGCTAATATGGCTAATTCTCTGGGTAGCAGAAAAACTCAGATCAAGTATGTTCTTTTCTGAACCTACATCTGGAAAACGTACTGAATGAAACTATAAAAAAATGGAAAGCTTTGCTCTCTACAACATATGGAAATATTTAAAGCTGGATTCCAGGGAAACAGGTAATCACACAGTAGAAACATAAAGATTACAATTGGTTTACCCAGTCCTCAGACTCACACAGCCTTGCCATCTAGGTTATTAGTTGATCTCCAGTCAGCATGCTCCTTGTCATCATATGTTCATGCAGCAAAGCTTAATTGACCTATACAGCCACCCTTCCCTCACACAGTCTAAGGCCAGCCATACATAGAGCGATTTTATCGCTCGATTTCCCCATCAACACAGTCAGTGTTAATGGAGGAATCCCTCCCATGGAGCTATTGTGTTTTCCTGGCGGGGGCCATTCCCGCCAGGAGAAGACAGTGATTATTGCTAGCGGCTATAACAGCGGCTAGCAATAATCGCATTCAAAATCGATCAATTAACTTGGGTACATTCAGCCTGCCCATACATGGGATTCGAACCGTCTATAGCCAGTTTAAGTGTTCAAATACAGAGGAAGAATAGGGGAACTCTTGACACCTTGAGGATTCAATCAAATTTATTGTGTGTATATGTATATGTAGATGAGGAATATAGGCTAAATCCTAAACTGCAGGATGTTAATAATGCAGAAAATATGAACTTGAAGGTATTAAAGCACTGCCTAAATTGATGGCGCTGTATAAGTATCTGAAATAAATAAATAAATTGTACACTTTTACATTTTTTCATTTGTTTTAACACTTAACCACTTCAATACAGGCACTTATACACCTTCCTGCCCAGACCAATTTTCAGCGTTCAGTGCTGTCGCAGTTTGAATGACAATTGCGCGGTCATACAACACTATACCCGAACTAAATATTTATCATTTTGTTCCCACAAATAGAGCTTTCTTTTGGTGGTATTTGATCACCTCTGCGTTTTTTTTTTTGCGAAACAAATAAAAAAAGACCGAAAATGTTGAAAAAAATAAAAGTTTTGCTTTTGTTTCTGTTAAAAAATTTTGTAAATAAGTAAGTTTTCTCTTTCAATGATGAGCACTGATAAGGCGGCACTGACAGGCACTGATAAGGTGGCACTGATGAGGTGGCACCAGTGAGCGGGCACTGATGGGCACTGACGATGGGCACTGATATGCGGCACTGATGGGCACTGGTAGGCGGCACTGATGGGTGGCACTGATATGCAGCACTGATGGGCATTGATAGGTGGCACTGATGGGCACTCATGGGTGGCACTGGTGGGCACTGATAGGCGACACTGATGGGCACTGAAAGGCTGCAAAGATGGGCACTGATAGGCGGCACTGCTGGGCACTGATACGCGGCACTGATATGAGGCACTGATAGGCATCCCTTGTGGCACTGGCAGCGGTAGGCATTGTGAGTGGGCACTGATTGGCAGCTGCCTGGGCATTGATTGTCAGCTGCCTGGGCACAGATTAGTATTTCCCTGGGGGTCTAGGGGGCATACCTGGTGGTCTAGTGCGGATGTCTTCCCTGGTGGTCCTGGGCGGCTTCCCTGGTGGTCCTGGGTGGGATCCGAGGGGGGGCTGTGCTGATAAACAATCAGCACAGACCCCCTCTGTCAGGAGAGCAGCCGATCGGCTCTCCTCTACTCGCGTCTGTCAGACGCGAGTGAGGAAAAGCCGATCACCGGCTCTTCCTATTTATATCATGATCAGCCGTGATTGGACACGGCTGATCACGTGGTAAAGAGTCTCCGTCAGAGACTCTTTACCTAGATCGGTGTTGCGGGGTGTCAGACTGACACCCTGCAACAACGATCGCCGCGATGCGCGCCCCTGGGGGCGCGCAGTGGCTCAATGTCCTGATGACGTCATTAGACGCCCAGTCAGGATATTGAAACCACTTTGCCGGCATCATTCTGCTATATGGCGGGCGGCAAGTGGTTAAGCACCAGGCTTTTTCTGGCACTTTTTGTTTTGTCACTTTCTTTTGCTAGAAAATTAGTTAGAGCCCCCAAACATTATACATTTCTTTTAAACCAGAGGCCCTAGAGAATAAAATAAAATTGTGGGTTTTGCAATTTTTTATGTCACACAGTATTTGCGCGGCGGTTTTTCAAACACAATTTTTTGAGGAAAAAATACCCTTTTTTTTCATTTTAATGCAAAAAAACACAATACATAACCCACTTTTTTGGCAAACTATAAAAGATGATGTTACGCTGAGTAAATATATGACAAACATGTCACGCTTTAAAATTGCGCATGTCCGTGCAGCTTCAACAAACAGCATAAATTTTACAATCCAAAGGTGACGCTTTAAAAGCCTTTACAGGTTACTACTTTAGATTTACGGAGGAGGCCTTATGCTAGAATTATTGCCCATGATCTGATGTTTGCGGTGATACCTCACATGTGTGGGACCATCGCTGTTTGTGTGCGTTCGGGACTGATACATGCATTCACCTTTGTGCGCGGGGAGACGAGGGCACTTTAATTTTTTTTTTAATTAATATATTTTATTTTATTTTTAATTTTAAACTGTTGCTTTAATTTTTTTTATCACTTTTATTTCTGTCACAAGAGATGTAAACATCCTTGTGACAGCAAAAGGTAAGTGACAGGTACTCTTTATGGAGGGATCTGGGGTCTATAAGATCCCAAATCCCTCCTCTGCACTTAAAAGCATTCAAAACACTAATGCCGCATACAGACGATCGGAATTTCCGACAACCAAACCGTGGATTTTTTTCCGACGGCTGTTGGCTCAAACTTGTCTTGCATACACACGGTCACACAAATGTTGTCGGAAATTCCGAACGTCAAGAATGTGGTGACGTACAACACGTACAACGAGCCGAGAAAAATTAAGTTCAATAGCCAGTGCGGCTCTTCTGCTTGATTCCGAGCATCCGTGGACTTTTGTGCTTCGGAATTGTGTACACACGATCGGAATTTCCGACAAGTCTTATTTGTCTAAAAATTTGAGAACCTGCTCTCAAACAGTTGTTGTCAGAAATTCCTACAGTAAATGTCCGATGGGGCATACACAGGGTCGGAATATCCGACAACAAGCTCACTTTGAACATTTGTTGTTGGAAATTCCGATCGTCTGTATGCGGCATAAGATTAGTGTTTTTGAATGCTGTTGATTTTTTAAAAATGGTGCCGTTGACATCCGTTTAAACCGGAAGTGATGTCATGTCATTGCTTCCGGGTTACTATGCCCATTAAAGCTAATCTTTCTTTGTTTGGCTATCCGGCCAGCCGGGGGTCTCCCGGTGGGACAGGAGAGCCCAAGCAAGTCACGGAAGGCGGTGGGAGGGGGGACAATAGCAGTCGACTGCTTGTAATATCAGTCGAGCAGCTAGTTATCCACTCCAATTACTATTACAAGAGAACCGACTGTCAGCTCTAAAAAACCATACAACCACTTGAAGATCAATGATGCACCAGGTATGTGACTGGTTGGCAAGTGGTTCGGTATTTGTGTAGTTATATTCCCTGTGTCATTTGCCTTCCCTTAGGCTACTTTCACACTGGCATTAGCGGCACAAAGCACCGCTTGTTTTAGAGGCGCTTTACCACTGTTATAGCACCGCTTTGGCGCCGCTTTTCGGGCAGTAGCAGGGTGCTTTTAACCCCCCAAGAAGGGGTTAAAAAAGGGGTTAAAAGCGCCCGTGATGCTGCGCTTCCGAATCGCTTTTCAGGCGCTTCATAAGCGGTGCCTATTCATTCCAATGGGCAGGGGCCACACCGCCCCAAGGATGCTGCTTGCAGGACTTTTTTTCCCGTCCTGCAAGCGCACCGCCCCAGTGTGAAAGCACTCGGGCTTTCACACTGGGGTGGCTTGAGAGGCAGTTTTCAGGTGCTTTACAGGTGCTATTTTTAGTGCTAAAACCTCTAAAAATTGCCTCAGTGTGCAAGGGGTCTTATAATGATGCCTGCGGTTTGTAGTGTCATGGCTGATCAATCCATTTCCCTCTGTCCATGTATTTTTTTCTCCTAGCTTGTCCCTATTCATCAACGAGTCAACTTTCTGTCGCAGTTCATACATTTCATACAATGGATGTGTTGCCATCTGTTCTGTGTCGCATCACAAATGTGAGAGTGCTACTGTGATTAAAAAAAATCTTGTAGCTGCATCAGTGAGCTCTCTGTGTCTGTGAATGCTCTGCTTGCTTGTGGCTGTCAGATCTAATTTTTGCACCTGCACCAGTCCTAGACTGAGACCCAGGGATTGTGGGATATGTAGTAACTTCACAGGAAATGTCAGTTCTTAGACTAGTGGCGGGGCGTCCATAAGAGGGCACGGGTGCCGCCGCCCCCTCTCTCCAGCCACCCCCTCTATCACCAATAGATAGATTCATGCAATGCATGAATCTATCCATGGTTGCCGCTGCCACCCCCTATTCAGGTGCCCGGCCCCTCTTCGGGCACCTGAATTACAGCGGTGGGGGAGGGGTGTTTTTGAAACATGAGAGCCATAGGCTCCAATAGGCGTCAAAAAAGGTAAACATGCTTGGCGCTCGCAGTTCACCGAGCTGTGTTAGAAAAGCGAATGAACATTCGCTTTCCTAACACTGAACCTCCTCTCCGCCAATCAGGTGCTCAGGTCTGTTACCCGTCACCTGATTGGCTGAAATGACAGGTGCTGTGATTGGATGCCTATCAGGCATCCAATTATAGGAGAGGTTGGGAGAAGACATCGAGGACATGGAGGAGCATGGAGGACACAGCTCGCCGCCCGCCACCTTCACCGCCCCTCACCGAGAAGAGGGTAAGTGCCGGGCAGACGACGGGCGGGCACAGTGGCAGCATTCAATGGGCACAGTGGCTGCATTTGATGGGCACAGTGGGAGCATTCGATGGCACAGTGGCTGCATTCGATGGCACAGTGGTAGCATTGATGGGCACAGTGGATGCGTTTGATGGGAAAAGTGAAGCTACAATTGATGGGGGTTTTTTCAGAATTTTTCTGTTTGTTTGCACCCCCCCCCCCCCCCCCCCCAAAAAAAATTTTGAGCACCAGCCGCCACTGTCTTAGACTACAGACAGAGGCCATGCATTAGCCTGTGCAGTACTATGCCTCGTGTTTGAACACGAGGCATGGTACTGCACAGAGAAATGGCTGACACAGGAATGTGAAGATGTATGCTGTATGTACAGAGCAACAAGTGACACAACAGAACTAAATGATCAGTACATATCTTAGGCAAGTGAAAAACACAAGGTGCAGGTAGGAAGGTTTACATTGCCTTTAAACAAATGGAAAATATCAATTATAATTGGCCTTCATAGAAAATGACTAATACAATTAATAATTCGCTATTTAAAAAAAAAATAAAACATTTAAGGGTAAAATAGTGAATGTTTAAAAGCAAGCAGGGTCTATTGGGTTTTACGAAGGCCTGGATTCTTCATTGAAGAATAGGAAATCTAGGTGGTGGGCAAGAGAGCCTCAATAATTTGAACGCATATATTAATCCAGCTGGAAAAAGTGCTTCAAGGAGAATCTACCTCTGGCAGCGAACAATTGGCACATTATTCATTACTATATAAATAAGGATCTTTAAAAGGTTGTAGAAGGGACCCATTTTCTTTATGTGGCTGATACTAAATTCAAGCATGTTACTACATGTTCTGCTTTCGCACCACAAGCAGACCTATTTATAGACTGCTAGATTGTGTGATTTGCACTGCATTAAGCAAGTCATTATGAATTCTAGTTATGCACTTCTATTATCTTCCTGCCCAGACTTGCCATGAAGCTTTAACATTCAGTCTGTCACACATGTACAATGTGTAAACTAATTGCAAGTATAAAATATGCAGAGAAACTGGAAATGCTACTGATTTGCAGAACAGCTTCTCTTTGAACATTGTGCATCTTTTGAACAGATCAGCTTTATTAGTGGATGATTATTTTATATATATGTGTGTAGTGTAGGCCGAGAGGCATTTTGCCACTTAACCCTGGTGGTGTGAAGCTGGTTACCAGGTTATTAAAGCTGAAAGCGGAGGGCCACCCCTAAAAAAAAAATGCCAACAAAATTCCTAAAAAAATAAAAAAAAAAACATTTGGAAAAAAAAATTTTTTTTTATACTTACCTAAACCCTTGTTGCTAGGCAGTCTTCCTAATCTGCCTCTTCCTATTCCGCGGCGTGTTCTTCTCCTCTGTGAGCGGCCCCATTGTCTTCTGGGAACTATGTGTGTTCCCAGAAAACCACGGGGCCATTCACAGATCACTGCGCCGCTCGCGCGTGCGCAGTAGGAAACTGGCAGTGAAGCCGCAAGGCTCCACTGCCTGTTTCCCTTACATAGGATGGCAGTGCCGCGACCCGAGAGCCGGGGGACGGGTCGGCCTCGGGTGGCCGACATCGCGGGCACCCAGGACAGGTAAGTCTACTTATTTAAAGTCAGCAGCTACAGTGTTTGTAGCTGCTGACTTTAATTTTTTTTTTTTAGCTGGCTGGAATCCCGCTTGAACTTCAGACACAAAAAAAAATGTATTTAAATATTTTCCTCAATAGCCATGTGCCTTTGCAAACCCAGTTATTGCTTTTTAAAAGTAGCAGTGACAGCATCACTGATATACATAGCACAGATAGCTGATCTATGCAAAGAGCAGAGCTGTAGGAGGGGTCCAGTAAATCCACCCACTACAGCACATGTGTCAAACACAAGGCCCGTGGGCCGAATCTGGCCCTCCAGGCCATTTCACCTAGCCCTCGGAACTCTCCTTAGCTGCGGTATCCCCCTTATTCAACCATGGAGAGGCTCATCTCTGCCCTTCCGTCTCAGCAGTCAGCAGCCAAGAGGAGGGCGGAACTCCTCCTACAGATCTTGCACCTCTTTGTGCAGCCACAGCACCCTCTAGTCTCTGCCTCCCCTGGTCTCAGTATTCAGCAGACTCCAGCCCTCCTCCTCCGGACCCTGCACTTTCTACTTCCCAGCTCTGCCCCCAGCTTCTTCCCAGCAGCAGCACAAGATAAGGGGTGGGGGTGGCGATGTAGGGGAGGGGCAGGGCTCTAATGCTAATGCAGCTCACAATGAAATTTAGTTTGACACCCCTGCACTACAGGATGTCTGCAGAAAAAATACAGGATGGGGGGGATACAAGAACAGTCACCTCCACAAGTAGGGAGAGCAACAGTGACTGGTCTTCGCTATAGGAAACTCCTGCATAGAAGCAAAATTTTACATTGCAAACTTGCACATATCTGGAAGAAATACACAAAGCACACTAAGATTTAAGTAAGAGTACACTTGTATATTTTATTTAGACAACATCTGCTTATCCTGGTGTTAGGGTTGCCACCTGTCCAGGATTCACCCGGACAATTCGGGTTTTGAATCATGTGTCCAGGTTTCAGGCGGACTGAAACCCGGACACATTATTCAGACCAGGCTGTGGCTCCTCAAGTAACCAAGATAGTTACACACAAATCTGTCGGCTGCTGTCTAGGGGCCGGTTTGGCATCACTGGGATGCAGGGTGATGATGTCAGCAATAGCAAATTGGCCACAAATAGTGTTCGCTGTGGCACGCTATGCACACCACATTACTACTCTCCTTGGGGCAAGCAAATGTGTCCCAGGTTGCTAAAGTGTTCGGGTTTGGCTTGAAGAAAAGGTGGTAACCCTACCTGGTGTTCAGCTTTATTTTGTCTTTCCTAGTTCCTTCTTTTTTCTCTCATCAATATGCTAATTAAATTAATAAACAAACAGTGACATCATCACTAGATTTCAGTCCAACGTCAACATATCATTTTGGTGGGAAGGGCCAACAGGCTGCTGTACATATCTCCCTGAAAACTGGAAGCTGTGGTAACACCCACCTGTGATGCTGAGCCTCCATAATCGCAAGAGCTGAGATCCAATGAATGAAAGGGTTAGGCCAAGCAGTTCACCTGGAGAGGAATGTGATAGATGATGCTTGAAGTCTTCAAGCCAGGCAGCCTCAATCTCACTTTTTCAGAAGTGTCCAATGTACATGGTGACAGGCTCACCGTGTGCAGTGATATCAGAGTAAGTAATTTCAGTATAGGAGAGTAGGGAGTATGGGCCGAACACCCCCCTGGTTCGGTTTGCAGCAGAACATGCGAACAGGCAAAACAATTGTGGGAACACCATTAAAATCTATGGGGCGCAAACGTGACAAGTGCTAATTTTAAAGGCTTATATGCAAGTTATTGCCATAAAAAGTGTTTGGTGACCTGGGTCCTGCCCCAGGGGTCAATGCAAAAAAAAAGTTTTAAAAACAGCAGTTTTTCAGGAGCAGTGATTTTAATAATGCTTAAAGTGAAACAATCAAAATGAAACATTCCTTTAAATATCGTGCTTGGGGGGGTTTCCTTAGTCTGCCTGTAAAGTAGCGCATCTTTCCTATGTTTATAACAGTACCACAGCAAAATAACATTTCTAAAGGTAAAAATGTCATTTAAAACTGCTCGCGGCTGTAATGTATAGTCGGATCCCGGCAATATAGATAAAAATCATGAAAAAAAACAGTGCCAAGCGCGCCAAAAATCCCCCCCAAAAAATGGCGTGGATGTCACCCCCAAAATCTATACCAGGCCCTTCAGGTCTGGTACAGATATTAAGGGGAACCCCGCACAAAATTTGTTTTAAAAAAAATGGCGTGGGGGTCCCCCAGGCCCCCAGGCACTATATACTCTGAACAGCAGTATATATACTATACGGACTGCACTATATACTCTCCAGAAAAATAGGGCATTAGGTGTTGGCTGTGTCAGAACACTGTAACCCCTTACAGTTACTCTTGAAAATCATGAAAAAAAACAGTGCCAAGCGCGCCAAAAATCCCCCCCAAAAAATGGCGTGGATGTCACCCCCAAAATCTATACCAGGCCCTTCAGGTCTGGTACAGATATTAAGGGGAACCCCGCACAAAATTTGTTTTAAAAAAAATGGCGTGGGGGTCCCCCAGGCCCCCAGGCACTATATACTCTGAACAGCAGTATATATACTATACGGACTGCACTATATACTCTCCAGAAAAATAGGGCATTAGGTGTTGGCTGTGTCAGAACACTGTAACCCCTTACAGTTACTCTTGTTGGGTGCAGGAACAGGCCCTGCTTAACTATTATTTCAAAAATTGTAATTACATGCCCCTGGTAAACAGGGACAGAAAAATTGGGCCTTTGGTTTTGGTGGTGTCAGAACACTGTAAGCGCAGGAACGGGCCCTGCTGTGAAATATTATATCAAAAATTGTAATTATATGCCCCTGTTAAACAGAGGCAGAAAAATTGGGCCTTGGGTGGAGGTGGTGCCACAACAATGTAACCCCTCACAGATACTCTTGTTAGGCACAGGAACGGGTCCTGCTGTGAAATATCATATCAGAAATTGTAATAACATGCCCCTGTTAAACAGGGGCCGAAAAATTGGGCCTTGGGTGGTGGTGGTGGTGCTCTAAACCAAAAATATTGTTGGAAGCTAACATCATCAAGATTGAGGAGGAATAGGATAGGCAGCATAGGCAGTCTTTAATGGATTCCAGATCCATAGCAAATTCAATCAGTTACATCAGCATCCAGGACTGCCTCTGTGGACAGGGGCACTCTTTGATCCGTTACAAACCCTCCAGCAGCACTGAATGTGCGTTCATAAAGCACGCTGGATGCAGGACAGGCCAGTACCTTGATTGCATATTGAGCAAGTTCTGGCCAGTGGTCCATCCTCAAGGCCCAGTAACCCAGTGAATGCTCTGTATGAAAGGTCTCCAAGTCTGCTCCTGCCCCTAGATATTCCTGCATCATATATTGCAGATGCTGGACGATAGTTGCTTGAACCGATCAGACCTTGGCGCTGAGGACTGAAAAATTGTTTAAAGGCATCGGTCAGCTGGCCACCTTCTCCACTGCTCTTCCTCTGACTGAACGAAGCCACAGCAACACGTTGTCCAGCACCAGGAAATGGTAACCTACCAGGGTCTGGTAATGCATTACGCAAACCTTTCTTCAAGGCCTCCTGAAGATGTTTCATCCTCTGCTCCCTCTGCGAAGGCAGGAGAGCTATCTGGATAAAGGGGTCCCTGTCAGAGGGCGGAGAGAAGGTTGGTGCCATTGTCACAACCAACCATTCCTGGCCGAAGCCGGCATGGCGTCAACCACCTCTGAGCCTGCCCCTGCGGAGCTGACAGAATCTCTGCTTCAGTGTGGCTCCTGTCCTCTAGACAGACCAACTCAAGCACCGCATGACATCTTTTAGCCTGACTGCTTGTTTAGCCCCTTGAAAGCTTATGGAGCACTGCTGGTTCAGAGGACAAATCTGCAGAGGCCACAGAGGAAGAAGAAGAGGAGGGGGTGGAGGAGAGAGCTGTGGCAGAATCATCACTAGCTTTTTGGAGGCATGGTGGCGGAACAAGCTCCAAGAACACTGAACCCTGTCCTGCATCCTTCCCAGCTGCCAGCAGAGTTACCCAGTGCACCGTGAAGGAAAAGATAACGTCCCTGCCCATGCCTGCTGGGCCATGAGTCAGCGGTAATATGAACCTTACTGCTGACCGCCCTGTCCAACGAGGCCAAAACATTGCCTTCCAAATACCGGTAGAGAGCCGGAATGGCCTTCCATGAAAAGAAATGGTGTTTTGGAACCTACCACCGTGATACAGCACATTCCAAAAAATCACAAAAGGGGGCAGAGTCTACCAGCTGAAAAGGCAGCAGTTGCAGTGCTAGCAATTTGGCCAAGCTAGCATTTAAATGCTGAGCATGTGGATGGCTGGGACCGAATTTCTTTTTACGGTTCAGCAACTGGGGTAGAGAAATTTGCCTGCTAAAATCAATTGGTGGTTTACTGTTAGCAGATTGGCTGCAAGTACTTGGGACACCTATTGCTATACCTTCATTCCTCTCAGTGCAGGTTTTTGAGAGGACTGGATGTATAGTAGGGTTGGAGATCCCAGATGAGGAGCAAGGAGAAGTCTGCCTTTTTCTTTGATGTGGGTTTTTCAAGTGCTGTTGCCAACAGACTGCATGGCAGGTTGTCATATGTCTGGTCAAGCATGTGGTACCCAAGTGGTTGCTGTTCTGGCCACGCTTGATCCGCTTCAGACATAGGTTGCAAACAGCAATGATGCGATCTGCTGCACACGTGTCGAAAAAGGCCCACACCAAGGAACTTTTAAAGGTCAGCGAGAAGTCAGCAGCACCCTGCACCTGCAGAGCTCTGCAGTGTGATGCAATAGGGTGGCTGCCCTTAAGCTGCCCCCTAGAGGACACCCTGTCTCATTGGAGATGTGCCTCCTCCTCCTCCTCACTTTCCTCCTCTCTTCTCTCAGGCACCCAAGTACAGTCAGTGACCTCATCATCCCCTCCCTCCTCGTCACTGGAGAAAACTTGGCAGTATGGGGGAACATGACTGCCAGTTTCTTATCCTTCTGTGGCACCCCCTCTCTCTAGGCTCACGTTACTCCCTTCCTCAACCTGGGAACCAACGTCTGAGCCTTCAAATCGCTGCTCATCCTCCAGCAGCATGTAATGGACACTATGGTCGAAAACATTCTGGGGATTCCTCCGTGCATGATGGTGGGGCTATAGAAGGAGTTACTGTGGACAAGTAGCCGGTGGAATAGGCCGCTTTGGAAGCTGCGTTGGAAGGCAAACTACTCTGATCCTGGGTGACAGAGGATGAAGTGGATGAGGACGGCTTTGTTATCCACTCCACCAACTCTTATGCATGTTGTGGCTCAATAACACGGCCAACAGCAGAAAAAAGGACAAGCGTGCTCCACGGCCACCTGTATGGGATGCACCATGTCCATGATCACCACTGTTGACTGTAGACACAGAGGCTGCTTGCCCTCTTTTAGTGGGCTGTGAGCATCTGCCTCTCCTTTGTGGTCTTCCGGACATGATGTACTTTTTATTTTGCAACACCGCACTACACTGTATTAGATACTGTGTACACCAGATGCACTGTATTAGAAACTGTACAACGGCTGCACTGTATTGTATACTGTGTACACCACCAGAAGTATAGTAGAAACTGTACACACTGTATTAGATACTGTGTACGCCACCTGCACTGTATTAGAAACTGTACAACGGCTGCACTGTATTGTATACTGTGTACACCACCAGAAGTGTAGTAGAAACTGTACACACTGTATTAGATACTGTGTACACCGCCTGAAGTGAAGAAACTATACAGCACCGAATGCACTGTATATATACGCTACACTGAATGCAGAATATATATATATATATATATATATATATATATATATATATATTGTGCTCATAATATGTATATGTTGTGCTCATAAGTTTACATACCCTGGCAGAATTTATGATTTATTGGCCATTTTTCAGAGAATATGAATGATAACAAAAAATATTTCTTTCACTTATGGTTAGTGTTTGGCTGAAGCCATTTATTATCAATCAACTGTGTTTACTCTTTTTAGATCATAATGACAACAGAAATTACCCAAATGACCCATATCAAAAGTTTACATACCTTGGAATGTTTGGCCTTGGTACAGACATAAAAGGTGGTACACAGAGGTTTAAATGGCTTTTTAAATCACAATTAGTGTCTGTGTATAGTCCATGAGTTTGTTAGCTCTCACATGGATGCACTAAGCAAGCTAGACACTGAGCCATGAGGAGGTAGACAAGAAACATCAAAAGACCTAACAAGGTAATGAAACTTTACAAAGATGGAAAAGGATATAAAAAGATATCCAAAGCCTTGAATATGCCAGTCAGTACTCAATCGCTTAATAAGGCTGGATTCACACCTATGCAGTTTTAGTGCTTTTTGCATTTTGCAGATTTGCACTACAGTCCATTTAACATGGTTTCCTATGGAACACGTTCTGTAGTGCAAATCTGCAAAATGCAAAAAGCACTAAAACTGCATAGGTGTGAATCCAGCCTAAGGCTCCATTCACACTAGCGCGTTTTTTGATGCATTTTGCATTTTGCAGAAATGCATGGGAATTTTTTAACATGGGTTCCTATGGAACATGTTCACATCAATGCTTTTTTGTATCTCTGCGTTTTTGGAAAGGGTCGGGGACTTTTTTTCATGCAAAAAGCAGCGTTTTGCATGTAATGGATTTCAATGGACAAGCATCAAAAACGCAAGTGCACCGTTTTTGCAGCGTTTTTGCAGCGTTTTTGGTGCGTTTTTGGTGCGTTTTTGCCGTTTTTTTTTTTTTTTTTTTTATATTTTTTTTTTTTTGTAATTTTTTTTTAAGACTGTAAAAAAAAATGAAAAAAAAAAAAAAAAAAACGCAAAACGCAAATCGCGGCAAAAACGCCGCAAAAACGCTACAAAAACGCTGCTCAAAAACGTGCCAAGCATGAAAAAAAAACCTCCAAAAACGCTCAAAAGCAACATGCATAGGTGTGAATCAAGCCTTAGAAGTGGAAATTTTGGGAATCTCTTGATACCAAGCCAAGGTCAGGTAGATCAAGAAATCATAAATTCTGCCAGGGTGTGTAAACTTATGAGCACAACTGTGTAAATATGTATATATATATATATATATATATATATATATATATATATATATATATATATATATATATATATATATTTATTTATTTATGTTAATACACCGCCTGAAATGTATTAGAAACAGTACACCACGAATGCACTAAGTGCTAGTTCACACCAGATGCAGTTCCGTGTGCTTTTTCCCTGCACTAAAAATGCATGCAGTGTTTTCCATGTATTCCAATGGCTCTAGTTCACAGCAGTGCAGTCAATTACAGTCAGTTTCCAGTGCAGAAACTGACCGGAAACTGACTGGAACTGACTGCATTGGTGTGAACTAATAGGCTACACTGAATGCAGAGTATATATTGTGATATTGGGGGATGTCTAGCTCAGTGGTAGATGCGTTTTCAGTTTACCGGTGTGGTAGCCCACTTTTATTGAAAGTAACACATGAAAGTTCATACATGCATGGGTTGCCCACACAAGGGTTCTTCTACCAAAAATGACAACACAAACAAAAATGCCAAGCCACCTGGCTCTCAAGGCTAACTCAGCCTTGGTCGCAGTACAAAGCTGCGCAGGCCCACTGCTGGCCTCTAGGAATGAGTTCTCCTGACACTCCAGGCTTTCACACTCCTCCAAGACTCATGCCGCGTACACACGGTCGGACTTTTCGTCTACAAAAGTCCAACGGACGCTGACGGACTAAAGCTGGCTGGTAATCCGATCGTGTGTGGGCTTCTCCGGACTTTCAACTGACTTTTTTAGCCTCAAATCCGACGGACTTTAGATTTGAAGCATGCTTCAAATCTTTACGTCGTAAGTACGACGGACCCCGAAGTCCGCTCGTCTGTATGCTAGTCCGACGGACAAAAAAACGACGCATGCTCATAAGCAAAAACTAAACGGAAGCACTCGGTCTAGTAAAACTAGTGTTCGTATTGTAGGTAGCACATTCATCACGCTGCAAAATCTGTGATCGTTGAATGCAGCGCATTTTATTTCTTCTTTACGAAGGCTCTATAAAGAACGAAGGTGTTTTGCTGTTCATAATCAGAGTTCTCCCAAACTGATTTCTGGATTCTTTTTCTCTTTGATCTCATGAATGATATAGTATGCATTTTAAAAACAATGTTTCCATACTAATAATACTTTTTCCCCTTTTTTTTTTTTAGGTTTGTAAAGTTACCACAAAGAACCCATTATTCTGTTTTTTTTTTTTTATAGTGATTATTTTTTAGTTTTTAGATAAAGTTAACCCAAAGCACCGTTTTTGGTTACGTAAATTTTTGGATTTTCAAGACTTACCACTTGAACATTATTAACATTAGTAATGTATTTTTGGTGTGTTTTTTTTCTAACTCAATGAGATTGTTGTCCCTTGTTAATTTAACATTGTGTGTAAAATCAATGATTTCAAAGAAAAAACATAAAAAGTCTTTTGCTAAACTCAAAAAATGATCCATTTATTCATGGTCAAAATAAAATAAAGAGGAAGTCAACGCTGGAAAAAGTCGGTGTACCAGAAAATTGGGATCTTGCGGAGTCCATATAAGAGGGAGCACAATCTGGTCCAAGAATCCCAGAGATCAACAGCACCAGCAGATGATCTAGATGTCCCCAGACTGTGGTCCTACAACAGCCTGCGTCTTCTGTCAGACCAGACTGAACCCAGGTCATCATTTTCTTCTCTTCCCTGCAGCCTTTCCTCCACGCTGCCCTGCAGCCTTCCCTGTAGCCTTCTTTTGAGGCTGTGGCTCTGGTGTTTCAGTTGTGGCAGGAGGAGGAGGAGGAGGAGGAGGAGGGGGGCTGCCTCATGTAGTTGGGTGTTTTGTGTTAGCGTGCCCTGCAGCCCCTTATGGATTGTTTCCCCAAATAGGCGCTCACAAATGAGGCGCTGCTCCCTATTCATCTGAAGAAGCCTGCTGGCTAAGTAGCAGCCATAGGATTCTTCCGCTTCGGGGGGGCTCCTTAAAAAACGGGTGGCCTCTTGCATGAGGCGCAGGGATGCGTCCTGTGTGACCATCCCCTTCCTGGCCCTTTTTTTGGGAAGGTGGAGGGGAGGCACTTGGGATTCGGTCAGGCTCCTACTGGGCCCAGCCACCTCACTTGGCCCAGCCACCTCACTTGGCCCAGCCACCTCACTGGGAGCAGCCACCTCACTGGGAGCAGCCACCTCCTGCCTGACACTGGGCCCAGCCTCCTCCAGGATGATGGTGAATCCGGCCTCCTCCAGGCTGTCCATGGGCCTGGTCTCCTCCTGCCTGCCACTTTCCCCACATTCCTCCTGGATGGACTCATCCTGTGTATAAAAAAAGGACAATAGTTTGAGTATATTTTTTGGGGTTCATCAATGACACACAGTTTGCTTCTCATGAATAGCAAATTCAATGTGAATACTTCTCTTTAATAAAAGAGTCTAATCAGACACCCTAATTATTTCAAGCAGGTGCCAAACATATTTAGCCACTACTGTCAATTGATATGTATACCCAATTTTGAGTGCCAAATTATTTTAGACAATTATAACATCCAGTTAACATCATTAATATTAGTACAGTAAATATTTGTTAAAATAATTTACCTGACTCCAGATGGTCATATCTGGTTCATCCAGGATGGAAGACCCAGCTTGCTCCTCATCAGCCTCTGCTGGGGTGGAGGGAAGGGTGGAGGGAAGGGTTGAAAGTGATGGCCTGGCTTCATTCTGGTCATCCAGAAAACGGAGTTGATTATAGTACCACAGCCTGGGTACATAAACATCATCTGCTGATGCTCCTGATCTCCTTGATTCCTGGATCTTCTTATGCTCCCTCTTATACATGTTCCTCAAGCCCCCAATTTTCTTGAGCAATGTCTCCATTGTTGCTTCCGGGATGGTCGCCTGGACAAAGGCCAGAAGTCTCTCCAGCGTTGACTTCCTCACATGCTTAGCATAATACTGAGGGTGTTTCACCTCCCACAAATTCCTCATCTCTCGATATTTGGAAATAAAAGATGTAAGGAACTCTGGATCCTTAAATAGGGGATTCATTATATCTGGAAAAGATGAAGTCACAAGACAAAAAACACTTTTATTATAGGTTTCGGCTAACCCCTCATCATCTTCTCCCTATGTAGGCCTCATCAATCTATCAAGCCATATAGGCCGCTTGCTACAAAGTCATGACCATAAAACCCAAAAAAAATATTTAAAATTACCTTCGTTTTGTAACGTCCTGGTCCACTATCACCTACGCACAGAACGTTCGTACGACACGTGCGCAAGGGCCCTCGTCATACACTACGCATGTGTGAAACTCCGCCTGCGTCGCCCGCCCCTGACGTTCGAAATTAACTCATGTT